>NW_027493110.1:0-403614 GCF_021521415.1 Bidens hawaiensis
GAGAGTTATAAAAAAACACCATTATTATTATTATTATTATTATTATTATTATTATTTTATTATTATTATTATTATAAACTAAGGATTTAATCCATTTTGATACAAACATAAACTTTATAGGGATAAACCCTAATTTACAAAAAAAAACGTTTTTTTACTCCGGTGACAATCCACTTATTTAAGTTGGAAGCCCGCAAGCATCATTCCTTTGTATCTAACAAGTCACCTGAAACATGTTTAAAATATCAGCAAGAAATACAGAAATACCGGTGAGTACATTCATACGTAAATGGCACATTTTACATTTACAGAATTAAGATGTTTTTACATCTACCTACTTACAAATTACCGAAAGATACTTATCACTCGACCGTATCTATGACCGTGGTCATATTACTTATTGGCTAACACTTGTCTGTAATATGTAATAGCCTAGTAGGCAAACTTAGTATACAAAACCTCACAATACCAGTAGTAACCATCTCGTAAGTCTACAGAGACTTAATCACTGTAATGTAATTAAAATACGTTAAAAATATATTTGAAAACATTTAGACCATCTGCCATGAGTTTTATAGGTTTTAAAATTATCAGGACAGTGTTGGAAAAATAGTTGTCTCACGCAAATGTGAGTTGTACAAAAACTCGAATGTCTCACCTTGCAAGTTTACAATTAAAGAACGCTTCCTGGTATTAATCACCTAGGTTAAGCACAATGTAGTATATCTATATTAGTATAAAACCAATAATCATAACGATAATCACAAGATTAGAAACTTTACATGATGGCACAATGTCTTACCTTAATAGGCAGAGCTTTTGGATTCGCGTATATAAGTTTATATCGATCGGATAGGATATCGCTACATCACTCGGGTATTATACCATCTTAATACATATAATATAGATAGAGATTTCAGAGAGAAAACATGATTTGGGATGGGGAATGAAAGTCCCGTTTCCACCCTATTTATAGCGGATTTTGGAATCCATCGCGATACGGATGGTCATAAACAAAGGGCATCGCATATCGTGATGAATCTTATAGTATTGTCGAGTCAGTCCTAGGTAGGCTACGTGGCACGCCACGTGGCATGTTACGTGTCTTGTGTGCGTAACCTCCACATCGCATATCGTGATATCTTACTTTAATAGCTCGTCGCCTTATGCGACGCCATTAAAGCCCCACATTGCGGCCATCGCACTTCGCGTGCGCGTTCGGGTGCTTCGCACCCTCCACTAGGACCACTGGGTGTGATTTGTCTTATAATAGATATTAACATATAAGTTTTTTTTCTTATAAAGAGCTCACTAGTTTTATAATCTAGCGGTGTAGGACAAGAACTTACATTCCTATTTATACATGGTGGATGCCTCTTCTTTTCTTTCTTCCACCAATGTGGGATGGAATTTTCTTCTTTTATTTCTTTACTTTTCCTTTAATTTATTTTGTTGTTTGTTATTGTCTCCCCTCCTTATTTTGAATCTCGTCCTCGAGATTCATTGGAATAAGTATGGGTACTTGCGTTTCAATTTTGCTTCTAATTCTCAAGTATATTCGGGTCCACGATTTGAATCCCACTTCACTTTGACCATAACTATTCTTTTATGCTTGAGATTCTTGATCTTTCTATCTTCAATTCGCAAGGGTTTCTCAACGAATTTCAACTTTTTATTTACCTTTATATCTTGAAGGGGTACTTTTAGTGATTTATAAGCTAAGCATTTCCTTAAGTTGCTTACATGAAATATATCATGTATACCTGTCATTTCTTCTGGTAATTCTAGCAGATAGGCTACTGGTCCAATTCGTTTGATAATTTGAAATGGTCCAACAAATCTTGGACTCAGCTTTCCTTTCTTACCGAATCAAATTACTCCTTTCCATGGAGATACTTTTAGTAGAACTTTGTCTCCAACTTGAAATTCCAATGGTTTACATCGATGATCCTCATAACGCTTCTGACGATCTCATGCAATCTTTAATCTCTCCTTGACTTGATTTATCTTGTCAGTACTTTCTTGTATTATTTCAGGACCTGATAATTGTTTTCCTCTTATTTCTGCCCAACACACTAGAGTTCTGCATCTTCGTCCATAAAGGGCTTCAAATGGGCAGCATTAATACTTTTTTATAACTGTTATTATAGGAGAATTCTATTAGTGGTAAATGGCCATCCCAATTTCCAACAAAATCTATTACACGTGCTCTTAGCATGTCTTCTAATATTTTTATGGTCCTTTCACTTTGACCATCAGTCTGTGGGTGGTATGTTGTTCTCAAGTTTAATATTGTTCCCATAGATACTTGGAAACTTTTTCCAAAAATGAGAAGTAAAACGGCTATCCCGATCAGATACAATGGATAATGGAACTCCATGTACTGAGACAACTTTGTCTACATACAGTTTAGCTAATTGTTCCATTTTAAAAGTTTCCTTCATTGGTATAAAATGATCTAATTTTGTTAATCTATCCGTAATCACCCAGATTATGTCATTACCTTTTCTTATGGTAGGTAATTTGGTAACAAAATCCATTGTTAGTAATTTCCATTTCCATTCTGGCATTTCTAATTGTTGAAATAATCCTGTTGGATTTTGATGTTCTGCTTTAACTTGTGAACAAATTAATCATTTTGAAACATAACTAGTTATGTCCTTTTTCATTCCTATCCACCAATAGATTTTCTTCAAGTCTTGATACATTTTATCTCTTCCAAGATGCATTATGTATTTGGATTTATGGGATTCTTCGAGAATCTTTTCTCGTAATCCTCCTATGATTGGTATCCAGATCCTGTTCCATTCGGAGATTTTCATCATTTCCTTGGACAAGTAGATCAAAGGTACCATTTCTTTTCTTATCAGCAATATTATTTCCTTCTATTGCTTGTTTATGTGCATTCTTTACTTCATCAATTAAATTGATTTGAAGTTCTAACCTTAGGGCTCGCACTTTTTTAGGTTTCTCATGCTTTTTTGTGCTTAATGCATCGGCTACTACATTAGTCTTACTTTCACGCTATTCGATTTCACAATCATAGTCGCTAAGAATTTCCATCCAGCGTCTTTGCCTCATGTTAAGCTCCTTTTGCACAAAGATATATTTTAAACTTTTATGATATGTGAATACAGTAAACTTACTACCATATAGATAGTGTCTCCAGATCTTTAAGACAAAAATTATTGCTCCCAATTCTAAGTCATTTGTTGTGTAATTCTCTTCATGCTTCTTTAGTTGTCTAGATGCGTAAGCAATAACTTTTTCACGTTGCATTAGTACACATCCCAGTCCTGATTTAGAAGCATCAAAACAAACTGTGAAATCTTCAGTTCCTTCTTCCTTATAGCAGTGCGAGTATGGGGGCATTTGTTAACTTTTGCTTTAAAGTTAAAAAAGATTCTTCTTGCTTAGGTCCCTATTTAAACTTGGCATTCTTACACGTTAACTTTGTTAACGAAACTGCTATTCGGGAAAAATCATGAATGAAACGTCTGTAGTATCCAGCTAATCCTAAGAAACTTCGAATTTCTATGGGAATATTAGGAATTTCCCAATTAGTAATAGATTCTATTTTGGGAGGTCCACGTGAATACCTTCATGGTTAATCAAATGTCCTAGAAATTGTACTTCTTGTAACCAAAACTCACACTTTGAGAATTTAGCGTAAAGCTTTTCTTTTCTCAATAGTGTCAAAAGTGTAAGAAGATGTTTGACATGATCTTCACTGGTTATGGAATAAATAAGTATATCGTCTATAAAGACAATTAAATATTTATCCAAATATGGTTTACATATTCGATTCATCATATCCATGAATGCAGCTGGTGCATTGGTTAAACCAAACGGCATGACTGTAAACTCATAATGACCATATCTTGTTCTAAAAGTTGTTTTATGAATATCTTCTTCTCGCACTTTTAATTGATGGTATCCTGAGCGTAAATCGATTTTAGAAAAATATTGAGCTCCTTGGAGTTGATCAAATAAATCATTTATTCTCGGTAAGGGATACCGATTCTTAATTGTGACTTTATTCAGTTCTCTATAATCGATACACATACGCATTAACCCATCTTTCTTTTTGACAAACAATATTGGTGCTCACCGGGGTGATGAGCTAGGTCATATGAAACCTTTTTCTAGCAATTCATTTAATTGCTTCTTTAATTCTAACATCTCTGTTGGTGCTAATCTGTATGGTGCTTTAGCAACTAGCTCTATTCCTGGTATTATATGGATTCTAAATTCAACTTCACAATCAGGTGGTTGTCCATGTAAATCTTCTGGAGAGACATCAGAATATTCCGATACTACCGGAATTTCTTTTAGCTCTTTACCTTTGGCGCTAATGATTATAGAAATCATATATACTACGCCTTGTTTCCTTATATAGTTTTCCGCTTTCATTAATGATATGAACTTCCTAGGCTTGGACATTTTATCTTCTTGAATTGTTATAATTGTTCCTATTGGCGTGTGAATTTCAACATAATTTATATTACATAGGATTCGAGCATGAGCGGCAACCAGTCCTTTTCTAATATGAAATCAAATCTAGCCAGATTCATTGGGAGTAAATTTGCTTTAAACTTGTGGCCTAGTAATTTATGTTTTATTCTTGAAGTACTTCATGAATATGAATGGAATTTCCATCGGCCATTTCTACCGTGCAGACTTGATTAAGTTTGATTAATGGTTGATTTAGGGCTTGGCAAAACTTTATGTTTACAAAACTTTGACTTGCTCCGGAATCAAACAATACTTTAGGGTAAACGTGATTAATAAGAAACGTACCCACAATGACGTCTGTAATCATTGCTGCTTCTTGTGCAGTAAGCTGAAAAGCTCATGCAGTCTTCTTAGGTCCATCTGTGTTTTTTTGCTTTGATGTCAAGCACCTTTATCAGCTTTGGACATTCTGGACGGATGCGGCATGGTTCTCCGCAGTTGCAGCAAACACGGCTTTCTTTTCTTCTACATTCGTCATCTGTATGTCCAGCCATTTTGCAATAATTGCAATACTTAGTATTCTTAAAAGCACATCTCCCAGAATGCCTCTTTCTGCAAATTCTACAGAAAGGATGACCATAAGATTGTCTTGTTCCTTTCTTCCGAAATTCTTGGTTAATCTTCTAGGCCAGATCTTTCTTTTTGTATTCTTCTAGAGTTTGAATTAATCCGACTATCATGGTGTTAGCTAGCTCAACTGTTTTTTCAATAGTCTGAGGTCTAGCTGACTTTACCAGATCGCGGATTTCACTTACTAATCCCAAAATATAATGAGAAATTAGTATTGATTCTGGCAAAGCCAAGGTCGGTACCATTCTTGCATATTCGAAGAATTTTGCCGTATACTCACGACACTTCACACCTTCCATATTGTGGTTTAAGAAAATAGTAGCAATATTTTCTCTTTCATGAGGAGAAAAAATTTCCTGTCTATAATTTCTTTAAATTCTTCCCAGGACATAGTATAGACTATGTGGCTTCCCTTTGACTGGAGGACTATGTTCCACCATTCTATTGTTTCATTAATGAAGAGGTTAGAAGCATATAATATGTTATCTTCTTCAGCACTTTAACAGATTCTTATGATAGCTTCTGTCTTTTCTAAACAGCGTAGTGCTGAAATAGGTCCTTCATTTCTAGAGAATTCGGTTGGCTTACAGGCCAAGAAATCCTTTTAAGTACAACCGTGAACATTTAACTTTTTAAGTAATGGGTTTCTATTTCCTCCATTCACACTGTTACTAGCCTCAGTGTTAGACTTTCGTTTATTACTCTTGGTCTTATGCCTAATTACTTAAACAAGTTGCTTAATAGCATGCAATTAAAGGAATTGCTTCAATGATTTTATGAGCTATCATATTTTCAATAGCATTCATATTCAGATGATTTTCTTGATTGAAAATTTCATGATTATGCTCATTTTCGTGATTATGCTCGTTTTCGTAATTAAAAATAGCTTCGTTTGACATCTGAATTACAAACAAGAAAGGAATTATTAATATTGTAATTAAATAATAACGTAAGCAAGATATTAATAACACATAGGAACAAATAGCACATAGACACAAAATATGTCAAAATCGTCGACCTTTACGACATTACTCTTTTTTATATATATGCGTCACAATAATTTACATCTACATTTCCTTTATTTATTCTATATACACACACTTTTTCACACAAAAGAAACTACGATAATGAACATATAGATATTATAAATATGGTTGTATATATAGGGTTCTCGTCATAGTATTTCCAGGTCAGATTCTCTCCAATGTTTCTCAGTCAATTGCCGGTATCTATTAATTTTTCCCCGTAATGACGGAGTTGTGTTGTCATTTCCGGTGTCATACTGGGGTAATTTGAAGTTTTAGCCTGGGATGGTGCTTACGGGTTTGTCATCATTGTTTGATACTGCATGTTGTTCGTCCGCCATTCCTCTAGCTGAGCTTGGCTGATAATATCATCAAAGGGGAGTGTACTATTCAGGTACTTAGATGGCATGTTCTGTTTGCTGGAGCTTGCTGCACCTATATCATTGAACTCTGGCTGAAAAATTTTGCATTCACCTAGGCATCTGTCTAGTCACTCCTGCAATAGTATTGTTGAAGGGAGTTGTGGTTGAGTTGGTTGTGGTTCAATTGGTGGTTCAAGTTGTGGTGGTGGTTGTGTGACTATGGTTCTTCCTTTCTTACCTCTTCTCAATCCTCTTTGCCAGTCTTTGAGTCTTCTCCTTCTTTTGGGCTTTGGTTTTGCTACAGGTTGTTCCATGTATTATGCTTGATAGTTCATGGGTTCTGGGTGTTGTTCACAGGATTCTCCTTCTTCCATCTTCGTAGTGTTAACGGATATGTTTCCGAATGCTTCTAGAGCTCACTCATGCTGTTAATCAAAAACAATAAAGCAATGAACTCCAAAAGAAAATAGTATTTATTTCCACGTATGGTTAGAATCTTATATGCATGGTTAACACATAGGTTAATGCATGTATTTACTAACTCTAAATTTTAAGATTAGGAATTATTAAAATACTCATATTTCTTAAACCAGTGGCTCTTATACCACTTTAGCTGTCACAACCCCCAACCTCTATATCCTGGGAGGGAAGCCGTGAACATTGATTGGTGGTATCGGGGTTTATTAAATTTATTTGCAACGAAATATTTTTATCAGATGCTTAGTTAGGAAAAATGGTCAGAGTTATAAAAAAACACCATGATTTTATTATTATTATTATAAACTAAGGACTTAACCCATTCTGATACAAATATAGACTATATAGGGATATACCCTAATTAACAAAACACGTTTCTTTATTCTGGTGACAAGCCTCTTATTTAAGCTGGAAACCCGCATGCATCATTCCTTTGTCTCTAACAAGTCACCTGAAATATGTTTAAAATATTTGATCAGCAAGAAACACTGGTGAGTACATTCATTCGTAAATGACACATTTTACATTTAAAGCATTAAGATGTTTTTACATCTGCCTGCTTACAAATTACCGAAAGGTACTTGTCACTCGACCGTATCTATGACTGTGGTCATATTACTTACTGGCTAACACTTGTCCAATAAGTAACGTGTAATAGCCCAGTATGGAAGCCTTGTATACAAAACCCCACAATACCAGTAGTAAACATCCCGTAAGTCTACAGAGACTTAATCACTGTAATGTATTTAAAATACTTTAAAAATATATTTGAAAAAATTTAGACCATCTGCCATGAGTATTATAGGTTTTGAAATTATCATTACAGTGTTAGAAAAACAGTTGTCTCACGCAAATGTGAGTTGTACAAAAACTTGAATGTCTCACCTTGCAAGTTTACAATTAAAGAACGCTTCCTAGTATTAAGCACCTAGGTTAACACAATTATTATATCTGGATTAGTATAAAACCAATAATCATAATGATAATCACGAGATTAGAAACTTTACACGATGGCACAATGTCTTACCTTAATAGGCAGAGCTTTTGGATTCGCGTATATAAGTTTCTTTCGATCGGATAGGATATCGATACATCACTCGGGTATTATACCATCTTCTTATTACATACAATATAGATAAGGATTGCAGAGAGAAAACATGATTTGGGATGAGGAATGAAAGTCCCGTTTCCACCCTATTTATAGCGGATATTGGAACCCGTCGCGATACGCGAGGGTCATAAACAAAGGGCATCGCGTATCGCGATGAATCTTATAACATTTCCGAGTCAGCCCTAGGTAGGCTACGTGGCATGCTACGTGTCTTGTCTGCGTAACCTCTATGCCACGTATCACTATATCTTACTTTAATAGCTCGTCGCGTATCACAACGCCGCAAAAGTTTCAGGATAATTTACACGTCATCGCGTAACGCGATAAGACTAATCTAAACTTGTCACATATTGCAATGGGAGGATTATTAAAAAATTTAATTTTCCACAAAAATACTAAGGCGGCCCTTAAGCGGTTAGCGGCGTTGCGAGCGTGCGAACTGCAAAGTGATCAAAGCGCCACATTGCACCCATCGCACTTCGCCCGAGCCCTTTCGCGTGCAGGTGCTTTGCACCCTCCGCTCGGACCACTGGGTGTGATTTGTCTTATAAGAATATTAACAAATGAGTTTTCTTTATTATAAAGAGCTCACTAGTTTTACAATCTAACGATGTGGGACAAGAACTAATATTCCTATTTGTACCATGGTGGAAGCCTCTTCTTTCTTCCACCAGTGTTGGATGGAATTTTCTTCTTGTATTTCTTTACTTTTCCTTTAATTTACTTTGTAGTTTGTTATATCAAGGAACCAAGAAGCATAGAAGCTGAGCACCTACACATATCGAAGCTCCCGCTTGAAAGCAGAAATGGTCATAAGCATCTTGCTACATATATAGCATCATCATAGGAAGAAAAGAAGCTTTGAACATAATTATAACCAAAATAAGGCATATGCTTCTCTCCCATATAAACTTTGTTTCATTCAATAAAAAACGCATGAAGAAACTATAAAAAAAAGTATACGAGCAACCAAAAAGAATGCATCTTCGCAACCAATGAAGGTCCATTCCAATAGCTCCCATTTAGATGATTACGCGTGTGTTAAAAAGATGATAATGCTTATCTTTCATATAATCCTCTACAGAGCAAAACCTACTAGGTCAAGGTTAACAAGAAGCTTGCTCAATCACCAAAGCAACTTGCTAAAATATCACCGCACCTAGTAAATTCTCCAAGAATAAATAACCGGCCAAAACAAGCAAAAAAGCATTGAGCTATGTTTAGTGCAATGCAAAAACCAATTAACTAAAGAAGCATTCCTACTCACATCTACAAGAAAATTCTCAAAACACCGATGTGAACACCAAGGATCGTAATAAATAGCTTCTAGTAATCACTTAAACTACAAACCACAAAAATATTTGAACTTTACAAAAAGAGTAGAGTTGGTGAGTCCTTGCTCAAATCTTCTTTATAGTTGCAACCGGCTAAAGTAGGTGGACAGAAGCTTGGGACAGTCTGCAAAATCAGTTTTTGGATACATGAAAGTAGTCCACAAAAAGCTTGGAAACAACTGGGAGGAATAAAAATATAGTTTGTCATAACATCAAATGCGTTGATTAAGAGATTTTCCACAATACTGAAGCACCCCGCTAAAGAGGGATTTTAGGAGTCCTCAAATATCAACGTTCGATGTCTTAAAATTTTAGCATCTAGGAGGTAAGTGGAGTTCACCATTTGAATTCTTACTTATTTACTCTCCTCATATTAAATTCAACGCAGATGAACCATGGCATTAGAAACGTTATATCCAGATCACCAAGCTTACAGTGACCGTTGAGAGCTTCTTTGATCTAAAAAATGCTTCTCTCTATCACTTTCTATATTAAATCTACCCTTAAATACGATTGTTCTAAGATCACCACCTACTATATTATAGTAGAAATAGGGATAAAGATAACCTCGTAAAAGTGTCATAGCTTATTACCAATCATCAATAAACAAACTCCCACACTTAACATGTTCAATGTGTTACTAAGTGTTTTCACCTTCTATAAAGGTCGATAAATGATGTGTTGTACAACACACTAGTTTTCCACGCTAATTATCATTGTTTTAACTGCTTTTATATCTAATAAATAATGTTTCTAGCTTGTTTTAGCATGATATCACATAATTATATCTTTTTTAGGTTGCGGGTTTAAAGAGAAAAGAACCGACACTTAGAGGCCTTTTTATGCACTATTCTTGAAGAACCAAGTAAAAGCCCGGCCTGTATCCAGTTTTATCAAGCCCATGGATGATGTATTATATTATAACATGCAAAAAGAAAAATCGTAAGTAGCCCCCTAGTTCCAGTCGGCAGCAGCTAGACAAGGAAGAAAAAGAAGTTTGCAGCCAAGTTTTGAAGTTTTTACAAGTATACTAAGTCTCCAAGTATAGCCAAGAACAACATAGTACATCTACATATACTTTGGTTTGATTTATGGTTCATATTTGTCTTGTTTTTGATCATAGAATTGAATTCTTTTGCAACTGAATTAAGGATTGAGTTGTGCTTGATTATTATTGATTGTGAATTGATTTTACTTATAATTTGGATGAGTAATATGAATATTTTGATAAGTATATGTTGTTGTCCATTTAAGATGCTTGGCTAATCTTGTTAGTTCTACATAGGCTTGATGATAATTGTTCAAGTTTAACTAGTTTTATCAATTGTTTGATCAAAAGACTTGAATTGCTATTCTAAAGTTTGATTATATATGAATTAGGTTGTGTTTAGTTGCTGGAAATTAATTAATATTACTTCATAAACCTCATGCTTTGATTGGTTGATTTTGTATTGATTGATTTTTGCATGTTTGATTCTAGACTTTGTGCTTAGGGTTTGTTTGCGGTATGTACAACCGTAGGGTTTTGTTAAGTGAGTTATTTGATAAAAATCAGCGGGTATACACCTTCTTAGAGACCGATAGGTGATAAGAAGTTAGGGTTGTCTCATTACCTTTGCATGCTAGGATTAGAATTGCGCGAGAGCGATTTCGGTTCTTGTCGAGTTGGGTTTTTGAGCGACTAGTTGATCTAGTTTTTGTTAATTGAATTGTTCCTCTATACTTGGTTGTGTAGTATTCATTTCCATTAAGGTGGAGTATCGATGAGTCCGAGAGGAGAGTAGACATTAGAAAACCTTAGTAATCGTTTTTCAGTTTATTTTTCTAATTAATTAAGTGTAGATAAGGTTTGTTAGTGATACCGAGAGGTGATCCAGCAAGCTTGAGCGAGCCTTAGTTGTGTCATCTTTAGATGCCGATGCCGTAAGATCATTCAATCCATTTACTTATTGAGCTGTCAATTTGATTCTTACCTAGGTAGACGTTTTCTCCATCGTATCATTTAAGGGTTGCTAAGTTTTCTAAGTTTAGAAAGTTTTGTCAGTTAGTCTTGTTTGTTAAGTTTAATTAATTAAGTTAGTTTAAAATAAATTAGGTCAAGTAGTTTTTAATAATAAATATAATCGAAATATTATTCTTAGGAAGGTCTTGTCTAGGGTTTAGTAATCAAAAGTGTTTTCATGTGTCCTTGTGTTCGATACTCAGACTTCTTAGTTCTATGCTTCTTACAATCGGTACACTTTCCGGTTGTGTGTGGAATTATTAGGATAATCCGTTATAAAATTAAAGCGTAGTTGTGAGTTTCATAGATATAGATTCGTGAATTAAGCACACATCAAACACATTCGTTCATCAAGCTTACTAAACTTGAATTTTTTAAAGCTTCTACTAGATATATTGAAGCTAAACATCACTTATAAGAAGAAAATTACAATAGAAGCTCATTGTTACCAACAAAATGGCTGACATTCTAACATAAGAAGTTCACCTTTTATCAAAGAAGCTGACATTCTAACATAAGAAGTGCACCTTCTAACAAAGAAGCTGACCTTTTAACAAAGAAGTTGACTTTCTAACATAAGAAGTTCACCTTCTAACAAAGAAGTTGGCTTTCTAACATAAGAAGTTGACCTTCTAACAAAAAAGATGACCTTCTAACATAAGTGCACATTCTATTAAAGAAGCTGACATTCTAACATAAGAAGCTAGCATTCTTATATGAAAATATCTACTCAAAAAGAAGATAAGCTTCCTCTTTTCTCATTTCGTCTTGTCCACTTGACACATGCCAAGCATGAAAAGAACGAACTTCATAAATAAACCTTATAATGTAAGCAAATACACATTAGAGAGTCACTAAATGTAGTTGTTATTTTGGTCGATATTAAATATATGAATTAAAATCATATTTTGAGTGAAAAACTTGTTTATTATCCAGTTTAAGGGTCCGCCCTTCCAAACCAGGCTCCATTAGGTCCGGCGTAGTACCTACTCATATACAGGGTTGATATCATAGGCCATATCTCTCAACAACCAACAAGACGCTATATCATCCTGTATACAGGGTGAGTCCTTAAAACAATACGACTCCATGGAGTATATATCCAAAACTATCTCCATGCAACGAGATTGAGTATTTCTCATCAACTTGCTCCATAAGTACAAGAAGCTAGAATCCTAAAAAAATGATAAGCACGGAAAGCTGAGGACTTATGTACACAATATACCACACACAAATTAAGAAAATATTGTAAGCAATAGTTACTAAGTCAAAGAAAGGTGTATGTAGCATCAATCTTTAACAAAGTTTCTAAGACACTGCAAAATAATGAACATACATAAACATAACAAACAACTACAAACTTGATAGAACATTAAAAGTGTCCTAAGGGATGCTAATCCATTCAACCAAAGAATAATGTTTTTTATTCCTATAAACAATACTAAACAAACTAGGAGCTACATCGTGGATTCATCCCCATCATAAGCTCTAGCAACCTTCCCATGAAAATATTCATAGAGCATGTTGGTATCATAATTCATGTCTTAAGAAGCATTCTCTGCACCTTTAAGAGAAGTAACATCAACTTCTCTTGAAAAAGAAGGAGTAACCTTATCCTCCTTAGCGAATGAGGAGGCGTCCTTGACTTTCCCACCACCAACACCAGAAGGTTGGAAAAACGGAGAAATCAAAGTTGGAGCACCACAGGGTCCTCGATAATTTCAAATATTTTGAAATATCCTCCAAACTACCTTCTTCGTTCCCATTGGCTCCATCAAACATAGCTAATCCAGACCCGGTGTATACAATACATGCTAACACTTGTTGCGAAATCTCTTTTTTAAGATCCACGAGCTTGATGCTCTAAAGAGTAGACAAAGGTTGAGCATAACATAAAGAGATAGTATCAATATAAAGGAAGGACATTAACGCCAACTTGTAGGAAGGAAGCTTATGTGGAGTCTTGCAAGCTTTGCTAACTTTAACACTAAGCATTAGACCATAGTGGTGGCCATGAGCAATACCTTTGGTTTAAATATCACCAAAGGGAGTGTTAACTCACTACTATATAAGAGGTAAGTTAAAATGTGAAGGAACACATGCTCAAACAGCCAACGCCTATCAATAAGAAGCTCATAAATACACTCTTGATGGTTAGAAACATCAACCTCATAAACCACCTTATAATTCTCGAGCTTCTCATTCTCAACTAATACAACCCTATATTGACTAACCTTATGCATATACACTTGTAAATCCTTGGCCATAACTTTCAGCTTATGCTTCTAAACGTCAATCGCCACACGTGAGATGGCAAGTTGATGGGTCAATCTCTTTACATGACCAAATAAGGTACCATTCTTTTTCTCAGCTTCACTCAAAGTAGCTTCCAGCTTCTCATTATCAGCCTGCAAGCTCTTAAGCTCCCTTGGAGCACCATTCCAATGCCCCAAAAACTTTAGGAACAATAGCAGTAAGACAGATAAAACCATACAATATCTTCCTCATGACCTCGTAAGCACTCAAATCTTTACAAACCTCCTTCTCAACCGGAGGCAAACAATGGAACAAAAATCCTAAATGTGTCATCAATTTGAATATTCTACTTGGGTACATAAGGGATAAAAAATAAATAGGCCTTAAAAGTAGCGGGAGTAGGTTTCTTTTTTTGAACAAATAATATTTATTTTTTCCTTCAAACTTTTTATGGTAAAGAACTTTGTATTGTAAAAAACAGATAAAAAATAAATAATTAAAATAAAATGATATGATTCAACCTCTGACCCATTTGAATGTAGAAGATAACAGCCGGGCTTGATAATTGACGTGTATTCAACTCATAGGAGCTAGCAATCGTCGATATGCTCATATTGGTGACGTTCTTGTTACTGTGATCAAAGACGCAGTTCCAAACATGCCTCTAGAAAGATCAGAAGTGGTCAGAGCTGTAATTGTATGAACTTGTAAAGAACTTAAACATGATAACGGTATGATATTATGATATGATGACAATGTTGCAGTTGTGATTGAATAGGAAGGAAATCCAAATAGAACTCGAGTTTTTGGTGTGATTGCACGAGGTTCGAGATAGTTCAATTTTACAAAAATATTTTCATTAGCTCTCAACACTACTCACACTCGACGTATCACCAATAACGTCACCTTCACTAAAAACTTCTTTCAACATTCCCTTGTCCATTGGCTTCTTAGAAGAAACAAATTTCACATTATTCGACTTCTCAACCTTATCAGAATTACCTCTATCAACACCAGTAAGAACATGCTCCTTACTATCAGATTTCTCAATAGGTTTTTCAAACCCAGACATGACCTTCTATGATGACCTAGATGCACCCTATGAAAGTTTCTCTTCAAGGTAAGGAGCGAAACCAGTAATGGATACAATAAGGGCAAAATCTTCATCACTAATGACAGGGCTGAAACAACTAAGGTACGAAGTTGAGCGAAAAATTCAAGCTATTTAAGAATTATAAAACGAAAAGCTCCTCAGCGTCAGGTTATACCTCATTGAATACAGCTTCAAGATATGTAAATTTAAGTTGTAAATCATCCTAATTCGTTTTCTTGTTGTCCAAACAGAATTTGGTTAGTTATTATACCAGATTTTCTCATTAATAGCTTATATTGTTTCCTAATCGAGTGGATTTCTTCATAAATGCATTATAACAATCAATATTTAATAAAAAAAACACACCTCTAAACCCTAAAAAATACTAAAGTTCAGTCATCATCCCCCTTGTCACACCCCAACCTATGGCGGAAATGCCGGGGCGCGAACTGATTGTCACAGCTCTTGATGTACTATTATGCAATATTAAAAATGTCAATATCTATTAAATTTTATTAAATAGTCAAGTACATCAAAGTAACCAAAGTGCATAAATTAACATTTAAACAAATAAAACAAAATTTAATATTCTAATTCTTGTGTCTTCTTCTCTAGCATGCAACTTAAGTTTTCTTCAAATACAAGCTTGAGAATCACATCACACGATAACCTGCATATGCGTTAAAAATAAAATAGGTTTGTCAACACAATGTTGAGTGAGTATAACACCAGATTTGAGACACTATATATTAATAAGTAAAAGTGCAAACTGTTCATATGAGATATACAGATAAGCCATAGCACATAACAATCAAACAATTTTAAAGAAAACAAACCATAAAGAAAGGGCTCGAGGACATTGGTTACCAAGCAAGGACTAAACTGTTGCCATAAAAATGGACATCGGTTGCCGAAGTAAGCAATAGCATTCAAATAAAGCAGGTAAACAGGTAGCAAGTTAGGAAAACTGATACACACACAAGGATAAACAGTTCGTTTGAGTACTATATAATATAAAAATATCTACGAACACATATGTCCCCAAAACGGTTAAAATAAGTAAAAGAGGGGACTGAAATACTCATATTAGTGATTAAGCAAGTGTAATTAGTAAGATAATAATAACAATGAAAGCGGTGATCTTGCGTTGACGGTATGGCCTAATAAAGAGGGTAAATTTGGAAATAAATATACGAAATCGACGTGTATAATAGGACTTAAAAGATGATTAATAATTATTATTATTGTTTTTTTATAAAATCATATTACCTAGATTTGTTAAACCTTTATACTATTAAATATATATAAATATTTATAAAATTACCTTTGGTTTATAAAATACCTAACTAAATAATCATTTATAATAATAAGGTATATTTTCTATATTAATTACGTATTTTAATTAATCAAAATCTTTTTAAATGATTATTATAAAAACCTTTTATCAAATAAATTATTATATATACATATACATGTATATATATTGTTCTAACCGAGATTCGAAAAACTATGATTTAATGTGTCGGTTTTAGTAAAATACCGATTAAATATTGTACTTATATTTATAATATAATTAAATAGGTTAAACATATTATTTAAATGAATAATTCCAAAAAAATACAAAACTATACGAGCTGGGCAGCCACTCAAGTTTTAAACATCAGCAGACCAACTAAGCTAGCTGCTATATTGTTATAAACACGCAAACATAATCCTTTAAACAGCACATATAGTTACCCAATAACTTATGAACCCTAGATCAATCAATCCGTTCATTGATCGACCAATTAATGTTAGGGTTAAGGTTCAACAATGAAAGACGAATATCGAAACATGATTAATTACAAGATGCGCAGATTAAACGAGGGCTAACTGGTGGATAAACAGGCCGACGATAACAAGCTCACGAACAAGCAGATAACGAGATAGATGATTAAATTAGGTTTAGAGATTATGACGGCGATGGAGTATGGATGCTTTCTGCGGATTTAATTGCGTTATTACAAACGTTTATATGCATTTTGATTAGGGTTAGTTCGGCTAATATAATATGGTAAAACGAATCAATTTGATTGATTGAACAAAATTAGAACGTTGGTTAGGCCGAGGATGGCAAGTATAAGACGGTCTTTGATTCCATTTCCATAAACATGACGAAAATTGAGGTCCAAGACATGCTAAAATGAAATCGGTTCCGTGAAACGGGTATGGATCTAGGGGTTGGGTTCTGGATATTCATAATTGATGGGTTATAAATTAATTTGCACTCTAGACCCTAAAGATTGAGGGTGGAAACAAAGTTGGACAAAAGTTTAGGTTTGGGTGATTTTTGCCAAAGTGGAAAGTTATTTTATATAATATAAATAAATAGTTAAACAATAATATTATAAAAATTAAAGAACTCGATAAGCGCGATAAAATTTCCCGAAGCATCGAAATGGGTCAGGTATTTAACGAAAATATTGGTTTCGAAAAGTCTGAGTTGTTATACCCCTATCCTCATAAATATCCTTTCTCCATTTTTGGTTTTTCAAAATTAATCAAGTTCTTCAAGCCGTTGTTGCCTTTCAAGCTTCAAGACCTCGTTGACCATGAATATCTCTTAGTTCTAATCCTCGTTTGTGTAATTTGTCTTCTTCAATATTACCAAAGATGACAACTACATTTATTGTTTGTATAATGTGGATTCACTTATGTTGTAAACTTTGCCTATGGAGTTCCTCCTTTTCATGTTTGGCATGGACAACATGAAATGAGAAAAGAGGAAGCTTACTTTCTAATTGAGTAGATGTTTTCATAAAATAATGCTAGCTTCTTATGTTAGAAGGTCGGCTTCTTTAATAGAATATGAACTTCTTATGTTAGAAGGTCAGTTTATTTGGTAGAAGGTGAACTTCTTGTGTTAGAAGGTCAGCTTCTTTGCTAGAAGGTGAACTTCTCATGTTAGAAGGTCAGCTTCTTCGTTGGTAACAATGAGCTTCTATTATATTTGTCTTCTTGAAAGTTATGCTTAGCTTCTATATTTCTAGTAAAAGCTTCAACATATTCAAGTTTAGTAAGCTTGATGAACAAATGTGTTATCGAACCTTGTAGAAGGTGAAAACACTTCATAACATTTCTAAACAATGTTAAGAGTGAGAGTTTTCTTATTGATTCTTGGTAATAAGCTATGACACTTATACGAGGTTGTCTTTATCCCCGTTTCAACTATAATGTAGTATGTGGTGATCTTAAACCAATCATACACAAGGGTTGATTTAGTAACGAAAGTGATAAAGAGAAGCTTTCTTAAGATCAATGAACCTCTTGGTGTTCTTTATAAACTTGGTGGGCCGGAGGTATAACTTGTCCAATGCCATGGTTCATCAACATTGGATTTTATTTGAGGATAGTCAATGAGTAAGAGTTCAAATCTTGAAGCCACTTACCTCCTAGATGCTGGAGTTTTAGGACCTCAAACATTAATGTTTGAAGACTCCTAAATCATTCTTCAGCGGAGTGCTTCGGTGTTGTGGAGAATCTCTTAATCCACTCATTTTGATTTTATGACAAGCTATATTTTTATTCCTTACAGTTGGCATGTAGATGCGAGGAGGAACGCTTCTTTAGTTAATCGGTTTTTGCTTTGCTTTAAACATAGCTTAAAGCTTCTTTGCTTATTTCAGTCAACTATTTATTCTTGGAGTGTCTACAAGGTGTGGTGATGTTTTAGAAAGATTCTTCGTTGATTGAACAAGTTGCTTGTTAACCTTGATCTTGTAGGTTTTGTTTTATGGAATATTATATGAAAGATAAGCATTGTCATACGTTTGACACATGCGTGATCATCAAAATGTGTGCTATTGGAATGGACCTTCATTGGTTGTGAAGATGCATTCTTTTTGGTTGCTCGTTAACTTTTTTTTTATAGTTTCTTCACTCGTTTTTTGATTGAAAGAAACAATGTTTATATTGTAGAGAAGCACATGCCTTATTATGGTTATGATTTTATTTGGTGCTAGTTTTCTTCCCATGATAATATTTCATATGTAACAAGATACTTGTGACCATTTTAGCATCCAAGCAAGAGCTTCGATATATATAGCTTCTCAGCTTCAATGCTTCTTGACTCCTTAACTTGTTTGAAAAGTGAGATCTTAGGTATCTGTATCATCAGCCCTCAAGGTATAAGTAGTTATTACATAGTTATTGGTGTTTCTGACTAAGTACTTTTTTCTTCGCTTTTTGAAAATTCTGATATATGAGATTCTTTCGTAAAATAGCCCATGGTGAACCTTCTATACAAGAGCATGAAGCTAGCAAGCTTTGCATATGCGAATCTCTTTGGAGGCGTCCTTATGCACGGTTGGCCAATAGTGAGCTCTATTTTAGCTTCCTATGGCTGCATCTTATTTTGACGAAATGCTTGGTTGCATTATTGTTTCAATTGCTTGAGTCTTTTAACGAGTTATGAATGAGGAGTTATCCGATTTTATAACTCGAGTGTTATACAGCTTAACAAAACACCGTAAGTTGGTTATTATGATTCTTTAAGGTACATCGGTGTTCTGGTAATTTTTTTATGAGCCTTTGAATTTATAAGCCTTGAAATATTTGAGGCTTGGAGCTAGAAGCTTGGGGATTTGGCTTGGAGGCTTATAAATACTTTCGGGTATGTATTTACGTTGTTACCTTACCGGTTCCCTTACTTGAGGGGATAAACCATTTACCAGAGTGTAACTTGACTTATTAGATGACTACCACATGAACGTATGATGAGGCTAAAGGATAATTGGTCATGTAGGTGTCATCTTCGTTCTTCGTTCTCTCTATCAATGTTTCCTCTTCGAGCTTCTTTGGTTAACCGAAACCTTGTAGGTTTTGGTTAAACTGAAGCTTTTGCTGAGGTTTTATGAGAGATGAATCCCACTATATGCTCGATATTTATAGGATCTCCTACTATAAGCATCTAGAAAGGAGCTTTGTTGGTTCATGTTACAAAGATGGGTCACCTACGTTTCTCTAGCTGAGTTTTGGATAACACTTTCTTCGTTGAATGTAATTTCAAGGTGAGAGTGCGCGAATTAAAGGCTATGCTCTAGATACTTTTGTTTATATCAAAGTCTTAGCATGATACTTTGCTGATTAAGTAGACTGCTCTTTCATTTTATCAACAATTTTGATGTATCTTTGAGCTGCTTTGTTGCTTTCAGGAAAATTTGATATATATTTTCATGATACCATGCTTTTACATGAGACGAACCATATTTTTTTCCCTACTCTCATGATTCTTTTGAATAAGATAAAAGACATAAGTTGTGTCACACCCCGACCAAAGACGGCGGAACATGCCGGGGCGTAATGTATTGATTGGACAGTAGCTCAAAAGTCACTAATTAAAGTGACAATAATTATTTAATTTCATTAACATTAAACAAGTACACAAATTCAATAATAAACAACAATTACATCATGTTTTGTATTTTGAATAATATCCTAAGGTAAAACTAATTTCTTCGATCTTGAACAATGTAAATTACTTGTACCTGTAGCATGCATAAAAATAAAGTTTGTCAACACGAATGTTGGTGAGTGTACATAAGCTTTAGTTTAGGTATATATATATATATATATATATATATATATATATATATATAGATAAGTCACAATTCATATGTAAATGATGAGTATTACAATTCTTATGAAAATGTAAACAACTAAATAGATGTGAACCCGTTCTTATTGATACGAAATCAAAGTACTTGGGTAAATGTATGATCATACTAGATGAGGATAGATGAGGATGAGATACCAACCACCAAACATAAAATAAACAATTAAGCACATAGAGCATTATCATAGAGCATGCAATAATCACACATAAACATATATTGAATTGTGTTTTAAATAGATGTGGAAATAAGAATGAGTAATTTAAATAGGGTATGCATGTCACCCCCAAAATTTAAAAGATGAAAAAAGGGGATATGTAAACTCACCTTAGAGATAAAGTAGATGATAACGGGGAGTTGGGTAAAGTGAACAAGTTAGTTAGATTCCGCGACGAGTCCCGACGAAACGCCCTAGTTTCATGGTACAACTAAAATAAATATTCGGATGATAACAAGAACAAGATTCGATAATAAGGGTTTACAACGGATTTGGGATTTATAAAGAGTTGCATATAGTATATATACATTTTGTATAAGTTGAATAAAGCGTAACGATTATATATTCTCACAAACAAATTGCTATATATATTACATAATTATGTATTTAAACAAATAGAACTTATTTTGATGATCGGCTCGTTTAGACGAAAAAAACTATACTTCGTTTAATTCTCTTTTGAAAATTTAAGTTTTAAATCTATAAAACATAAATTTTATAAATATAAGTAAAACTTGTAATGTTTATATTTACATGTACGGAAAACATTAATCGAGAATTATTTTGAAGGTTTAATGAGGTTTGGTTTGTTAACCGAGTGAGAAATGGTATTGATTTACAAAATATTATTAAAGGAATAAATTTTTAAAACAAAAACAAATGAAATAAAACTAAAACACAAAACTAAGCACCCTAGGGCTCGAACCCTGGGCGGCTCAATGATTTAACACAACACACACCAGCCAACTGGGCTGGTGTGTTAACTTGTTAAAAGAATGAAACAAAAGATAAATAATCAGAACTCCAGATTAGTTCCCAACCCCTTGAGAACCCTAAATTGATAAAGCCCCAAATTGACGAGCATACACCCTCTGTTGATTCATACTAACAGAGGGGTTTTAATACTCAACAAAAACCGATCACAGCCAATATAGCAATTACCTTAAACGAGTACGAATTGAAGGATAACGGCGAGTTAGGGTTATCGGCCACGAATAGGTTCAGATGTCGATATTACACGGCTCCAAGGTTGCAATTGGTTTAGGGTTATAATTCATAATAGTCTGAGGAGTGTGAGTGTGAGTTTAATTGAATTTTAGATGAGTATATATATGGATTAGGGACGAGTCTAGTTCGTGGTTCGTTAAGGTGTGAACAGCTTTCAATTAGTTGTCAAATAACACAATTTAAGGTATTATTTGGACGTGTTTTGATCACTTAACATTTATACAAGGTCAGTTACGTGATTTCCGGCAGATTTTATGGATCAATAATCTTAAGAGGGGGGGGGGGGTCGACGGTGGGAAAAGGGGAGGGAAGAGATGGATTAGAATAATATTTTTATAATTTCCAGAATGGTCCTCAATCTTTAATTGTGGGTCCAAAAGGGTTATTAAGTTAGTTAGGGGGTATTATTGCATAGAAATCATAGTTATTATTAATAAATAAATAAACAAAATATATATAAACTTAAACGAAGTCGGGAATTAGTAACGAGCGTTCGAATAATAAGTGAGGCAAAAGAAAGAAAAAGATAAACGGGTCGGGTTTCGGATTTGAAAAGTAACGAATGTTATAAGCTGTTGCTCCTTTGTGACTTTTAGTAAAGGATAAAGCTTCTTTTATGTGAAAATTTTCTAAGAAACCTTTATTTATGTTCTTTTCATAGCTCATGCTTATCTTTTAGTTAAGCTATCAAGGCAAAGTCAAGCTGGTGCTCGAAGGTCTTTTGATTGTAGCTATAAACCCAAATTCGTATCATGTTGGAAAAACAAGACTGTGAGCTAGGTTTGTATAAATAGCTTTCTTGGATCTTGTTGGTTTTCATTTGTCAGAGTCTCTTACAAAGTTGACCCCTCGTTGAGCATGTGTTTACTTCCTTGCACCTAACGCTGCCTTAGGTATGTAACATGCCATGGGTAACTCTTTAGAGGCTTCAAGAAGGCACCTAGAGGGTTAGTAGTTTCCATGCCTCTTAGTTGTGTGAGTTGCAACAGCAATTTGATGACATGCTAGGTCATATCAACTACTCGGTAGCATGCTCCTAACCTTGAGAAGGTTTGTTTTTCCCTTTTCGGAAATGTGTGTATTAAGGATGATTCGACACAGGATTCGTCCATTCTTAGAAAATGCTAATTTAGTCCATATAGTAAGGTATGACTGAGCTACCAAGCTCCTAGTGTATGTTCCTTCCATGGTTTAGTAGGAAGCTTCATAGATTCTGGCACATCGTATGAAGCTTCCGACCTGAGCTTACTTGATGTAAGCTACTATTATAGCTTCTAGCCTAAGCTGTTATTATAGTTTCTAGCCTGTTTTGTAAGTGTTGTCGTGAGCTGTTTTTTTAGATTATGTCGTGTCATATCTTTAACATAGCTTTTGACCTTTAATTGTTCAAAGATAAGTGTAGCTCAACTTGCACGGCGCAAATTTTTTTATGTGCCTAATGCATCTTCTTAGTAGCTTGGTCTCATGCTACATGTCTATTTTGAGCAACCTTCTTGTTTGCTTTATGCTAGTGTAGGTCTAACACTTATCTTTATTGTGTAAGGGTTAGAGTATGCTATTAGGACAAAGTCTTCTTCCCCAAAGTACTTTTTCTAGTATTAAGTGTTTTGTCAACATATGTTGACTTTTCTGACTGTTACACTCTTTGGTTTTATGTAGAAGGATATTGATGAGCTAGAAGCTGGGAAGTTGGTGCGCTAGTTTCTAAACTTCTCTTCTTCTCTTGTGAATGTATTTTTGCAAATCACTTATCAAGTTGTTTTGTATGACTTATCGACGTCATTATCAAGGCATGATTCTTGGTTTTCAACTTGTTGACTACTCGATTGTGCAAGAAGCTTGTGTTTCCTGCTTGTAAGTAGCCTATAAGGTGTTAAAGCAGCAGCTGTCATGTGACAGCTAAGGTGAACAATAACCTATACAGCTAAGATGAATAGTAACCTATATATTTTTTTTGACTTGACATGCTACTTTTGTGAAAACACATATGTAGGTCAGATCTAGTCATGCCATAAATCTTTTTCAAATCTCTCTATAATTTATATGACCAAAAATGGTATTTAATTTTTACTTTTCTTAGAAAAAAAATAGATATTTGTTGCCATACAATTTTTTGAAGGAGGTTTTGGCATAACTTATTTCCCACATAAAGTTAAATGACATAAACTAATATTAAATAGCAACTTTTTATTCTAGTAAACTTGAGTAATTTCATGTTTTTACCCGAAACATAAGGTAAATGTTTATAAAAATTGATATGAAAAAGTATTGATACTTGCTACCAAGAAAAGCTTTTATATATCAAACTGAAGATATAAATCCAAAATGGTTGTGGTTGCTCATGTATATAGAACAAAAACTTTTTGGAACAATTTAATATTGAAAATAATGTCATAGTGTAAGAAGCTAGGAACCTTGTGTGAAAGAGACCTTAAGAAAGAAGTTCTCCCCAACCATAAACAGAAGAACTTAGGAACCTTCCAGCCTCCTGCTTGTACCTACAACACGAAATAACTCGTTAGAAAGGGACCAGAGACCGTGCTCTCTGGACCACCCTTTGACGCTCAACATTAATAATTTAATCCCATGAAAGTATATAAATATTAAATATAGATATGTATACTAGAAATGAAGAATGCAAGAGGAGGTAGTGGTTGAGACCCGACGGTTAGACAGCAGCTGATTCGATCTCAGGCTGCTTAACCGGTGACTTGTCGTTGGGGTTGGATTGAGCTGATGGTGTTCTGCCTCACCAGCTCTTGGACTTAGGAGCTCAGAAGCCAAACAGCTCAGTTAATGATAATTATTCTTTGGAAAGGGAGATCTCATAGTTAGTATTACTTTGAAGATGATCTGGAGAGTATTATACTATAGAGAGAATATAGTGAGAGAATGGGAGAGTTGTAACAAAGAGAGAGTAGTGAGAAATAGAGTGAATGAAAATGAGAATATCTTTGGCCGGAATGTCCCTTTTATAGGCAGTCGGAAGTTTCTCTAGGAAAGCTTTAGCTTCTTAAGTGGAAAATGTCAGCTCTACTTTCACCTTATGCAGACCGGGTGAATGTCATTTCCGTGCAAGCTTTGTCCAGCCTTTGTCTGTCCTGTCGTTGCTTTTACTTATGACAGGCACCAACCAGCTTTTTGGCAATCATGACTTTTTCTGTCATTTACTGTAGCCAGAGCTTCATGTCCAACTTAGGAATCAAGGCAAGTGTCCAGCTTCCCCATCTAGCAGCTTATGTTTGCTGCTCCTTTATTCTTAAGCTTTCTCAACTTGTGAGCTTATGTTTGCTAATCATTTATTCCTAAGCTTGTTCAGATTGCGAGCCTCAGCTTTTGAGTGGTAATGATACCCATATCATCAGTACTGGTGTTTGTTGATGTGATACTTGTATCCAAGTTTCCTATAAATACGTTGAGTCAATATGTTGAGCTAGTAAATACGTTTTTACATTTACTTTAATTAATATTGTTCATACAATCCATCCCACCACGTACCTGTATTTGATCCAAACCACTCATCTAGCCACCTCTACCAATCTTTTTTCTAAGCAAAGCCATCATTTTTCGCAAGTGGTTCAAAAAAGAAAACACCCATTCACCCATAACTAAAGTATAACATTTTAACGGTGAAACTTTTACCCCTCATTAGATACGTGTAAGTACGATGCATATATGTTTTCATGAACACTAACAGAGTCAGGAATTTATTTTTATAAGTTCGAGAATTTTTGGTTTTTTTCCTAACGTCAAAGTTTTCAGACCCGAACGAGGTGGGTCTGGTCAAATCAAATAAATAAAATGCAACATCACTATCATAGCAAAAGTATCTCGTCACCATTCAATAAAATATAATTAAAGTCATTGATAAATGTACACATTGTTACATAAAATATTGCATATAATTCTAATCAAACATAATTATAAATGATAAACACAAATATAATTCAAATAATAACTAGCCTTGTTTTTATTACTCATATTGAATATGACTATTTTATAATCAAAATTAAAGAAAGATGGATGGATGACTCGAGGGAGGAATATTGACGAGTAAAATCACAAGTAGTCAAGTTGACGCATGTTGCGATGTACTGGAGGAGTGAGGTCGCAGCGTTTAGCAAAGAAGCGAAACTAGGGTTGAAGAACAAAAAATTTGAAAATCGCTAGTTATGACTGGTTTTTTTTTCTATCTATTATTTATTAAGTGATAATTGGGTTAGCCTTATTGACACATCCTATAAATATTTTTGGACTTTTATATTAATCTATATATGACTTATTGTCTTATCGGCCAATTTCTAACTTTTATTCGTTCTATAAGAGCATTTTATAAATTATATATAAAAGTTAATAACTAAAAGTAAAGTAACTAAATTTTTCAGAAACAATGGGTTCGAAAATTTTTATAATATGATAATGGGTTCGTTCGCCGAAAAAGAATGGGCTCGCTCGTTACTACGTTAATATAGGTTATACATAAAATCGGAAAACGAGTGGGTCCGAGTTAACCCGGTCTCTCTGGTGTGGCTCCGCTACTTTTCATGAAGATTATCTCTAACCAGTTGATGACGTGGGTACCCTTACCCACTCATTAGCCAGGAAAGCTTAGGAGTTAAGAAGCAGTAAGTAAGAGCTGCTAGACAAGGAAGCTCGAAGCTTCCCCAACAAGAACCCAAAGTTGACCAGCAAAGATCCTCACTACAATAACCTCAGAAGAGTCACGTCTGACGTGACATAAAGCTGAAACTTGTCATAAAGCAAGTACGTGGATATGGCAGACAAAAGTAGAACACAAGTTATACGGAAATGGTATTACTTGCCTACATGAGCTAAAAATGAGTTGACCATTTCCCTTTAAGAAGCTTAAGCTTCCCTAGAGAAGCTTTCGATTTCCTATAAAAAGAACACTTCAGCCAAAGGTATATTTATACTCATTCACCCTATTTCTCTCTACTTTCTCTTCATACTTACTCTTCTACAAATCATTGTATCATAGCACTGACTCTCACTCTAGAGGTTGATCGCAGGAGGCCCCCTCCTGCGGTGAGACTAACCAGTCGTGTTTTCCTTTAATCTTAGCAGGTTAGAAAGCTCTGTTAGTGACATACTCTTGAACCACCATACCTTTATTGTTAGTTATACTCATTTTAGCAACACCAGTTGACAAGTCTTATTGCTACCGCACACATGCCTTAAGCTTCTTCAAATCAATAACAACAAAGTTGTAAGATATATAGCAGGAAACTACCGATAACACAAAATGGTGAGAACTATAAAAAATCCGTTGGTATATATAAATTATGGGTGGAATAGGTTTCAGAAAATCAACACATACATGATCATGTAACTCTCATTAATTAAGTCTCCAAATATACAACTAATCTTGTCAAAACAACGTACATGATGGATTAATAAAGTGAAACGCAACACTATATAGGATCCGTATTCAAGAAACATAATCATTATCTGCTTACGGTGCACGCATATAATGCATATATGTGTGGGCTCTTGAGTGAATAAAAGTGAAATTGTACTAATTTTGACGTTATTTTACTAAATTCGTGAAAATAACGTTAAAAATGACGGAAGGTTAATCAGGCATCATGTGGTGTCGTTGATAGCCGAAATACAAAGGTATATGCACCAATCGGCCTGGGTCTCGATGGTTGAATGTTATGTGTCTTATGTCCAAGGCTTGATGCAAAACCACTATCGAGTCGGGGTCTCACCGAAAGCAGCTTCTCTATTCCTACGGGGTAGAGGTAAGGCTGTCTACATCTTACCCTCCTTACATCCTACCATAGCTTTGCTATTGGTAGGATATACTGAGTATGATGATTATGATGATGATTTAAGAAACTGATGCAGCGTACTAATAGAGAACAAAGACTAATCACGTTGATTCTCGAATACCCGTGATGATCCTTCCCCAAACCCCCAAATTCGACCCAAAAGGCAGAAATTTGAAAAACCAAAAGTTTTTTATTCAATTCTGATCAATGATCAGTCACAAGACATTCATAACATATTAATAGAGAATCCAAAATAGGCTTGGGCTGAAACAAACAACCACAGGCCCAACAACAGCCCAAAACAAAACCCGAAAAGTAGACAAAAAATATTAAAGTACCCCAAAAGTGTATCTAGAAGGCTTATTTCGGAAAAAAATGGGTTAACCTGCCTATGGGATGTTACGATAACGTGGCCCACATTCCAACGGTCGTTTTGACTGATAGCACGCTCGACATGGAGGTCCGTAGCCCAAGTTAAGCCCATTCTCGTACAGCACCTCTGGAAGCGTGATCTTAGACCTGTAGAAACATTATGGCCCGATCTTCTACACTTGAGCCCACATCAGAAACATAACCAAAACTATTGCTAATATCAATCTAAAATATTCCAAGGCAACTTAGTGAGAACAAAACCTAAAATATGTTTGACATTAATCTTATGCTCATCATATGCAACTAACTCAACCACTCGCACATATTGCAAGATCCATACTTAAAGAAACATGCTTGAAAGTATAAATCAGACCTATCAGACCTTACACTCATCCATGAACCTTCACTTGAATATGTTGGTTTCTAATTGGTTCCGCCGAATTTCGGCGAGACAAGGCTTTCGACATAACCACCTTTAACCTTCAAGCCTGTAACATTCCTAGAAATATCAATAGTTCTACAAAAAGATCCTTCTTCAACATCATATATCCATATTAAACCGCTGCTAACCAGAAAAAGTTTCCCATCTTCATAAAAAATCTTTCGTTCAATCATTGGAATTTCATGTAAACCATGGATTAAGATCTCTGACCAAGATTCCCTAACCCCATACTCATTCATCAACCACACCCCATCTTCCATAAATAAACCAAGTTTTTCACCATATACAACAAGTTTGCAACTACTCTTAGACATGATATCAACATGACCATCCAAATTGGGCAATGGCACTTCACTAAATGTCTCATCAGCTAAATTAAAAGCAACAATTACCGGTACACGATTTGAACCTTTGTTAGCAATCCAATGAAGAAACCCATTGACAAAAACACCATGCAAACTCCTTCCATGAGAATGATCATAAGGAGAATCAATCCCACACTTCCAAGTATTATTTCTAAGGCTATAAATATGCACAAAGATATTATCAGGCCGATGCATATAGTTATAATGAAAGTACGAGATTGTAACAACCTTGTAATCATCATTCAACACATCATAGCCAAATCCATACAAAATATCAATTTCCAACAACTTATTTACCATCTCATAACCGGATTCCAGTAACTCCACGAATTTCGTGGTTGTTGGATTGAAGACAACGAGCGAATGAGCATTAACAAAGTCCTCAGCAAAACCCAAAACAAGACCATTGCAAGAACCAAGGAAAATGAATATATCCGCGTGAGGCAATTCAGAGCTAAGTTTCTTCGGGTTTTCTTCAAGTTGATTGCATGGGAGTGAGTAGAGTGAGCTACTAAAGGAAGCACAGATGAGGTGATTGCGGTTGAGGGTATTTTGATGGTGTTTGATGAATTGTGGTTCTGAAAGCTGAGCTTGCCAACTCTTGGAAACGCACCTGAAGCGACCAAGAGATTTCGCCGGTAGACGATACAGGATGTTGGTGATGATCTCTGGTGGAAAGTCCATGCCGGGGTCTAGAGTTTGATCGGAGTGGATTTATAGTCGATAATGTCAAAGGGGTTTGGTGTTGGTGCAACCGTTTATACATTGATTATTCCATAATATTTCCTTAATTTGATTAAATTTCAAAGAATTGAAGGAGTTCCGGAGGTATCGAAGCGTACATTGATTAAATTTCAAAGAATTGAAGGGCTACGAGTGTCTTTTATTAGGCTATCCCTAATGGTTCACGGTGGCTCACGGAACATGCTGACATGGCTCCCACCCCTTCACTCAAACACCGCGCCGTTCGTGTTCATGTGACATCAATGTTTTCAGACTCGGTCCGGATGTCTTACCCAGTGGCGGATTCAGAAAATTTTCTTGTAGGGGTCGGAAAACTTTCGGGTCGGTACTTAGTTGCTTATCGCTATATAAATTTTTCTTCAGTCCGGTACGGTTGTACGGGTCGGGTCAAATTGGTATCTAAATAATTTTTCGATCCGGTTTGGTCGTTTAAGTCGGGTCAAATGGGGCGGATCATATTAAAAAAAAGATAATAAACCAAAATATCATATTATCATAAAAAAATAAAAAATAAAAAATCATGATACGTCATTAGTTATGCATAATTTAAAAACAATATATTTATAGTTGTTTTCTACAAGTTCTTAATTTTTGGTATATAGTCACAATATCATCTTGTTTGATATTCATATTAATAAAATATAAAAACAAAACAAAAGCTTATTAAAAGTTAATTAATCATATACAAATTAAATGGGCAAGTAATTTTGGGAGAAAACATACTGATTTCTATTATATATAAGGTTATCTAACTAAGAATTAAATAAATGTGCACAAATAAATGTTTTGTTGATTTTATCTTTATTTTCAAATGTCCTATTAAATTTTGGTAAAATAATGGGTTGTAAAAGAAAGTTAATAAAGGCTCATTACATCCTTAAAATGTTAAATTGGGTCTCTTATTTCTTTTCTTCTTTAGCTGCAACATGAGAATACTTATTTGTGCCGGTTGCCGGAAAATATGGTTGGTTTACTCTAATCTTTTCATCTCAAGTTCTCTCAGTTAATGGTCGTTCTAAAATCCACAGGGGTCGGTGTCAAAATTTCATAGGGGTCGGTCGGAATTTTAACACACACACACACACACACACACATATATATATCACTAAAAAACTTTCTCTCACAGGGTCAGCCGACCCCCAACGACTAAGGTAGGTATGCCACTGGTCTTACCGGGTCAAAGGTCGGACCGACCCGGGAGGGCAGACCGGTGTTTGACCCGGATGACGTCATATATATATACACACACACACACACATAACTAGTTTTTATCCCCCCGTACTACGAGTTGTTTTATATTATTTGTTTCTAATATATATATATATATATTGAATTTTAATTTTATTTAATATATGGAAGTTAATAATATACTTATGGTTTCATGATAAAAGATTTCACAAATAAATGAGATGTTATAACCCGGTTTAAAAGCTATATGGGTTTGGTAAGATCCAAGAATCGTTTATTTTTTTTACCATGAAACTGTTTCTTAATTATAATAATATCTTTTTTTTTAAATCAAATGTTAATTTTTAGTATATCTAATCTCCCGTATTACGGGGGTTGTTTTACATTATTCATTTTTAATATTTATATACTTTTTTGGAATTTAATGCTACTTATTGTAGGGAAATTAATAATATACTTAGGTAGCGTTTGGTATGTAGGAATGGAGGACGGAATGGAATGACGCATTGTGAGGGAATGGAAAATAGTGTGTTTGGTTGACCAAAGGAATGGAATGACCCATTACCTAGTCCATTCCATTCTCTCTAAAATACCCCAAGTTCATTCCCTCCATACCCCATGTTTTTTTTCATTCCATTCCCTCCTTCACCCTACATAACCTCCACCACCCTCCCAACAACAACACCACCCAACATCAACACCCACCACCGCCACCAACCATCTCCATCGGTGGCAGCCACTCAGCACCGCCAGCCACCCGCCGCATATATCAACTATCACCCCACCATCACACATGCCGCCCACCGTCACCGCTGCCCACCACCACCGCTACTGCCACCAATCACCACCATCGGCATCCTCTGCCACCACCACCCACCTCCACAAACCATCACCATCAGTGTCAGCCACCCACCACCTCTAGCCACCCGCCGCATCCATCAATCATCGCCCCACCATCACACACGCCGCCCACCGTCATCGCAGCCCACCACCACCTCCACTGTTACCGCCACCACCACCTCCACCGTTACCGCCACCACTCCCACCACCACTCACTACCATTTTAATTTTTTTTTTATTTTTTTTCTTACCTACCAACAATACAAAGTAATGATTCATTTCATTCCCATGTGGTAACCAAACATTTCATTGGAATGGTAATAACCCATTCCATTCCATTACCACGTCCATTCCATTCCGTCGTCCATTCCATTACCCCATACCAAACAGGCCCTTAGAGTTTGATGATAAAAGGGTTTCACAAATAAATAAGATATTATAGCCCACTATAAAAGTTAATAGGGTTTGGTGAGAACCAAAAACCCCTTATTTTTTTTCGATAAAGTTGTTTCTTAAGTATAAATAATCTCTCTTTTAAAAAAATCAAATAATAATTTTTAGTATATCCCTATTCTATAGGATTTTAACATCAATAATTTGGTGAGATTAATTTTCAATTTAATGAGATGTTATAACCCGATTAAGAACTATCTGAGTTTGGTAAGACCCATACCCGTGAATTCAGGTCAAATGAATGAGAAGTCTCCATTTACAAATAATGCAATATGGAGGTTTGAGAGAATGTAGGAAGCAACCAGAGAGCTTTTAAAGGCTTCGTTTATATATATATGATTGATTTCTTTTGAGAACCGCTTTAAGTTTTAAGAACTCGAAAAAACTCAACTTAACAATTTTCTTTTTTGATTTTTTTTGTACACATGTGTAATACGTAAGTGTAAGTAATGTACAAAAAATTACAGTATTTTTTTACACACCGAATCGACTTATTACACATGTGTAACTAACATTTAAACTTGTGTAATCATCGAAAATACTTATTCTCTCTCCTGATTAATTTTTTAATCAGATTTATTCTCAACCACATATTCCATACTCATTTAATTAAATGTGTGGTCCATATTGAGTTCTCAAAGTTCTAACAACTCAAAAGGTTCTCAAATTATCCCTCCCCTATATATATATATATATGTGTGTGTGTATGTGTGTGTGTGTGTGTATATATATTCATATACATATAAACAATAATAATAACCAATAATAATAATAACAACAAACTTTAATGTTTATCTATATTTTATACATTGTTTTTTAAATATATATGATTTATGTTTGATCAATAGAGACATCAATGAAGCTTGGTTGGCTGGCTCATGGGTAATTCTTTAAGCTTTTATCTCTAAAATGACCCAAGTTCAAATCCCGACATGCACATTTCATTTTTAGATTTAATGGAAAAATGAGTTTTACCGGTTCACCGACTGGGCCGACCGCCCACCCACAAAACCGGCTGGGTTTTTGAAACGGCCCATATACACTGACCCAACCCAGTATAAAGACCGGGTCCCGGTCAGACCGGTCTGACTGGCCGGGCCGGGTTTCAAAACAATGTCTAACGTGTGATGGGGCTGGCGTGATGGTGACCACGATGCTCACACAACTTATTTTCCATTTCCTCTTTTTGTTAGCTGGAATGGTTAAGACTGGAGAGAAAAAATGGGTGGTAACTCGACATGAGCTCGGATGGTTTCGTTTACTTTTGTTATGGTATCAGAGCTAAATCACGGAATAAATATAAAAATCATGGTGGACCAACGGGGTGGAGTCGGTTGGTAAACTCAGCATGGGTAAATTTTAGAGCGTTGAGGTTGTGAGTATTTGCAAATTCGGTCGGTTCTATTATGTTTGTTACATTATCGAATTAAAGAAAAACCAAATTTGCAACAATTAATACGGTGCCTCCAAGTGGCCCAATCGCCACTTAACGGCACAAAACTTGTTATTTGTTATATATAACAATATCCACTTAATTTTTATTTTTATTTTATGTTTTGTGTTTTTAATTTATTAAATATGATTTATATTAAAAATAAGAAATATAAATTAAATAGTGTTGAAGAATGATGGAGAATGACCCATAAGGTTAAGGGGCATGCATCATTCAACACCATTTTTCTCATTCGTCAGCTAGCTTCCCTCTATCACTCAACATCACCCTTAAACCCTAGGGGGCATACACCTTTTCCCATTCTCCACCATTCTCCATTTCTTATTTTTCTTTTTTATTTAAAACAATTTTTATATTTAAAATATGGTGAAGTTATTCTACAATGGGGGACAAATATGAGAATGATTTATAGCCACACAAAAAAATCTCTCATAAAAAATAAAAATAATAATATAAATAATCATAACACAAAATTTAATAAAAAAAACAAATATATATATATATATATATATATACAACAATGTTTCCACCGTCTACCTGGTTTAAAAAACACAATGTTGAGAGGAAAAATATTGTCTTTTTGTTTATTATTTTGTTTTGTGTTTATTTTCATCATAAATTGTGTCTTATTTCCTTAACATTGTGTCTTTTTTTATGTTGTGCCATAATACTCAACAGTGTGTTATATTTTTTTTTGACATTGTGTTAGTTTTTGCAATATATTGTGGCTTTTTTAGTTATAATTGTGTCTTTTATTCATTTTCGTCATTGTGTCTTTTTTTGAACGAAAATGATGGAGGAAACATTTGACTTTTTTAAAAAAAAGTCATTTATATGTATATTTTGAGTTATGATTTGGCCACAAATTATTCTCACACTTCTTATTTTTGTCTTCTTTTGTATTTTAACATTTCTCATTTAAAATATATCTTTAAAACTATAATATTTAATAAAATAAATTAGAATGCATTAATTCAAAAAGTGAAAACAACTACATTAATTAAAAAAAATACAAACCATAAAACTAAAATACTAGGAAAAAAACTAATAAAAGGTAAATATAAATAACTAAATAATAAAACTAAAAAACTAGAACGTTAAGTTATATTGTTGGCCAATTTTACACTTCAATGTCAACGCCAAGTCGAGCTCTTGTTTGTGAAGATGGCTAAGATCTCGCGTTAAGAAATTGAAATATTTCCACTCGGCCTCCATTAAACGAAGATGTCGCGTTCTATCTCGGCCATCTCTTCGCTTATTTTTTTGCCTCATTTTCATCTTCTCAATTTTGTAACTCTTTAAAACTTATAAACCCATCATTTATAAAATTCAATTTCGGGTTGTCGGTTGAATACGATTCCGTTCTCTTTTCTTTTGCCTTGACCCTCCTAATCGGACGTTCCAGTTCAACCGGATCGTCATCGCTAAACTCCATATTAAGATCTTAGTTATAACGGGAATTCGAACCACCGTTCTAAAGTCTCTACTTTCGGACGTTTTTAGCCGCTTCACCGACTTAACCTCGTTCGACACCGAATGCCTCTTTTAACACCACTGAATAGTTTCCCAAACTTGTGGGTAGGGAAAGGCATGCTTATGCCTGGCAACATATTAATCATTTGCCAACTTCTAAACGCCGGTGTCATGACTACTACTCTTTCGATTATTCTTGGCGTTGATGTAAATATTGTTAAACCATCCCACCTTTTTATTCATCTCCTTCCACTTTCAGTTTATGGAACCATGTATCCGATATATCGGGAGTTGTAAAATTTCATGGTATTTGAGCGTGACGGCCTTCCAAAAACTCGGTCCCTTTTCTCTTTATCTAATAAATATAAATAAAATGTAAAACGTAAACAAATATATACAATTCTGATTGTTAAAATTAAGACATAATTACAGATATTGCCCTTTATCTTCAAAATTGACAAGGTTTGTACTTTATGTTTTCAAATACTACACTGTTTTTCCTTTGACCCTAACCAGTTAGTATTTCTCATTACCGCATGTCACATGCATTGCACATGAGAGCAAATTGGTCCGTTAACCTATTTATTTTAAAATATTAATAAATAAACTAAAAAGAATATATATATATATATATATATATATATATATATATATATATATATATAATCACTCTCTCTCTCTCTTCTCCAAAACTTTTAACACCAAACCCTATCATCACCACCCATCCCCACACCACCACCGGCCACCATCCAACCTCCGGTAACCCACCGTGTGACCACCACCATCACCGCCAATCATCGATGCCATGTCTATCACCACCTAAACCGACCAACAAAAACCCCATTATCACCATTAATTCCACGCTTTTTCTACTTTTCCTCTTTCAAACACACCACACCTACAACATCGACCTAACCTTTTGTTTTATACACATATAACATATAACAAAAGTATGGAGCCTAATTATGTGACGCCAAACCTTTGTTTTATACTATATAGATAATATAGTTGTTATTATTTTTTTTAAATAAATGGGTAAAGTTACCAGTGTACCCTCATGTGCAAACCGCATTATCTAACTTAACGAGAAAAACTAACTAGTTAGGGTTAAAAGACAGATGGTGTAGCATTTTGAAACGTAAAGTACAAATTAGGTTAATTTTGAAGATAAATGACAACCACTAAAATTGAGTGTAAACATAAAGAAAAATTTCTGTAATTTTGTCTTTAAAAAATTATAAAATTATAAACAATACCCTTAGACGCTAATCCAAGCTTTGGCAAAAGCGATTTATTCGGTATTGTTCCACATGACAACCTTTTCTCGAAGCGAAGGTTCAACGGTTTCGGGTTGGGTTTCTTTAAGGGCCTGCTTTTTGACGTCTTTTTTTTTTCGCGGGTTCGATTTTGGGTTGGGTTTTCAGCATCACCTCTTGAACATCATCATCGGTATGAAGGGTTTGACTTGAAATGTCTCGTCGTTGGAGGTATGCGTTATAATTGAGCCAATCGTCAAAAGCTAAAACCGAACCTGGACGGGGTTAAGTTGGGTTCTATTTAAGGTTGTATAGAAAATTTGTAGAAGAGTTGAGAATGATTGAAATGGGTTTGAAATTGACTGATGTGGAGTCAAGTAGTGAGAGATTGGATTTGTTTATTGGTTTGCTAAAGATGATGCCACTTGAATTTCATAAATTTGGATGTGATTGTCATTTGAAACATGAATAGTGATGAGTTTATAGAAGTATGACTCCCAAATTATAATGTAGTAAAACGAAGGTGGCTAGCAATATGTATAATGTGAAAGGGGTAATCAACAAATCTAGAACTTATAAGAGTTGCCATCTTTAAATTTTCTATTTTTGTTTTTTAGATCGTGTATAAGTGGTGGTATTGGAAGCTTAGAATTTATTTTCAAAATATTTTCACCACGGAAAAAGATATTCGTAATAAAAGTGAGGTGGTGTTTGACTTTTTATTTTATTACAAAAATATTAAGAACTAAACCAATATCCATTTTTTTCAAAACTTATCGATGTAGATGTTTGACCTCCCTCTTCACGAAAATGAACTTAAAAAAATGAAGTTGTTGTGAAACAAGTCTAATAGCTAAAGAACAAGAGAAGACATGTAGGAAGGAAAGGAAGAGATTTTATTGATAAAGTGTGTATTATAATGAGGTATAATAAGATGTATATATAAGAGAAGATAAATTGGATAATAAGCATAATCTATATTAGGTATTGATAACCACCATAATATATATTCATAACACTCCCCCTTAGTTATCAACTTAATACGTTTGAAGATGCTTCCTCATTAAAAACCTTGCTTGGAAAACCAAGTGGGGCAAAACCATAGCTAAGGAAAAAAGAGTGCAGCGCGTATTATCTACCCCTGATTTGTATATCCGTCAAAATGGTAAATATCGATCTTTTATGAAAGTTGCCCAAACCTATTGCAGTCAGTCATTTGTGTCTTCGTTCGTTGACATTTGAATCCTTAACTTGAATGATGTTGTATGATCTTCACATGAAAACTTCTATTGCTTCATCTGGTAAACACTATGATCCTTTTGTGTTTCTCTACGTCAACAAGACTAACCATACTTGTTTTAATGGGTTAGTAAAATATGAACACGTATCTTTCAAACCTGAAATATATGTTGTAACCCGTTGTGATGTTTCCTAGCATAACACATGCCAATAAATATAGATAAAGGAAATAATAATCATATATAGCTAACAGTACGACATAATGCACAAATGCATTTATTTATGGTATTTCCGAACCAATAATATTTCATATTCAAATAGGAAATGATATAGATACATTGTTAGACATCCTTTACGTGCTAAAAGGATTAAATTTGTCGATGGTAAATTTCTCAACATTTTCTAGATGCACTTTTATGGATTTATAAACATATATTTACACATATACTCGAACTTTAAGTCAAACAAGCACACAGTGTCAAGGTATTTCAAAAAAAAAATTTCTCTTTAAAAGCTCATTAGTTTCTCTTGGTGATGTGTATATAATTACTGTAAACTGTGATTATAATGAACTTTTAAGAGTGAACTTTTGATAAAAGTATGGCTAATTATATCCAACTTATCTCCCTCTTTATCAAAACATCTCTTGATTTGTTTCAAGTTCAACTCAAATAGTTTAGTCCATACGTAATAAGCATAAATCCATGCATTTGCCAATCCATCATGGACTTCTTTTCAACTTGACAAATTATGCATACACATTCATTTTTTCAAGATTTTTGTTGCATACACTTGCTCATTAACACATCATTTTGTATCACATATCAAAAATCCATATTATACAATTTCTTTGTTTATTGAGATATTGTACTCATCATGTGCATTTTATTCTATGTGTATGCTTATTGATACACATAATTACATCATTAAGATTTATCAATTAATCTTTCAAGTATTCAATTACCTTAGGAAACTCTTCAAGAGTTCCATTTATATTCAACATATTCAGTAATCGTAAAGTATTCAAATATGATTCTATACACAACAATTATTATGTTCTCGAGAACTTACTTTAATAATTCAAATCCTTCATAGATTTTCTTGTAAACTTTCAGTATCAACTGAATAACAATATTTATTAGACACATATCAATGCTCTCTTTATATTACCAGACTGCTTAGTTATCGGAAAGTCATTGCTTCCACCATTGGAGAATGTGTCTCCTCATAATTAATCATGGGTCTTTGCAAAATCCTTGTGCCATCAATTTGCCTTATATCACTTGACGAATTTTCATAACTCATATACAATACCCGTTTGTATCTAACACATTTTACAACTTAGTTGTACGGATTGTTAAACTTTCCGTTATTTAGAGAATTCAACTATGCCCTATTTGCGTCTTTCCACTTTGGCCAATCATTAATATGTTTTCATTCATAGGCAGATCTTAAATCTTGATCCTCATCATTTAATAATTTAAAGCGCTATATTGTTTATAAAAATATAACGACGGCGATTTTATTTTGATTCCATATATCTCGTAGACATGATAAAATATAATGAGATCTCTTCATTTTCAGGTACCTGAGGTTCTTTAGGAGCCATCATGTCTAATGTCTCTTTTAAGAGACCATGTTGTTGTTGTACCTCGACTTGACCATATTCGTTACTTGCTCCAATCTTCGAGGAATTATTAATTATTATTCTTGGAATCGACTAGTCTAGCACGCTTCAGGCGTGCCCTAGACATGCTAGTCATCACCAATGTGTGGTCTTCCTTCCAAGACAGTTATATTAATTGGAGCATAAGCTGTTAATTTATGCGACTTAGTCTCTCTATATACGTCAATGAACGCGCCTAATAATTGATTCGCTAATTTTTCGATGAATTATCCTTTGAACTTTTATTTTACGTAGTTTACTTTGAGGATCAATGATAATTCATACATACTCATTCCTTTTTCAACTGCTTTTTGTCACCCCCTGATGTTGGGAATTTTAGTTCACTTAAAGTGAAAACCAATGAGTCGTAAGCATATCTCTCATAAATGACAATAAGTATTTACTTATAGGTTCTTGCCAAATATATATTCTCAACTTCCTATGAGGTCTCATCTTTGTGTGTTGTGGTGGATCACTTTGAATATATATCTCCCAACTAAAAAAAACCTTAGATAATAAATATTTGGTTCCTGGCCAAAAAACAATTGTAACAGGAGAAACTATTATAACTTGTTGGCTTGATGTGAGTTAATGGAGTATCGTGTAAAAAGTATACCAATTCCAAACATGAATTTTTGCTTTAAACTCAATTGTAGACGTTCAATGATTTTCTCAACAAAAATCAATTTATGGCCTCCGAAACACTGCATCTAATCGGGTTTTAAACGCAATAAACAATCATCAAAACTCAAACCAGAACTGCTATCATGTTTTGCCTACAATAACACACAAATCATGCTAATTTTCTCGAAATTTACTTATAATGCAATTAATATAAACTAAAAAGTTATAGATTTAATTGAGCTAACCTTGATTATGACATCAACAGAGATGTATACAGATTCAACCAAGGAACGAAGCTTCACGAAGACTTGTTACTCTTTTTCTGAGATGGCTTTGCAGGCACATCGCTCGTCTCTAATTTCCATTTATTTTAATTGTTATTGGTAGTGGTGGAGGTGATCGACAGTTGTTGGTGTCTTTCCTTTACCCTGAAGTAGGTCTTTTATAGAAAACTGTGACTTCCATGAAGTCGCTTCACTCTGCACGACACGTTAAGAAAAAACGATGCCACAACACATGTTGACTAACTTAAAGCAATAGATTTGTGTAAGGTAACAAGTATTTTACCCAAATTTGTATACATTGGTACCTTTGTTTTTGGAGAAATTTCTTGACCAGAAATGATTTTCTTGACACCAAATAAGAGCCTTGAGTATTCCACTGAATCTAGAAAGAGGCATGTAACTAACAAAAATTATCATAAGTTAAAAACGTGTTGACCAAATCTCCCATCTATCAGGTGGGTTGACTTTTATAAGAAGATCAAAAGAACACCAATTAAGTTGCAGATAACTTTCCTACATTGTTATATAGTACAATGAGATGACTTTAATGAGCATGAACACAAAGTCACATCTATGAATGCAATTTCAGCTCTATTGTGGTGAAATGGAAAAAAGAATTATTGTTTCATCACCCTGCATAGAGAACTAATGCATACATATTAATGGGATCAAGCATGATTTCCAACCATATATCAAGACCTCGAATACAGTGGCTCACAATGTTATGTTATTTCAACTCATGTCTTGTGTTATCTTCATAAAACTTTGCATTTATCTCATAATGCTCACTATGCAAATAATTACAATTATATGAGAACAGAGTACCTAATATCAGATCTAATTAAGCATGTTTTAATATAATCTAGAAAACTTAACAGTCACAATAGAATTAATCTATAATATGTCCTCTCTTTAAAGATGAAAGTGTTCAGTTAAATTACAAAACCGGATCAAAAACTGATTATTTGATAAATGCAAAGAGTATAACCCATATTGAAAATTAGGAAGTTACCTTAGGGAATTGATCTAGTCTCAAGTGCAAAGCATTCACAAATCAGTAACTGCTGAAAAAGTTACAACCATTGACAACATAAATTCAAAAAAAAAAGTAGCCATGAGCCCCAACATTAAACAAAATACATGCCTAAGAAAAAGAAAGGTTAATTTACCGAATAGGCTTGACCCAGCACATTCAGGTTCTCAAAAGTGAGTCTTCACATTTATACCCATACCTAATTTTGCCCAATTTCAAACCAAAATCATGCAACCGTCTATAGATACAACAATTTAACGAAAAAAGAAAGATTAATATACCAAAGAAAGGTTAATTTACCGAATAGGCTTGACCCGGCACATACAGGTTCATTGTCTGCGGCGGCGACCCACGGTGGCCATTGGATCAATTAGGGTTTTCCGGCCTCAGAAGGCCAACACATCCCCCACCAAACCACCGCCACCTAAACATTGAACGCTACCCAGGGTTTTGAAATAGAACCCAGCAACAGTCGGTGAAGGTGTAGTAGATAGAGATGTAGAAGTTGGCAGTGAAGACGAAGATGAACGATGCCTACTCCTATCTGGATTGGGAAAGTCGTGAAAATGAAGAGAAGAACACGTGTGATAAGGAGAGAAAGATGGTGGAAATGAAGGGTCAAACACTAACCGGACCCCGGATAGATTACTGGTAACCAGGGGGTTGGATAGCTGTTTCCCACGAGGGGTTAGACCCTGAGAAGATGGTTCTTCTGATAACCTGCAAAACAGACACCGTGAGCTTGTCACTGAGAAGGGGGGGGTTCCTCCTTGTGACCACCCTCCGGCGTGAGAATCAGACTAGATTGCTCTTTAAATATAAAAGTATATTAAGAGATTGCTAGAGCAGATATCAGGTATAATATGATGATATGAGATAAGATATGATGGTCATACCATTTGTGGTATTTATAGCCGAAGGTAGGTTTCCAAAAAGGTATGGCCGGCTGCAACAGTGTTCCTGTTCTACCAACAGTAGCCTACGCACGTGCCCTGCTGGTAGTTGGTGGGTAGGTAGCGGCTGATAGCGACCAGGCCTGCTGTATACTATTCCTTTTCCACCAACTGCCGGCTACGCACGTGGTATGACAAGAGTTGGTGAGTAGGCAGCGGCTAATAGTGACATACAGTGTAGGAGCATGCTGCTCGCCATACTGTTGTCCATAAGCTGTCGTATCTTTAGTCAGATCTTTTTCCCATACCTCTTCAGGTACAGTACAGAAGATCTTCCCGTATCGTACGGACTGGCTTATTTGGGCGGGAGTATTCCCCCTCCCGCCCTTGTGCGGGATTGTTATCGGCTTCGCTCATTCCTTCAGGTGACACTGAATGATTGAGAGCTAAGTGCCTTGTGCGTGTAGCCTTGCTGCGCGGGTGGCCTTCCCTAATGGCTTGTATCCGAGGCTGCGGGGACAGGCGGAGTCCTTTACCATTGGGAGGCATTTCCTGCGGGACCAGCTTGCGTACTGCGCATAAGGACGTCACGTCTCTGAGCATGGTTGGTCCTGCGGATCCAGTTGGTTTCTGCGCAGACGTCCCTGTTTAAGGTGAGTCTTGCGGGTCCAACTGGGCTCTGCTGGGACCTACCTCTTCAAGTCCCCCCAGTCCAATGCTCTTCTCATGCGTGTTTAATAAAGTGAGGTGAACTTTTGGACTTAAGCAAAGGGTTTTGAAAAGGGTTTTTTAAGGTTTTCCATGGGGATTCTTCCCGCGGAAGTCCTTGTCACTTGCAGAAATTCCCGAGTTTCCTGCTTGGTCTTTGGGTATGATGCGGGTAGGTCTGTAACCTCCTCGCAAGTCAGGAGCGTTGAGTCCCACTTGTGTGGACTCTCCATGAGGTTTTGGTAGTTTTGAACATAGTGATCAATTATGTTAAAACCACCAATTCCATCATGGAGCTTCAAACAACGTAGTTCTCGACGTTCCCGCTATGCGGGGATGTTATTTCCATTTCCGCAAGCATTGCCCAGAAGATCCTTCTTGGTTTCAATTCCCAGCGGAGCGCTAGGTATGTGAAGGGTTTTGCCTTAACACTGTACCAGCGCTCGTCTTACGGTTACTTTACTTCCAAGGTATTCCTGGCGTCAATTCCCTGCGGGTGCTAGGTATGTGAAGGGTTTTTGCCTTTACACTGTACCCGCACCCGTCTTATAGTTACCTGGTTGTCGAGGAATATTTGGCTTCAATTCCCTGCGGGTGCTAGGTATGTGAAGGGTTTTGCCTTTACACTGTACCCGCATCCGTCTTACGGTTACTTGTTCGCCAAAGTTTACTTGGCTTCAATTCCCTGCGGGTGCTAGGTATGTGAAGGGTTTTGCCTTTACACTGTACCCGCATCCGTCTTACGGTTACTTGTTTGCCAAGGTTTTACTTGGCTTCAATTCCCTGCGGGTGCTAGGTACGTGAAGGGTTTTGCCTTTACACTGTACCCGCATCCGTCTTACGGTTACTTGTTTGCCAAGGTTTTACTTGGCTTCAATTCCCTGCGGGTGCTAGGTATGTGAAGGGTTTTGCCTTTACACTGTACCCGCATCCGTCTTACGGTTACTTGTTTGCCAAGGTAAGGGGTATTTTCCCGCTTACTTTTTAATATTTTTAAATTTTGAATTTTGAAATTCGAAAGGTTGGTGGAAAGATAGGAACAGTCCAAACCTCTGAAACGTCGTGCGACGGTTTCTTCTGACTGTGTCAGGACGTGCAGGAAGTTATGGTGACGTGACAGTACATGGTCATTCCAGACGCTTTTCAGGCGCGTGGGCGCGATTTTTCGGGCGCGTGGCCGCGAAATTAATGGTACGCGTCCTGTCAACAGCTGTTGCCAGCTTGCTTTTTGCCACGTGTCATAGTTTCATTGCACCTTCGATTTCTCTCTCCTCCGCATTAAATTCATCGCATTAATTGCGATTAGTATATAAAGGGGGAGAGACCTCTTTGTAATCCACACTTTCACCCTTCTCTTCTTCTTCTTAGCGATTTCCGGCAAATACTCCCCTTTTCAGGCAAGCATTTTCCCGAAATCGCTTTCTTCTTTCTGCAAGATGTCTTCACGTGATCTCGAGTCTTCGGCCGATGACAAGAGTACTGCTGGCGAGTGCCAGTGTGCTCTGCCCGGCGATTTGTACCGGTATGTTGTCAGGAAGTTCATGCTCGATCATCTCGAGCCTGAGTTTCCTGAACCCCATCAGACCGTGTACGATGCCCCCAGAGGCAAGATCGGGGTTTATGCAGCATTCTTTGTCTATGGGAATCTTAGGTTCCCATTGACAAAGTTTGTTTACCGTGTCCTTGAGAGGCACGGTGTTCATTTGAGCGAGTTGCACCCCATGGCGATCGCCAAGATTCGCCATTTTGAGTGGGTGTGCCGGATACTGGGTGTTGAGCCCTACGTTGACCGCCTGATGACCTTCTACACTTGGAGGTGCATCCTGTTGGTACATGTGTCAGTAGTTCATAGTCTAGCATTTGTAATCGAGTCTGTAATGTAATTATGTTTTGATTATGATTATTTATGTAAAACGCGAAGTTGTCAACAAGTTCGCTATGGCGAACTTGTTGAATCAGCGAAGTTATTGACAACTTCGCCTGTGGCGAAGTTGTCGTGTTTATATACTGTTCAGCGAACAGTTTACGTAGTTGGTCATTTTAGGGTTTGTTTCAGTTGTTCAGTGAACGTGTTCGTGTCATAGTCTGTAACTGTGACCTCGGGTCACGTGTTTGTTATCAATATAACGTGGTTGGTTTATTGCTTTCGTGTTCGATCTCTACATACTCTACACTCGTATCTACCCACGCAGGGATTCCGCACCTGCGTTGTTAGCGACGTCCCGTGTACGATCCGTCCAGGAGCCTACAATTGGTATCAGAGCCATCGGCTCGATTGTGAGGTTCGGGATTTCACGCGGGTGTAGAAACGTCTCGTTTGACCTTTTCACGGGACGTGTTTTTGTTGGGATTGTGTTTTGCTCGTGCTTGACAGTCATTTTCAAGCCATTGCATTGATCGGAAACTGCTGGATTGACGAAATCAGATCTGAACAGTTTCCTTGTTCATCGGGCGAAGTTATCGTTCTTCGGGCGAAGTTACCATTCTTCAGGCGAAGTTGCCGTCACTGGAATTAGGGTTTTCGGCGAAGATATAAGGTTTAGCGAAGTTAACCACAACTTCGCTTACCTCATAAGTTCGCCTCAGCGAAGTTATCCGCAACTTCGTTTCCCACCCAAGTTCGCTTAACTCCTAAGTTCGCTCATTCTAAGCGAAGTTATTTTTAACTTCGCCAGTTCAAGCGAATTTAAGGCCCAGCGAAGTTATCTTTTCAGCGAAGTTAACTTTCAAGCAAAGTTATTCTTAACTTCGCCTACTGAGCTGTTTTAATATTTTATTATTATTTTCAGGTTTTTCAGGTTTTCGCAAGGATGTCGTCGATTAACATCTCCGATTTGGTCAAGATGGAAGTAGAAGCGGGGTCTGCCACTAAGGCCCCGAGGCTGATGAAAGGAACTGACTTCGTGGCATGGAAGGACAGATTCATCCAATACATCAAATACCAGGATGCCAAAATGTGGGTGTGCATCCAGGATGGATATATCCCTCCAACTATGCAATACGAAGGACGTGATGTGGTTAAGAAGTATAGCAAAATGGAGGACGAAGAAAAGAAAATGTATGAGGCTGAGAGTAAGGCCCATGCAGCTATAACAATGGCACTTCCTCAAGAGGTTCTCCATACGTTCCGAAAGTACACTTCTGCGAGAGAGCTTTGGGATGCTCTTGAAAATAGATTCGAGGGGAATGTGGGTATCCGTGCGTCAAAGATCAAACTCTTAAAGACCCAGTTCTCCGTCTTCAAATTTTTGAAGAACGAATCACTGGATGATATTATCACCAGATACTATCATCTAATGACAGAGCTTAGCAATTATTCAATTGCTTACCGAGAAGAAGAGATCGTTGAAAAACTTCTCGATGCTCTCCCACCGAAGTGGGAAATGTACACCGTTCTTATGAGGGAAGACAGAGACTTTCCTAATTATGATCTTGAAACGGCAGTGAACAAACTCAGAACTTATGAGCTTAATATGGTTCGAAAAGAAACACCTACAGATCAGATACAAGACCCTGGTATGTATGGTGCAAAGGTTAACTCAGGCTCAAGTTCGAGGCCTGAATCTGCTGCTTATTACTCTAAAGGGGAGTCAGGTTCTGACTCGTCTCATGAAGGAAACGTCTCTGTAAACTCGAATGGTGATGTATGTTTCGTTGCTGGAGGATCAAGTACTTCAAAGCCTCAAGCATCCTCAAGTGGTTTTTCTGCAAATGCATCAAGCAATAATTATACCAAGATGCCTATGAGTGTAAAATCTGCTGAAGAGCAGTTTGCAGTCTATGCTTCATTTATTGCTTCCTACGAAAACTACATCCAGGGGAAGATTGTGGACCCTGCTGTACTAGATGAGGATTACGACCAGATCGATGCTGATGATCTGGAGGAGATGGACTTGCAATGGCAAATGGCAATGATTGTGAGGCGTGTGAAACGGTTTATGAACAAAACTGGGAGAAAGTTTGTTGGTGGTCGGCCTGGGTTCGACAAATCCAAGGTAAGGTGCTATAATTGTCAACAGTACGGGCACTTTGCCAAGGAATGCAGAAATGAGAGGGTTGAACGAGGACAAGGTCGGCCTACACAACACTCTGGAGTTAACAGAGAGATTAACGCCATGTTGACCAGAGAAGCAGGTGAGTACAACTGGAACTCGCATTCAAGTGGTTCTGGTGAGCAAGCGAACATGGCTGAGACTGAAGTTAAAGAATGTGAGAAGGTTGATGGAACTGAGAAAGCTACTGAAGAAGAAACAGCTTTCATGGCAAATGACAAGGACACTCGCTCCGAGGTAAGTAATAAGAATATTTGTACTAATTGTGAAAATTTGTCTGAGCAACTAACAACTATGACTGATCAGTACGTCCGTTTAGATGCTGACTTTAAAACTATTAAAGAAGATCACCATTTTACAAAAACAAGAGAAACAAGTTATAAAATTAAAATAAAAGCATGTGAAAAAGACATTCAAAGCTTAAAGCTTAAACTTGCTGAGAAAATTGAAATAATTGATCTTAGTTATGAAGTTTTGGAGGAAAAAACTAAAGTGATTGCTGATCGGGATAAACAGATTGCTGACCACCAGGTAAAGGTGGTGGAACTGAACCGCAAACTTGAGCAGTTCAGGAATTCCTCGGCAATCCTTGATCACCTCGTGAGTGATCAAGGTACCTCTGCAAAGAGGGGAGGAATCGGTTATCACGAAGTTCCACCACCCTTTAACCACAACTATACTTATAATCCAAGTGTTCAGAAATCTGTTGATTTCGAGGTTCCTCAGACAACTCCTATCAAGATTACAAGTGTAGAACCAAGTGTTAGCTGTGGCGAAACGAGTTCGCCTGTTTCTAGTGTGAATATTTCTGTTTCAAGTCCTGTCTCATCGGATTCGGATAAGTTGTCCGAATCTGGTCAGACAAAAGAGAAGGTATGTTTACCCACTGATGGAGATAAAAATAAAGTTTCTAAAAAGAGTTCTCCACTCAATCCGTACGTCCCACCTTATGTGAGACGAACGGCTGGTAACACTGCCTCTACATCCAAACCAACATTTGACAAGAAAATGGAGAGTCGATGTTGCTTTAGATGTAACAAGTTAGGACATCTAGTTGCAGATTGCCCTTTGAAACCGAGATTTAGAGATGTGAAGCAAAATAAAACTGAGTATAAGCGTCATTTTGCTACTGCTAAAAATGAAAACTTTAAAAAATGCCAAAATGTATCGAATTCAAGTTTTCATAGAAACAAACCTCAGTTTTACAACCAAACCACAAGATATAACACTTTCAATTCTCAAAGGTTTGGAAGGCATTACACTCAATCTGCAGGGAGATTCCCTAACAGGACTTACAGAAATTATCCTGATGCTAACTTGAGAAAGCCAGGGTACGGGACGTATCGATCCAAGACCAATTGGTCTTGGGTCCCAAGATTCTAACTCTTTGTTTTATTGTGCAGGAACAGTTGAACAGGGCTGCCAACAATCTTTGGATTGTAGATAGCGGCTGTTCCAGGCACATGACGGGCAACAAACACTTGTTGCAAGATTTAAAACCTGTTCAGGGAGCAAGAGTTAGTTTTGCTGGTGAAAGCGGTGGAAGGATTACCGGTAGAGGAACTGTGTCGAATGGGAGAATGACACTTGAGAATGTAAACTTTGTGGAGGAGTTAAAGCATAATCTGCTGAGTGTGTCGCAGATTTGTGATAAAGATTACACTGTCCATTTCACGAAAAATGAAGCGATCGTATTGAAGCCTGGTTTTCAAATACCAGAAGAATGGATAGTAATGAAAGCTCCACGTGAAACGAATACATACGTGATGGATATGAGGTCTACTGAAATGGCCACCAGAGAATCTTGTTTAATGACAAAAGCAAGCGAATCAGAATCAGAATTGTGGCACAGGAGAATGGGACATATTCATCTTCGCAAGATGAACTTCATTGTCAAGAATGGGCTTGTGATGGGCGTTCCCTTAAAAAGTTTTAACTTTGAAGACAAATGCATAGCCTGCAAGTAGGGAAAGCAACACAAGAAATCCCATCTCACCAAGAAAATTAATTCAATTGCCGGTACTCTAGAACTACTTCATATGGATCTCTTCGGTCCCGTGAATGTACAAAGTCTAGGCGGTACCTCTTACTGCTTGGTGATAACTGATGACTACTCGCGATACTCGTGGGTGTATTTTCTGAAAACGAAATACGAGACGACTCAGATGGTGAAGAATCTCATTACAAAAGTTGAGAACGTCATGAGTAAATCAGTTAAATTCATCAGAAGCGACAATGGGACAGAGTTCAAGAACTTTGAAATGGAAATCTTCTGTCTTCAGAAGGGAATTGAGCATCAATACAGCGCTCCGTATACTCCACAACAGAATGGAGTGGCTGAAAGGAAGAACCGAACGTTAATTGAAGGAGCCAGAACTATGCTGGCAGACTCGAAGCTTCCTGTGATGTTTTGGGCTGAAGCAGTTGCTACAGCCTGCTATGTTCTGAATAGGGTGCTAACCGTTAAGAGACTTGGAAAAACTTGTTACGAGCTTATGCACGGAAGGAAGCCCAACTTGTGCGGTCTTGAACCATTTGGGTCTCCTTGTTCGATTTTGAAGACTAATTCGAAATTTGGTGAAGTAGCCGATGAGGGAATCCTAGTCGGTTATGTTGTTGGGACTCCCAACAGACGGGTCTTCAATACGTCGACTTGCAAGGTGGAGGTGGTTTGTAACACCGACATTACTAGTTACCAACCGCCAAAACCAAGCAATGGACCTGCTGAGCTTTTCGATTATGTTAAACTTTTTAAGTCGTTTAACGTACCTGATTTGGAAATTTCTGAAGAAGACGAAAGAGCTGTGACGAAGATGATACTTGATGAGGAAGAGAATCTATTGCAACATCAGATGTTTGAGAAATCTCAACCTTCCACATCAAACCCTATCGATACCCCTGCAGCCTCAACTGAAGATGAATTTATTAATCCTTTTCACTCTCAGCCAGAAACAACCATTGATGAGATCTCTTCAAATTTGGAAGATAATTTGCATGTCGGTGCTGTTCCGACCACGAGAATTCACAAAGATCACCCATTGGAGAATATTATAGGTGATGTGTCCTCCGGTGTACAAACCAGAAGTAGCTTGAATGAGCACACCTGTGTTTATACAAGCATAAAAGAAACGGGTATAATGAATGAATGTTTGTACTCCTGCTTTATAAGCCAAATTGAACCAAAGAATTATCAAATGGCTTTAAAGGACAGCTCGTGGGTCGAAGCCATGCAAGAAGAGTTGGCTCAGTTCGAAAAAATGGAAGTTTGGACTTTGGTTGAAAAACCAAGGAATGTGCACGCTATAGGCACAAAATGGGTGTTCAAGTGTAAGAGAGATGATAAGGGAATTATCGTAAGAAATAAGGCGAGGCTGGTTGTTAAAGGTTTTAATCAGCAAGAGGGTATTGATTACAATGAGGTGTTTACTCCTGTCGCCCGGTTAGAAGCGATTCGATTGTTTTTGGCGTTTGCTGCATTTAAAAAGATGAAGGTATTTCAGTTGGATGTGAAGAGCGCGTTTCTAAACGGGAAAGTTGATGAGGTTGTGTATGTTGAGCAACCTCCGGGTTTTCCTGACCCAGACTTTCCTGATCATGTATACAGGTTGAGCAAGGCGTTATATGGGTTACATCAGGCACCTCGTGCCTGGTATTCAACGTTATCGGACTACTTGCTGGAAAATGGTTTTGAAAGGGGATTGATTGACAGTACGTTGTTTGTGAAGAGAGAAGGATGTGACTTCCTACTGGTTCAAGTCTACGTGGATGATATCATTTTTGCTGCATCAAGAGTATCCATGTGTCAGGATTTTGAAGCTGTCATGAAGAAACGATTCGAGATGAGTGCTATGGGTGAACTAACTTTCTTTCTAGGATTGCAGGTTGATCAGAAGAAGGATGGGATGTTCATTCATCAAACGAAGTACGTTCATGATGTGCTGAAAAGATTCAAGATGGAGGACAGTTCTCCATATGATACTCCAATCTGCGTCAATCACAAATTGGGTGCTGAATCAGATGGTGACGCAGATGTGGACCCAACTCAGTATCGGGCGATAATAGGTTCATTAATGTATTTAACTGCTTCTAGGCCTGATATAATGTTTGTTGTTTGTCTTTGTGCACGTTTTCAGGCAAATCCGAAAGAATCTCATTTGAAAGGTGCAAAGAGGATACTACGGTATCTCAAGGGCAAGCCGAAGCTAGGGTTGTGGTACCCAAAGGGAGGAGACGTTGAACTGGTGGCTTATACAGATTCTGATTATGGGGGTTGCAATCAGAGTCGGAAGTCAACAACAGGAGGCTGTCAGTTTCTTGGAGGAAGATTAGTTTCCTGGCAGTGCAAGAAACAGACATCAGTTGCAATTTCAACATGCGAAGCTGAATACATGGCAGCATCCAACTGCTGTTCTCAGGTTTTGTGGATTCAGCAACAATTGCGCGACTATGGTCTGAATTTCTTACTCACTCCTATTTTAATTGATAACACTGCCGCCATCTCAGTAATTAACAATCCCGTGAAGCACAGTAAAACTAAGCATACTGACATTCGTCATCATTTCATACGGGATTGTGCTGAGAAGAAACTGATCAAGATCGAAAAAGTTGATACACTTGAAAATTTTGCTGATCTGTTTACAAAAGCGTTTGATAAATCCAGATTTCAAAACCTAATTGAGCTGAACGGGATGATCAATCCCGAGTAACCATGTCTTTGTATTTATTTAAAAAAAAAAAAAAAAAAAAAAGGTGTGTCATTATTGCTTAAAATTAGTCGGTTACCTCAGTTTGATGGACATATCCTAGGATATGTTTTGGTCCTCGTTTCAACTTAGAGAATGAGGATAGCCATTAACCGGAAGACTGAAAGTGACCGGGGCAGTTATGACGTGTGTTCTTTCAGTTGCTGAAAATTAGTCGGTCATTCTTAGTAAGAAGGACACATACTTGTATGTGGTCGGTCCAGTTGATCCATTGGATCTTCAGGATAGCCGTTTACCTGACGACTTTGACGTGATCGGGGCGATTGAAATCAAAATTTTTTGGGAAATGAAATTACTTTTCAAGTCTAATACTTCGTAAGAAGTTCTGTGCTGTGTTTAACAGAAAATTGATCCAACCTTGGAAAATGATATATATACTGATTGTGTGTGCTTAACTAGTGAAGTTATTAGGCTTAAAAGGCTTTAGAACAGTCATTGTATGTCATGGTAATTTTTATGGTGCGTAAAAGTGTATGTGATACTAACTTAAACTACTCGAATTTACGTGGAAACTTCTTAAGAGTTTTGAATGTCTTCACACATATCTTTCCGAATGATAGGCAGAAAAGCAACTACCCAGTCATACACGAGCCCGTGAATGATCTGATTCCCGTGAAGAAAGCATTTCAAGACACTGCAGTGATCCAGATTCGGGACTTGCAGTAGTTTAATACTCCGAAGTCAATAAGAATGTTTGGTTAAAAAAAAAATAATAATAATAATAATAATAATAATAAAAAATGTGTATATCTTTAGTACTTATGAGACATAGTAACAATCAAGACTTCTCATGTCTGGAGTAAGAAGAGAACGGGAAGCAGTCAACGAGTATATACAAGTTAATCAGACACTATGGGTCGAAGTCAATTCGGGGTGACTTGGGTATAACCAAATACGCTTTGAGAATAGATAGAAGACATCATTATCTCTGACTTGTTGCCAACTTAAATTTTTGAGCTTAACTGAACCTTAATCCGTATCACAGAAACGATGAAAACCATTTAAGTTATTTACATGCTTGCAACCTGTTTCTCTATGTCATAATACAGCTAAACACGGATCCGAGTGACAGTCACATAGTTAGTATGATTCCTGTTGGAATCTTTTCTAAAACATAGTGGTCCCTGACTAGACTGAAATTTGATCCCTTAATTCGTTAAAATTTTTATAAGTTTTTCTATTTTTGTAGTTGTGTTATTGTAAAACTGGTTACTTGGACATGATTTTTTTTTTGTTTAACTCTTTTTGGAAACTTCAAATGTTAAGTGCAAGATTTTTCAAACTTAAAGGGCTGATTTTGAAATTACGGGCGAAGTTGTTGAATTAGGCGAAGTTGTGCTTAACTTCGCCTAGGCGAAGTTAAACGTAACTTCGCCTGAACCAAGTCAGCCCTATATAAGGACTTTGAAACAGTAACAGTAACATATATTTCTTATTTCCGGCGAACATATAATCTATACCAGATTATCGGCGATCTTGTTTTACCATTCGTTTTCGATCTTGTGTTTCTAGCTTCTACTATACTCGTGGTATGTGTTGTCAATATCATCCAAACATACTCGTTCGTTATAGTTTTACCCGGTTCGAGACCTCGGGTCGTCGAACCTTCAAAACCATGATTTTCACCTTTGCGTTACGTGTTCATGGACGTCCTTTACGTCTCAATATCATTAATCCATGCTGTTATTCACTGATGGATCGTCAAATCGCTCCGAAAACATCGGATCTAACCCTTTGAATCTGAACAGTCGCCGTTTCAGATTCAGGCGAAGTTAAGGTTTAGGCGAAGTTATCCACAACTTCGCCAAGAGATTAATTTCGCCTGTGGCGAAGTTATCCGTAACTTCGCCATGAAGCTTAAGTTCGCCAGTGGCGAAGTTATCCGTAACTTCGCCTTGAACTCAAGTTCGCCTGTGGCGATGTTGTGATTCGGCGAAGTTATCATCAACTTCGCCTATGCCATTTTACTTAACAGTTTTTAGACGAAATTATAGTTGAAGCGAAGTTGCTCCCAACTTCGCCTCACCTATAAGTTCGCCTGTACAGGTTTAATCACAACTTCGCTCGTGGTACTTAGCGAACTTGTGAGCTGCTTACACACTGTCTAACTTGTTTTGTTTGGTGCAGATATGGCTGCTATTGGTGGTGCTGGTGGTGATGATGGTGATGAGCAACGACAATTCTTTCCAGCCCATAACCAGTACATCACGTTAGATCCAGACGCACGAGGCGTCGAAGACTACAGGGAGATTATCACGTTTCTCCTGCGATCAAGAGTCTTTCACGCGCTGACAAATACACTGCCTATTTCTCTGCCTAACATTGAAGACTTTTGGCAGACAGTGTACTACGATTGCAGGCCTGAGCCTCCGGTGATGCGAGCAACCGTAAATGGTCATAACATACAGTTTTCCTCGGAAGACATACGGTTGGCTCTGCAGTTCGGTGAAGAAACTAGAGATGACCCAACGGAGTTCGTAGCTCCTTTCCGGGATGGAGCTTATTTGAGGATGGGTTATTCGGGTCCGCTGGGGGACTCGCAGAGGAGGAAAGGGTTTCTGCTAGATCAGTGGCGCTTCCTGATGCATGTTTTAATAGTATGCATGTCCGGCAGGAAGGCAGGAACAGACGGGATGGGCGCGACGATGCAGTCGGCCATGATAGCGCTGACTTACAACCGCAGATATTCATTCAGTCAGCTTATATTTTACGAGATTGATCGTCAACGAAGGGCTGTGGCGCGCGAGCGATTCACTATGTATCCTCGTTTCTTACAGATGATTTTAAATCATGTCGCTCCGTCGCTACCACAGAGACGCCCAATAAGATACGTCGAATGCGTGACGAAACGTATCTTTGCTCAGTGCCGCACCTCGAGCACTCGAAGCAAGCCTGAGCTGCGTCCCAGGCATACTCCCTTATTCGGATATCTCATCAATCCGGAGTATGTTCCTGCAGGAGGGGACGAGTTCAGAGACCCCCAACCACATCAGGCGGCAGCACCTCATGCTGTATCAGCTGCGCCTGTGGTTTCTACTGTTGCCTCTGCTGCTGTGCCAGCTACTGTATCTCATGCTGTGTCTACTGCTGAAGACGTTGATCTTAATGCTGCCTTTGGCGTACATGGTGTATTTGATATGGATGTCTCGGGTCCTCAGTTTATGGATGTTACTAGAGCAGCTACTTCGGTAGCTGACTCTGATCTAGACGAGACGTTTGCTGAGGCAAGAAGACTTATGGTGTCTCGGGAACGGACTACGGGAAAGAGACCGAGAACGGAAAACGAGGATGAGGAAGAAGTTGATGAAGAGGAGGCAGTGCAGATTGTGCTCAGACGTTCAAGAAGAGAACAGAGAGGTATGGGTTCGGGAGCTGGAGAATCTTCAAGGCTGGTACGTTTTGCTCCACCTGCCTTATCTGGTATGTCTCTTATTCCTACTACAGCACAGGTTACAGCGGTCGAGACGTCGGCCCCAACAGTTGTGTCTCTACCACAACAACCGCTTAATCCACCGGTGGTAGTTGCACGGTTTGTGGAGTCGACCGTCACTGCTACTGCAGGGTTACCAAGTGTACCACCTGCGGTCACTTCTGCTGCTGATGTCCCGCCAACTCCAACGCCTACTTCAGATTCCGAGAGGATTACGTCACTAGAACAGATTGTTGCTGATCAAACAAAGACTATTCAGAGCCTAGTGGAATCCAATCGACTACAAGCAGCCCTCCTGGTTGAACACGGAAAAGTGATAGATGCCTTCAAGGCATTCTTGGCATCTCAGGGGGAGAAGACGTGTAGGGGTGATGAGTTGAGGACGAAACGAAGAGAAGATCATGACGATGATCCCAATGCACCAGAAGGTGCAGGTGGTGAGCTGCCAAGAACCTCTCAGGCTCTTGGGGCTTCCACAACTGAGAGGGAGTCTACAAATGCAGCTGGTGACGATGTTGTAGCAGTTGATGATGATGATGATGTTGAAGACGTGATAGATGCATTGAAAGAGTTGGATGAGGAGGATGATGAGTTTATGATGGAAGATGATGTGCTGCCAGTGGATGAGATTGAGAGGATTGGAGAACAGATTACGGTTGAAAACATGTTAGAAGAAGGTGAGATTGTGGATGAGTCCGTGGAACACGAGATTCCGGAGGTTGAGAGACCAGAGATGGGTGATGAGAATGTAGAGGAAGATGCTGAGTGGGAGGAACAACCGAAGTGGAAGGAGGGTTGTGCCCACTGGTTCGTTAAGACGAAGAAGCCGGCGGTCCCTAAGATGTTCAGAAAAAGTTACAATATTAAGGGATACGCGGAAGCCAAGAAATGTATTATCTGCTGGTTATACGACGAGCAGCTGCGGCTCTTCGTGATCAAGAGATACGATGGCATTCAGTACTTCCAGAGAAAGTTGAGATCTCTAAACACACTGCCAGAATGTGAAGTAAAAGATTTAGCCAGATTGGGATTGATAAACAGAAGCGAAGACAACATGGCTAGAATTATTGCGAAGATCGTGTGGAAAGAGTGTGTTAAAGATAAAAAGTTTGAGCTACTGAAACCACAAAAGGGAAAACTTGTCGAAGACAAGGATAGAGGTCTGAGAGTTGATGGAAAACCTTGGATGGTCATGAAATACAAACCGATCCGGTGCCTTAAAGAAGTACCGATGAAGTTCATGCCCAAGGACGTGCTCAAAGATCTAAAATGGTGGTACGTGGATTGTGAGACAGCTGAGGCGGTAATGGAAGATGAGGATGAACAAGAAGTACTTCGGGTTTACGACCCGATGCATCTTGTTAATCTATCGAAGGCTGATCTGAAGGCGCTCAACGAGAAAAAGATCTTCTACATTCCTGCTTGGAAGGATCAAGCTAGGAAATATCAACGGGTGGTGTCGGTATGTGTTAGAGAAGGGGCGCATGCTTAGAGATGCAAGATTACAAGACTCAAGAGTTGAAGATCAAGATATGAAGCTACTGCCAAGGGGGAGTCTGTTGGTACATGTGTCAGTAGTTCATAGTCTAGCATTTGTAATCGAGTCTGTAATGTAATTATGTTTTGATTATGATTATTTATGTAAAACGCGAAGTTGTCAACAAGTTCGCTATGGCGAACTTGTTGAATCAGCGAAGTTATTGACAACTTCGCCTGTGGCGAAGTTGTCGTGTTTATATACTGTTCAGCGAACAGTTTACGTAGTTGGTCATTTTAGGGTTTGTTTCAGTTGTTCAGTGAACGTGTTCGTGTCATAGTCTGTAACTGTGACCTCGGGTCACGTGTTTGTTATCAATATAACGTGGTTGGTTTATTGCTTTCGTGTTCGATCTCTACATACTCTACACTCGTATCTACCCACGCAGGGATTCCGCACCTGCGTTGTTAGCGACGTCCCGTGTACGATCCGTCCAGGAGCCTACACATCCAGGGGTGGTACACGTTGACAACCCGGATTAAGGGTTTAAAGATCTGCGCGACGGAGCGCAGTCTTCGCGCATGGAAGAGGGAGTTTTTCTTTATCTCCGCCCGCGCCATTCCCCTTGCCATGAAGTTTAAAAATGGGCAAGCTCTCCCAAGCCTTCACGCCTCCAACTACCAGGAGGCGGAATGGTTTTTGAGGATATCTCGGATCCAATCTCCGGTTTACCGGTTTGCGGAGTCCGGGATGGTCATGTTGGGGATGAGCCGGGTCTGGAAGGCGGCGGACGCGCAGAAGGTTCCGATCGTCCTCGAATACGGTTCGAACTCTGTTCCTTACGGTACGCTTTCTTTCCTTTAGTTGATTTTAAATTTCTTCTAACTTTTTCTGTTTGTTTCAGAGGGGAACGACCTGAAGTCGCTCCTCAACCCGCGGGAGGCTGACGGTCCCGTACGGATGGGTACTCGCGCTCTTGACGAGAACGAGTTGCCCATCCTCGAACAAACTGCGGATCTGTTCGTGGAGGTCTATCCCCAAGGCCATGAGATCCTTAGCGCCAGGCGGCCAGGTAAGGCGCTCTTCAACCCTCGACCCCTCAATGTTGAAACCTCTGCTGGAATTCCTCTAATCGTCTGTTCTGATGAGGAATCCGCAGATGGTCCTCCGTTGGTGCGGAAGAAGAAGGCTGCCGGCGGGAAGGGAAAGGAGAAGGTGGCCTCCACTGCCGATCCGGTGCCTCTGTCTGACTCGGAGACAGAGAGCGACGAGGTGGCGGGGAATCCCGGTGGTGATAAGACCACGGCTCCAGAGGTTGCGACTGTCCCCTCCGGAGAGCCCAAGAAGACGACGGTGACCGGTGCAAAGAGGCCGGCTCCATCGGGTTCGTCCCCGCCCGTCCGTACTTTCAGGCTCAAGAAAACCCGTAAGTACAACTTCCTTCAGCTTTTATCTTCATAGTTCAATATCCTTTTAACACTTTTCTTCTTTACGCAGGCGTGGATGTTGACGCATTCCAGGGTGGAGTGCCGAGTACTATCTCCCCGCCGATGACGGTAGGCTTGGTCAGCCTACCAGAGGCGACGACCCAGGCGCCTGCGCCTGCTTCCGCTGGTCCAGTTGCTCACTCTGAGCCGATATCTGACCTGCGTGTAGGTTTTCCTCATCCTTTGAGGATAAGTTAACCTTTGAACTTGGTTGATAATAGGTGTGAAGTTTTGCTTCCTCCTTATTGATTGTGCGGGTAGGACCGTCACTTGCACTTAGTAGGATGGCTGAACTTTACCCATATCTGACCTGCGTGTAGGTTTTCCTCATCCTTTTAAGAATTTTGTTTTGAACCGTTCGACGCGCGGTTGTCAATAGGTTAGTGTTCAGTTTCCTTTCATGATTCATGCGGGTAGACCGGCACTTTCATTTGATGGGATAACTGAACTTTTCCCCTTCAACTGACCTGCGTGAAGGTTTGTCGTTTTTTGGGTTTATGCGGGTTATGCCGCCTTCCCCATGTAACGACTTTTCACGTAATTATGCGGTAAAAACCGGCATATTAGTGTTGATAAAATTAACCGTTCGATGCTTGGTTGTTGATAGGTTAGTGTTCAGTTTCCTCTCATGATTCATGCTGTTAGACCGGCACTTTCATTTAGTGGGATAACTGAACTTTTCCCCTTCAACTGACCTGCGTGAAGGTTTGTCGTTTTTTGGGTTTATGCGGGTTATGCCGCCTTCCCCATGTAACGACTTTTCACGTAATTATGCGGTAAAAACCGGCATATTAGTGTTGATAGTTCATAAAGTACAAATGTAAAATTATCAGCATCAACGTTTTAAGGAGAATCATTTCCATTAGAAGTGGCTCTTGGCCTTTTCTTTACAAAATTGGAATTGATTTACATGCAAACTGTGTAAATGAGCTCCCTTCCATGTTGTTGGGATGGGAGTGCCATCGAGCCGATACGCACCTGGTTCGGGATCTCGTTCTTTACGCAGCATGTAGTCTCCACCTTGAAGCTGGAACTTTATTCGTTTTTCCCCCAGCTGGGGTTCTACACGCATCAGCCTGCTCAGCGTTTATTGCGCCACGAGGTGCGCAAGCGTCCCATCTCTGACGAATGCTTCGACCATGTCCTTCACGTCTATGCATTCTTCGGTGGTGTGGCCTTTTGTCCTGTGAAAGTCACAGTACTTGCTCCGATCAGCATTGTGACGATGTCGGATTATTTGAGGCTTTGGCCATGGGAGCTCCTCGGTGGCGAATATCTCGGTGACGCTTTTGGTGAGCGGCGTCCATCTGGAGTTCTTGGACTGTACGTTATCCCTTCCGCCTAACCGATGCTGCAAGCCGGATGAGGTGTCAAAGTTTACCTTTGACTGCCAAATGCCTAGCTTCCGCTTTTTGTTTAATCGGGCGGTGAGAACGTTGTCCTCTCTTGTTTTCTGGGTGTAGAGGTTTGTGCTCTGTGGGAGATCTCTACCCAGTTGCTTCTCCGTTTCCGCAAAGCGCTTAGCTGCTGTCATGATGGCATCCCATGTGGATGGCATGCCATCTTTACCTGTTAAGGTGCGGATGAGCTCTGGGTCGTTCGCGCCCTGTATGAAAGCAGCGCGAACAAGATCTTCGCTAATGTTACCCAGACTAAGCTTCTTCGAGTTGAAGCGAGTGATGAAGTCCAGCAAAGATTCATCTGTCTCTCGAACGCATTTGAGGATTGTCCATTGCTCCTCTGTATACTTTCTTTGCTGGCTGAAGTGCTGGCTAAACTTCTGTTGGAAGTCTGCCCAGTCGTAGATGTGGTTGACCGGTAGACGATCGAACCACGCTCTAGCGGCCCCGACCAATGTCATTTGGAACATGTAACACCATGTAGGCTCCGTCCAACTACTGAAGGTTGCCCCCGCTATGAATCTGTTCAAATGATCATCGGGGTCAGATATACCATCATATGTGCCTATGCTTGACATTTGTTTGGCACTTTTTGGGGCGATTGCTTCCGCAATGTCCCTTGCAAATTTGGACGTTCCCCGCATTTGCAACGTTTGGTCTGAACGTTTTTGAGAAGTCTCGTGGACTTCCACCTGTGCTTTTTGGTTTGAAGGCTTGTCCAAAATGCATTTTCGGTTGGGATTCCGTTTCCTTACGCTTCTCTTTTGCCCTATGGCGAGGGTTCGCGTCGGAGTCGGATTCCTCCGAGTCATCCTCCTAGTATTCGAATTCGTCGGCCTGTTGTACGGAACGCAAGCGTTCGTCCAACTCAGCCTGGAATTCCTTTTGTCGTGCCTCCGCCCATGCCTTAACTTCATCGAGAGTTTGGCGGGGGAATCTTCGTTTCTCAAACTGGGTATCAGTGGATCCCAGTAGGCGATCATTTACTGCACTTGCCCCAGCATGAGTAACTGGGGTAGTGTTCGTAAAATTTACTTCACTTGCCCCGGCTTGGGTAACCGGGGTAGTGTTTGTAAAAACTGTGTTGCCGGTAGTCCCCCCAGTAGTTGGGGTTGTGGTTACCGGAATTTCTCTAACCATCTTTGTAGAAGTTTGAAAAAACTGGAGAAAAATGTAGTTCTAGCTTTATGCACGGATAGCGCCAATGAAGAAACACTAACCGGACCCCGGATAGATTACTGGTAACCAGGGGGTTGGATAGCTGTTTCCCACGAGGGGTTAGACCCTGAGAAGATGGTTCTTCTGATAACCTGCAAAACAGACACCGTGAGCTTGTCACTGAGAAGGGGGGGTTCCTCCTTGTGACCACCCTCCGGCGTGAGAATCAGACTAGATTGCTCTTTAAATATAAAAGTATATTAAGAGATTGCTAGAGCAGATATCAGGTATAATATGATGATATGAGATAAGATATGATGGTCATACCATTTGTGGTATTTATAGCCGAAGGTAGGTTTCCAAGGAGGTATGGCCGGCTGCAACAGTGTTCCTGTTCTACCAACAGTAGCCTACGCACGTGCCCTGCTGGTAGTTGGTGGGTAGGTAGCGGCTGATAGCGACCAGGCCTGCTGTATACTATTCCTTTTCCACCAACTGCCGGCTACGCACGTGGTATGACAAGAGTTGGTGAGTAGGCAGCGGCTAATAGTGACATACAGTGTAGGAGCATGCTGCTCGCCATACTGTTGTCCATAAGCTGTCGTATCTTTAGTCAGATTTTTTTCCCATACCTCGTCAGGTACAGTACAGAAGATCTTCCCGTATCGTATGGACTGGCTTATTTGGGCGGGATTGTTCCCGGCTTCGCTCATTCCTTCAGGTGACACTGAATGATTGAGAGCTAAGTGCCTTGTGCGTGTAGCCTTCCTGCGCGGGTGGCCTTCCCTAATGGCTTGTATCCGAGGCTGCGGGGACAGGCGGAGTCCTTCACCATTGGGAGGCATTTCCTGCGGGACCAGCTTGCGTACTGCGCGTAAGGACGTCACGTCTCTGAGCATGGTTGGTCCTGCGGATCCAGTTGGTTTCTGCGCAGACGTCCCTGTTTAAGGTGAGTCTTGCGGGTCCAACTGGGCTCTGCTGGGACCTACCTCTTCAATTAGTGTACATAACATATTTTTAAACCATGATGTCTAACATGGTGAAACACAAATCTCCCAATATTGTATATATATAAATTATGCAACCTAATATTGTTCCAACGACTTCGGTTTCGGCCAACCTGCAACAAATGGGGGACACCCTCTTCGCACCGAGAACCAACTGTAGCAAAACCATTGATGCTCTCTGTGACCTGTTTCGAACATCCTAGCTCTGTTTCAGTATATGTTTCTGTTTCTGGGAATGGGTGTCGGTGTGCCAACCTGCCCCATTCCATGTGATTGGTATACAGGAATGGCCCCCTATATATTGTCACCTATGTTTCTGTTATTGTTCGGCTCATTAGTACATCCGTATGATATGAACTATGTGTTACTGTTTAAACTATCTGTTACTATTCTGAATTATCTGTTATATTCTGACTCAGAAATTATTATTTTGACTTATCCGAAAGTGTTTCGGCTTACTGTTTACGCGAAATATTTTATTAATTGTGCACCGTTTATCAAAATTGTTTTATTGTTACTGAAAATTGTTTTGTCATTGCCATCGTAAACTATATTTAAACTTACTATTTTACCGAAAACATTTTAATACTCGAGCCTATTATTCCGTACTGGCATTCGGCTCATTCCGTAAATTTTTCCCTCACACAGGTTCAAAGGTTACTTTCGGCGGGATGGAGAGAGTGAAATAAATGTAGGGAGCTTACGAAGATTTCTAGGTAATGGAATTATGTCCTCTATATTTGTATACCACCGTACAAAGTGACACGACAGCCCTTTCCGGGTTGGGGTGTTACAAATAGCGTTTTAGTTTCATGCTTAATCACCCCCAAAGATTTACTTTGGATGATTCTGAAATCGCCTCTGATCATTCTGCTGCTGCCCAGGTTATAATAAAATCTTAACTAAATATAGGGAATGATGATATATAGTAAACTGTGGATAGAGAATGGGATGTGAAATTGTGAATGCTCTAAGCTATGACTCATTGTAGCTAAAAAGACATGATATTATTTTTCAATGGTTAGAATGAGTTTTTTGCACTTAATTTAGAAGCAAAGATTTTTGTCTCAACACTGGGAAGATGTATGAAACAGATGCAACATTTATCTATTCTAATAAAAGTCTACTATTTTTGTCACTTGTCAATACCATAGTCATCCACACTTTTTTTTAACCAATTTTCATATATAGTCCTTATCTTTTAAGTTATTTCAATATATGACATTAAAATTATAAGTTTATTCTAACTAAATCCATTACTATATATAATAAGTATTCTCCATATGGATTGACAAGAAACGACTAGTGAATTTAAAAGTGGTAATTAAAGTGTTTATTATGGTTTATTTTCAAAATAATAAACAATAAACATTCGATTCATAATATGTAGAATGAGAACAATCAACTTGGACTAAATCCTGGTAACGTAAGCGGCTAAGACTTAGTCTTTAATACCTAAAAATACATATGATTTTAAAACTAAAAGTTTTCGAGTTGACCCGAACCCTAGAATTCGAACCCAAGAACCAACCCAAATTACTTCGTTTCAGGTTCGGGTTAGTATTTTCTTAGGTTCGAGTTTCTCGGGTCAGGTTAGTTTGGGTTCAGATACGGGTTTTCTTGGGTTGGGTTTCATGTTACGAGTAAAAGCGACAGCCCTACTTTCAACTATTATAAATGAGAATCACTAATCATTATTATTTGAACATGGTTTTAATGTTAGTATAGATTTTTCATTTTCCTTGCAATTACATTCATATGAAATAAACAAATCATTTTGTTATATTTAAAATTTCGGTTTTTATGTAGCTTGATTATACAATTTTTAATTGCAAAATAAGTCAATTAAAAATTTGTTATACACAAAATATTAATGACAACAAATTTATCATGATCAATCAATTTCAAATTGTAAAGATTCTAAATCAAAGTTTAGGTATATGGTTTTTGAAATAATCATGTTTTTTTGTAAACATTAGCTGATGTTCTCAAATAACATCAAATTAGTATCATGGATATTTTTTTTATTAGTATCATGGATATATATTATCATTTAAATAAAGTTGGTATATACTTGGATAACCTTTTTTGTCACACGGAAAAACTATATATGGCAGTATCAAGAGTTATAAGCAGTCCTATATGTTACTTTATTAAGTGTTAAAAACAAACATTAACTAAAGATTTTGATTTTTGATAAACAATATAAATCTGCTAATACAATCACAAATGTAGTGTAAAAGGTAGTTTTTACCTAACGTATTTGTGTAATTTTAACTTAATTATAATTGTTTTAACAATATATGATTAATTTGATTGTATTTCACTTAATGGTCAAAGTTTAAACTTTTTAACAATTAAAAGTGTAATACACATGCCTCAAACTAGTATCATCATAAATGTCAATGATTACATATTGCATGTCTATTTGAGCTTTGAAGCCAATTGTCTATTTTGATTATAGGTCGTTACACAATTTAAGCCTCGAAGTTGTATATTTCAAGAAATTTATACCATCGAGTTACTTGATTCATTTTTGGTTAAACTAGCATATCACAATGGCCAAACTTGATATAAAATTTGTAAATGTTGTTTTAGCATATTTAAACTTTAATGCACAAAATATATAGATATAAGTAACTAGTTGATATTTTCTTTACTCATGTCTTACACGGGTTTTTAACTTAGATAATATATTCAATATATTATCCTTTAAAATGATTCAACCAAAACTGGCTACAACATATATGCTATATATTTCGACAAATTATATGATTTTCTTTATTGGATTAATATCGGTATAAAATATCATATACATCCCTTAATTTAATTGTAACGTTACTAATGACAAAATTACCCTTTAATATCGTCTTTAAAATAATTCAAAAACCACTAAATAGAAAACAATATATAAAAAACCAAGAATAGCAAAAATAAACCCCAAAATTGTTTATCTAGCATCTTTTATTAAAAGTATGTATGGATGTATGATTTTATGACATAGTGTGTATGGTTGTATGGTTAAGAAGGGAACAAACCCTAATAATATCTGTGAATGTAGGGAACAGACCCTAATAATATCTGCGAATGTAGAGAACAGACCCCAATAATATATATGAATGTAGGGAACAAGCCCTTAATAATATCTGCGAATGCAAGGAACAAACCCTGATAATATCTGCAAATGTAGGGAACAGACCCTCATAATATCTACGATTGTAGGGGCCAGACCCTAACAATATCTGTGTGGTTATAGGGCGAAAGGTTATTTAAAACGTATAAGTATGTATGTAAATTAAGATAAAATATGAAAATATAAAGGAATGAAAATATGAAATAATGAAAGTATGAAAGAATGAAAATTTGGAAGTATGTATGTATGTATGTATAAAAGAAAGGTAAACCGGTTAAGTATGTAATATGTATATCTAGATACGTATATGTAAGTATGAGAATGTAATGTATGTTACCTGATTAACTAGAACTCACTCAGCGTAGCTGACTTTTAGTATGCACGCTGGCAAATATGATGAAGAAGCTAACTTGAGGGGAACACATGGCATGGACTGAGCTGACTGACGTCTAGTGAAGAAAAATTATGATGTTTTATGTTAAGATAATTTGAAAGTTTAAATACAAGATTTTAATATTTTGTAATGAAGGTTTGATGATTTTATATTCCGCGAAAAGTTTTAATTCACCCTGATATTTAGAGCCGTGTTTATGAGTAAATCCAATGCTAAAGTAGGGCACCGGGTGTAACACCCCGGCTAAAGCGGAATACACCTGAGTGTGACGTACAGATTGCTCAAAACACATGTGCCACTATTAAGTGACAATATTACCATTAATTGATTTACACATCAAGAACACAAGTTTGTAACAAGAAATACAAGGAAAAACAGGAACAATTAACAAATATAACCTAAGTTCTAGTGTCTTCTCCGTTTCATCCTCTAATAATTGTACCTATAACATAAATACAAAATAAAGTCAACTAAATGAATAGTTGATGAGTTCACACAAGTATTTATATAATACATAAAAATCATAAAATTCCATGAAAACCCGTGAAAAAGCAAATAAGGTCCTTTCCAGTTGGGATTGTGCACCAACGTACTCAGAAAAGCGCAACTAAGGTCCTTTCCAGTTGGGATTGCGCACCAACGTACTCGGATAATGAGGCCATTTTTCACTCATTACAACAAATGTATTGAGCGCAAAGAGGGGCGTATGACATACTATCTTAAAGTAATCCATGTGCAAGTAATTTTGAGCAAGTAACAAGTAAAACACACAAGTCCATGTAGCGGATTTTAGTTTGTAAATAATGAATAAACGAAATCGTAATTTGGATAGGATATATATGTTACCCCCAAAAGTAGTAAAGAGTAAAAAAAGGGGTGCGAGAAACTCACCTTGAAGTTGAAGACTAACTTGAAATAAAACCAAAAGTGCGTAAATGAAACCAAAGAAATTGAACTTCACGAACTAGAATTAAAAGTACAAAATCAATATTGACGACTTATAAAAAGTAGATATATCGGGTTGTCGGGATTTAGAAGTGTGGAATGTATACTTTATCATTTTATGGAGTTTGATATTATAATATTATTGTTAAGCTTTAATGAATTTTTAACGAATTATTAATTTAATATAACTTTAAATTACTATATTAATATCAAGTTTGAATATTATAGCGTTGATGAAGTTTGGATGTTAACGGTATATTTTAAGGTTTAACAAATGAAAATATGCATACAAATATATATATATATATATATATATATATATATAAGTTAAACTAGTTTTAAACGAAATTCACGGGTTTGAAGTTTATAAGGTTTATGAATTATGGGTCTTAACGGAATTTAGCTTGAAAATAATTATGTTAGCGTATTATAAAGTTTAACGAAATAATGGTATTTAATATAATATTAATCCGGTTTCTAACGAAAACTTAACGGAAACGAAACTCGAGTTTCTAGATGAAAAGTGATAAATATAAATTATAACAAATTTTATTTAACTTAAAATAATTTTTATTGATTTATTATGATTTTTAATAATTTATTTTGATTTTTTTATATAAAAGAAAAGTATATTTAAAAAATATAAAAAAACCAAAAAGGCCTTACGCGGGTTCGAACCCAGGACCTTCTGGCCAGACCAACATAACACAACCACTGGACCAGCTTGTGTTTTGTTAATCCAACCATAAAAGAGAAATATATATTATACATCATGTGTATCATCTTCCTAATGAAACCCTGGATTTTAATCTGGTAATTTCGCTCCATGATTGTTAAATTGATGTTAGAGGTTTTATTAGTCGGGTTAAAACGATTAAAACCATATAACAATTTCCTTGAATGATGCCGGAAAGACGATGAAAGGCAAGCTGGCTGGAATCAAACATTGATGAACAAACCGGGATTATAAAGAATGTTAGAGGGGAGATTGAAGGTTGTTGCGAGTTTAGATGTTGATTTGGGTCCAATTTATAGTGCCAATTGGAGCGTCTAGGCGTTAATTGGATTTTAATAATATTCTAGCGGTTACCCGGATTAATCAGCCATTCAAATGTTGTTGTTACGAGTTTTTAATTGAAAATAATCATTTGCCATCACGTTCGAATGATTCTACACGATTTAAACGGGTCAAACGACGAGGAAATGAGGCGTTTCGGTTCGCCGGAATTTATTGGGTCGTCGGAAAACATGTTGTCGGCCGGAAATCGGCTAAAGGGGAAAGGGACGGCTGGGTTGGGATATATATTATTATTATTTAAATCAAATTTACTTTACCAGCCCTGAACTTTCAATATCTTTATAATTTGTTTTAAAACTATATTTACGCATTGAATCTTGGACTTTAATATGTTATATAAATGAAATAAAAGGTAATTATTTGGAATTATGTTCGTATTATACTTGGGTAGATCGGGATTCGTTTAAATACAACCTTAAACACCGGAGTTTTGTTATTGAAACAAATAGAAAACGATTGATTTATAATTTGACGAAACTTGATATATATAGAGGAGGGTTAATGTACAATAATAGGTTATCGTACATTAGGTACGCGAGACCCTACACCATCAGATCCTAATTGTAATTAAAACTATGTGGTGGCATAATTGTAATTAAATCAAAAAAATACTTCTCGCCGATCGTCATTTGCTGCAAGCCTTCAACCATAATCAAATCATCCACAAAACTAAAGCATAATCAAAATCGATAAACCCATTATCGCTATAGTTTAATAATCTTCAATTGATCAAAAATTGTTGATTTAATCAATAGAATTAATGTGTAGGAGGCTTTAGAATCATCAATCGATTATAAAATTGCATAATAATACACTTAATTGAGCTATGACTAGGGTTCATGTTTAAACATTCTGCACAAAAACTTTAAACGTTCTGGACTTTTTGTACAGAACTTCTAAACTTTTTGTACAGAACTTCTAAACTTTTTGTCTAGAACTTCTAAAGTAAAAATTTTAGACCAAAATGAAGAAAAAGTTTAAACGTTCTGACAAAAAATGAACAAAAAGTTTAAACGTTCAACTAATACGTTCTGATCAAAACTACAAATTTAAACGTTCTGACCAAAACGAACACCTTTAAACGTTCAAGTTTAGATGTTCTGTACCAAAACTTTAGAAGTTCTAACAAAACTTTAGAAGTTCTATACCAAAACTTTAGAAGTTCTGTTCCAAAACTTTAAAGTTCTAACAAAAGGTTTAGAAGTTCAATCTAAATTCCACCCTTAAAACGTTCTAAGGTTAAACCTTTAAACATTAAGGCAAAAAACTTTAAACGTTCAAGCCAAATTCTCATCCTTAAACGTTTAGACTTAAACCTTTAAACGTTCAGTTAAAACCTATCACTCAAAACTCAAAATTGATCAATTGAATCTTCAAATTGATGATTAATTTGATCAATTTCAAAGTTTAATTGATCAATTAGTTTAGCAATTTCAATTTCAATCGGGCAATTTGATCAACTGACCTGTGAACAACTCATGACGAAGGAAGATGAGGTTCACGACGGTAACGTTGATGGTCGCGACAGTGAATGCAATCGTTGGACGGTGACGAATTGATGAACGGTGATAGTGAAGGCAGACGGAATCGATTGGAGCAGTGGATCATAGTTGATGAAATTTACAATATTGCCATCGCGTGATTTTGAAATCAACAGTGTAGGAACTCGCGTACGTAATGTACGATTAGGAATTATTGTATTGGATCTTTTCTCTCTCTCTCTCTCTCTCTATATATATATATATATATAAGTAAAACAACCGAAAATTTTTAAATAGGTCGGATTTTCGGGTTTGAAAAGTAACGAATGTTACACCGGAACTGGGGCCTTATAGTCCCAATCCCATGAATGATTTTAAAAGTAATCCTAGACGTGTTCCACACCCTAATGGGATGGGTATGACCCATCTCAATTATGTCAGGTTTCAGGTATTCCCATCGGGTCTGGGTCTCACTACAATCCCTAGCATGCGCCACCCTTAATTATTTTTTGTTACCAAAGGAGTGGGAATTGGCACAAGGGCTAGTGATTCATGAATCAATTCTGTGGCTAATAATTCTTCAACTTGTTTACGAATTTCATTCGACTCAGTGAGGTTGGTTCTATAGTGAGTGAACAAACCTTATTAACAATGGTGAAACGGGTATGGAATATAGATTTGATGTGCGAGAATATATATATAAATTAAACACAAATCGCAACTAAGCTTTAAAAACCAAACAACATATCCTAGTTCACACAAACGGCAAGTGTACCAGTCGCATATAGCAAAGAAATGGAAAGTCCGAATATCGAACTCGAAGAGACGTGAGAACGGCTCATATTATAAGCCCTAATCCAAGTCCTACCTAATAATATTTAATAGATTTTATTTTATTGTATTTTAATTAAGTTAAAACTAACTTAACTTAACTTAACGAAACTAACTGGAAAACTTAAAAACACTAGCGAAGCTCTTAACGAATATGGAGAAACGACTACCTAGGAAAGAATCCTACTGACAGTTCAACGGATAACGGAATTAACTAATCACACGACACCGGGATCATAAAATAATCAACTAAGGCTTATTTAAAGTTCGCTAGATCACCTCTCGGTCTCACCAACTAACCCTCACAAATCTAAGAAGATTGAACAAACGCACCGGGAAAAAGATTATTACGGTACCCTAATGACGCATCTCCTCTCGGACTCAACGACACAAAACCCGCTTAAAATTGATACTAGCAATTGTAGGGATAAAGGAGTAACAATATCTAACCCGATCTAAGACACATATTTGCACGCAAAACTAAACCGGATAAGATCAAAACTCCCTCTCGCGCAATTCTAACCTAACCGAATTAAGATGCGAGACAAATCGACTCCCTATTTCCTCTCGGTCGCAGGGAAGGTGAACCTATTGAATTTTAATAATTAATTGCACTCAAGATTCCTATGATAGTACTAACCAATGACAAGATCAAAAACACCAAGTCTATGACCTAAACGTAGAACCCTAACCGAACGACACACAATCAATCAATAAAAGTAATACGCGGAATCACAAGCAATAATTATATAAAAACAATATTTTAACACATCAAGATCGAATTAAATAAAGCCTTCAATAATAATAATATGTCACGTGATCAATCAAAACCAAATAAACCATTAAACAATGTCAATATTCATCAAACCTAGGCAGTGCAAAAAATTTAGCTACTCATGTAATAAACAATGATAAAAATAGTAGCATTAAATATCTTGGTGAAAGTTGAAAATAATGTTTAAAACTCAAACCCAAACAATAGACGAACCGGATATTGCTCCAAACTTGCTCGGTATTCCGTCAAAACTCCTATTGCTTCACAAAATAATGTTTCTTGTTACTCTTCTGTTTTTCGTCTGGACAGTGATCTTGAAAGAAAATCCTTGAGCCAAAACCCAAAGAGATATATTATTTTATCCAAAGACTTCTATAATAATATTTTCTTTTTTTTCCCTTCTGCCGATTACCCCTTTTTCATCTAGGGCTATTCTCTTTTTATATCTCTCCATATGCTTGTGTCTTACTCAAAAGAAAACCCCCTTTCGTCCACCGACTTGTTGTGGGCCTCCACTCTAATACATTAAAATCAAAATTGGTGAATAGATTAAAAAGAAAACATTAATAATAATAAGGATTATTGGATTAAACTAACCTCACCTTTAATGAGTTGGCCAATAATAATCCCACATGTGTTATTTCTCTCTGGAAATCCCACATTTTTCATGTATTTTTATGATCCCCCGTTAAAAATAATTAACGGGGTTAACTTTTTGCTGATGTGGCTATATGAGTTGGCATTTAAAAATCCAACGTGGCCTTTTTTTCTTTTTAGGGTTATTACGTGGCATTCCTCACCCATATAACCCCAAACTATAGATTGGAGCCCTAATTCCGTCGCCGGAGTAGCTACGGCACCACCTCCGCCGCAAGTGTGTCGGAATCAAGCGAAGGAGGCAAAAAGCTTGAATTCTGAGAACTACCTAGTTGATTATCAACAATATTATCATATGGGTGTTGCTCAAATTGACCCAATTGTTCCGGGTTCTACTCAAAATTCACAATTGAAGAATTAGGGCCTATGTTTCTTGGTACCGGAGTTGTAGTGGGTTTCCACGCAGGAAGCTCAGCAAGTTCATCAATGCGGATTTTGCTTTCCTAATAAGCCAGTCTACAGTTTTACTTGGCCGGTCATACCCAAGCCGGCCTTGCACATCGTAAAAATGTATCGCAGTATGCGCAGACAACCGTACACGGCGGTCTCTTGGACCTTTCGCTTTACATACGTTACTGTGTCTATCTTTCCGGCCGGTGGACTGTACAAGCAGATAAAAAAACTAAATTTTAAATAATAAAAAAAGCCACGTTGGATTTTTAAATGCCAACTCATATAGCCACATTAGCAAAAAGTTAACCCCGTTAATTATTTTTAACGGGTGATCATAAAACAAAAAATATGGAAAAGGTGGGACTATCAGAGGGAAATAACTTAGGTGGGATTATTATTGGCCAACTCATTAAATGTGAGATTATTTTAATCCAATAATCATAATAATAATAAACGAATTCTAACATTTTTTCTCGTCCAATATTCCAACATGTGCTCATCATGAATCATCTTGCTTTTATTGTTATTATTATTATTATTATTATTATTCACTTGTTTATCTCAAGTTTAAGTTAGTACACCCTTTTAGCTCATTGTCTCTTATAACCTTTAAAATTCAAATAATGAGCCACTTAGAAGTATTATTAAATAAAAACCAACTCAAAACTACTCAAAAGTGTAGGAAATATATATTGAATTTGTATATAATTTAGACCACATCAAATATTCCCACACTTAAAACTTTTTTCGTCCTAGAAAAAGTAATTTGCACAGGATCATAACCAAGTGAAAACAACAAACTCCCAGATTATTTAATATTATTAAAACAATAGAAACAGCTCGACATATAGACCACGATTGCCGGTATATTTGTCCACTTTAAACCCAGTCACTAACCAATCAAGCCCCCCAATTGCATTAAGCGTTTTAAGTTCAAGAGTCACGACTACACCTACCCCATCTCAGACAAAGAGAGCTAGAAAAAACTAGAGTCGAAGCAGATTGGTTCGACAAATCACCGTAAGCCAATGACTCATTGATGGTACTAAGTAGATGCACTTGGTGAAATTTGATGGATGAATGGTCATGTGGAATCCGTACGAGCTATTCCTAAATATTATTGGACTTTGTCCTATAAAACACTAATTTGATATTTATTGAGTAAGAACCTCGATCCCCAATAGCGATAACCTCAAGTCATTATCCCCTTAGCAACGCGTAAACTCTCAGCCCCGTCTAGTATGTGCATCTTTGGCCTCTTTTACTATTGTTGGGTGCTTTTTGCATCTTTTAGTTGTACTTTCTTTTCTTTCTTTTTTCTTGCCTTTGCAAGATTTTTTTTACCTAAATAAATATAACTATTTTCTAAGCTCGTAAAAAGATGGACATATGGTGGTGTGCTAGTTTGAGTGCATCTAAGTCTTACCATATCAAAGTTTTTAGATTATGGTAATTCTTCCTAAACATCGAAATTCGGTTTCACCGTTTCTCAAATTATTAGATATATTAAATATGCTAAAGAGGACTATCAAAGCTAGTTGGGCCTACCGACACATTCCAAATCAGATATGCAAATAATCTCTTCTTCTTTTATTATTATTATTATTATTATTATTATTATTATTATTATTATTATTATTATTATTATTATTATTATTATTATATTTTTCAAAATTTCCGAGAACTTGTTAACACAACGGTAATAATATCATTTCCTGCTTAACATTGAAGAAAAACAATTGTCAATGGACATTTTTCTTTAAAAATTTTTATTTTATTATTATTATTATTATTATTATTATTTATTTTTTTTTTCAAATTCAGTCGCCCTAGTCACTTTCAGTTTTCGGGTCAATGGCTATCCCGTATGTCTACAGGTAGATAACGGGACCAAACATATACAAGTATATGTCCCTCGAAACTTAAGTAGCCGGCATAATTTTCAGCGAAAGAACAAAACACATAACAGTCGCCCTAGTCACTTTCAATTTTCAGGTAAATGGCTATCTCGTATGTCTACAAGTAGATAACATGACCAAACATATACAAGTATATGTCCATCAAACTTGAGTAACCGACATAATTTTCAGCGAGAGAGTGCAAAAATGTTAATATTAAATTTTATTTATTTATTTATTTACAACTAAGTAAATTTAACTCCCGTCCCCACACTTAGAACGAAATCGTCCTCGATTAGAACAAGGAAAAGAAATAAAATAAATTAAAATTAAAATTTTCAAGAATAAAACAGAGAACGGGTTACTGGGTGGTTTATATGCAGAATCTTCACCAGCTATGTATCAATCGAACGACCGTATAGCATTTCATTCGCGGCCGTAACCTCGGAGAACCAATTCCAAAACGCCATCAAAGCTACCATGCGCATAATAATACTGCAATAACTCAAACTCGCTCGCATGTAGCGACGTACAACACATAAAACAAAACATAAGAAATAAACATATTTTTGTATTTTTGTATTTTTTTTACTTTTTTTATTTATTATTTTTTTATTATAAATAATGACAAATAGAATACCCTCAAAATCAACTGCTCGAATGGAGATTGAGTACGTACGGCTTCAATCGGGACAATCCTTAGTAACAAAAATAAAAATAGATAAACGAAAACTCGGGCTGCCTCCCGAGAGCGCTTGGTTTAACGGGTCCTCAGCCTGACCCTTCCATCACGCCTATTAATCAATAAAGGCATTGAGGTACAAGATCTCAGCCGTCTGCTCCGCAACCGTCTCACCTATGTAGTATTTCAACCTGTGACCGTTCACCTTAAACTTCCCACTTTCGTCTTCAATCTCAATTGTACTATACAGGAATACCTCAGTAATGGTGAACATGCCTGACCATCGGGAATTCAGCTTCCCCGGTAATAACCGTAATCGGGAATTGTATAGCAAAACCCGATTTCCACACTTAACTGCTTATTTCCCTTCAACTTACGATCATGTAGTTCCTTCGTCTGCTACTTATAACTATATGAATGCTCATATGCATGATCCCGCAGCTCCTCTAACTCATGAAACTGATGGAAACGATTCTCGCCCGCGGATGAAAGATCGAGGTTAACTGTTTGAAGCGCCCAAGAAGCACTGTGCTCCAACTTAACAGGCAGATGGCAGGCTTTCCCATAAATCATCTGAAACGGTGTGGAACCGGTCGGAGTTTTGTACGCTGTACGGAAATCTCACAAAGCATCATCTAATTTGTCGGGCCAATCCTTTCGGTTTAGCCCGGCTATCTTCTCAAGAATGCGTTTAATGCCTCGGTTACTCACCCCTACCTGTCCACACGGTCTGTGGGTGGTAGGCAGTCGCAAGACGATAGGTGACCCCATAGCGTTGCAACGCCTTCTCCATCTGCACGTTGCAGAAGTGAGTACCTCGATCGCTGATCAAAGCTTTCGGAACACCAAAACGAGAGAAGATATTTTTAAGAAATCTCACTACAACTTGGTCGTCGTTAGTGGGTAATGCTCTGGCCTCGACCCACTTGGAAACGTAATCAACTGCCACAAGTATGTACTTGTTCCCTCTAGATGACAGGAATGGTCCCATAAAATCAATACCCCAAATGTCAAAGACCTCGCATATCTGAATAGCATTTTGGGGCATCTGATTTCGGGATGAGATGTTACCACACGTTGGCATCGGTCACAACTTTTAATAAACATATGAGCATATTTGAAAATCGAAGGCTAGTAGAATCCTGACACGAAGACCTTTTTAGCAGTAAGAACAACACCATGGTGACCTCTGTCGGTCCCTCATGACAGTGGTTCAAAATCCGCCACCCCTCTTCAAAATCCACACATCTTCTCATCAGCTGATCAGTACGCTTATTCGCTAGAGTTTTATTATAACATAACTTAACAGGACACTTGACACTTGAGTCTTATAACTTTAACCTTTATAGGACGTTTAATCATTGTGGTGTTGCTATGTAACCCGAGTTAGGTAACCCAACCAGCTTGAGGTTGGTATAGAGACCAATACAATCCACGTGTTATTGGCTACTCCACTTGATCCATCTTTTCATCTTATCAACCTCTATCTCTTCTCTTCTCTCCTATTATTATTATTATTATTATTAATATTATTATTATTATTTTGTTCTTCTTGAAACCTCACTATTTTTGGTTTTAATGGCACATTGCATATGCTACATTTTCTTGAGGCACACTTTTAGTGGCATTTGGCATTTGTGCCACTAAACATTATGTTTTAATGGCACTTTGTGTATGCCATATTTGCTTGGCACGTATTTTAGTGGCATTTAGTATTTGTGTTACTAAAATTTATGTATTTAATGACACTTTTTGTATGCCATCTTTTCTTTGCAACATTTATAGTGGCATTTAACATTTGTGTCATGTAAATTTAGGTATTTAATGTCACTTTGTGTGTGCCATATATGTTTGACACATATTTTTAATGGCGTTTAGCTTTAGGACCACTTATTCACGATTGTAATATCAAAATCGTTAATAACCAAATAACACTTCTTAAATATATTGCTTATTTTATTTATGAGTGTAATACACATAAGTCAATATTCAAATGTAACTTATATTACAGTTTAGTTACAAAAATATATAATTTTGAGACATGTTTATCGTCCTAACGAATTAAATAAATGGCTGGTCTTAAACTTATTTGATAATCCACAAAGGTAGCGTATGACTAATTGTATACAAACAAATTTGGTTTGAATAACCAACAAGCCTATTCGAAAAGATATAAACAACATTTCAAAGTCATATTCCTATATAATCTTACTACTCTAATAAAAGGTTACTATATTTCGCCACTTGTCATCCTCTCATCACTCCTCACTTTTTTAACCCATATTTACTAATTTAACCCATATTCACTAAAATGGTATTAATTCAGATCACCCCGCCCAACTAATATTATCTGGATCCGTATATTTTTCAATCAATTTGTTTCCCCTTCTAAATTAAAAAACCCTACGCTGCAGACCCTCAATCAGGCATCGTGACCCCTTCGTTGACAATCCGCCATTACTTCGCTGCCTTCTCCCTTATCTAATTAAATCTACAGGACTGTTCATCTCCACCACTGCTATCGTTCATCTCCACCGTTGCTTCAGATCGTTCCATTGTCTCTTACTGTAAGGTAAATTTACACAACCTGACTTTATAACTGTTGGTGCCTACGTGAATCATAGGGTGAGATTAAAAGAAGAGAAAAGAGACCTTTGAATTTGATTTGGTGGTGTTATCTAAATGTTTGGTTGATGTTGATTGTTATCGAATATGTTTTTAATTAATATATTATCTTCACATATCCTTTTAAGTAATATGTATATAGTGTCCGTTCTGATGCTTTTTGCCATCATGATATCATGTTTGTTAATAATAAAGTTATTTAGATTATAACTATAATCAGGACTTAGGATGTTGGTGAGTGGACTATCCATCTGTGGATTCACAGCAATGACAATTCACTATCTGATGCTGATCAGCTTCGTGGAGTATCCATTCCCGATATTCATTCTGTTGGGTAACCTAACCCCAACATTTTCTTATTTTTTAAGAGCTAGATTTACTTTTTTCCCTATGGTTTAACTACTTTAGTACCCAGCCTGATGAATAACCACTTGAATAACTCTGTTAGATTTTTCAGTTAAGCAGAAGGACATTTTTTTTAAATTTTATTATTTAAAGGAATGTTTGGGTTAAATATACTTACTTTTATTATACTCAAGTAGTTAAACCTCAGATGATTTCTGTTATCAAACGTGCAATTGTTTTGAACTTCTCGATTGGGTCAACTGTCAACTCATGTTTGGATCAAAAAATTCGCGTTTGACGATAATTTATTTATGAAACTATATTCATCACTCACTCATAGACCAACCCGGCACGAGCCACTCATTTTTACCTGTTTATTAGTTGTTGATGTGTTGAGCTTTCATATTTTTGTTTCAATAATAACTAACTTCTTTTGGTAAATTTTTAATTTCCACTTTGCATTATGCATCTACGTAAACATGATGATATTCATTTTATTTTTTATATTGTTTAGGAGATTTAGTAGTACAAGGTACATCAATATATAGATGTTCATCATTTTTGCAACTACACAATTTCCATGGAGATTACTTCAATGCAGATCCCAACAACACTCTGCGCATACATGATCTTCAAATGGTAGATAAGGTACATGAACTTATGGTTTCTAACCAATAAAAAAACTTATTTCTTACAAGCATTTAAAACTTCATGCCAATGCATCAAAATATAATGATTTGTTTACTATGACTTTCATGTATAGTTACATAACAACAATACTTTGTGCATACATGATCTTCAAATGGTAGTGATCTATTGATAATGGATCAATAGAATGATGACATGTATCCAAAAAAATGTTGTTTTAATAGTATAGGTAGATTTGTGTAATCTAAGTTATGTAATTTATGTAATTTTAATGTAAATTGTAACTGTATAAAATATATGATCATTTTGTTAACTATATCTCATTTAATGGTTAAAGTACAAAATTTTCATCATTTACCCGTGTAATACACAGGCCTCAAACTAGTTAATTAATAAATAATAATCATGGAAAAAATCAAAAAACCAACATCAAATCATACGATGAATCTAATAATTAGAAGCACAACTTAACTCTGCACAAAGATACGAGCAAATGAATATTATCAAATTTCAAGCACACACAAAGTAATACCTAGAAAAACACATGTATAAAGAATAAATATCTAAAAATATGTAACATGAAAGGGGATTATTCTAACACTGGAAGGGAAGGTGACAAAATTTTCATCGATAACAAAGCTAAAAAAACAATTGGATTGTAATTTACTTAAAAAGAAGTGACCCTCACATGGTCAACATGTAACCAACTGGTGAGTGACTAGGATCCCAACGTGAACGCAAATGGTTGAGACACAAATCGCCCCTTACTCTCTCGGGACTCGAATCCCCTAGTCATTTATGCTAAGGCAATGTATAGTGGGTGTGGATTAGGGCGAATTTTGAACGCGAACACCGCCCCCCGGCGATAAGTGGGAGAAAAGGGGCGGGAGCGGGGTTTATTTGTCGTCGGATTGTTTAAAAAATAATATTATTATATTAAAATAACCTTTGCAATGGTCAAATGTAAAAAAAAATTAATTAAAACAATATATATATATATATATATATATATATATATATATATATATATATATATATATATATAAACATACACCCTTCTTCTCCATTTTATACACAATTCATACCCAAATTCTTACAAAAAATTAGCAAAATGAATCCTAGAAACAACCCGAACCAACCGAACTACCAATTCCCTGCTTTCGGTCAAACGTATGGTTCGCAACCGAGCCAACCGAACTTACAATGGAACCCGTTGAACCAACCGAGCTATCCGTTTCAATTTTCCGACCCGAACCTAAACATGTACGCCAACTATCTCAGTCCCCGAAACTAAATGCCGGCGTTCGGGTCTACACCACCGGAGTTGGAGCCGTTGACGGTGCCGGAGACGCAAACAGCACGGGCCTCCGGTTCAAGCAAAAAGATGACCCGTAAACACAAAAAGAAACAACCGGGGGAGCCGATTGCGCAACGTGATCCATACGGCGCCCGATGAAATAAACGAGTTGATCGGTCGTTTGGAAACAAATGCCACGGAAATAGGAAAAGACCTTCGAGCATCTAACAAACAACAAGAAAAGCTGAACCAGACGTTGTAATTACGTCAAATGAAAGAAGACTACGAATTCCTCAAAGCGCAGGGGTTTCACGAGGAAGCCGCATTATTGTTTCAACGACGACGTGAAAAAATGCGAATATTACGGATATTAGTATGTTTTTTAGTTATGTTTTTTTTTTATTTTTTTCTTTAGTTATGTTTTTGTATATTTTTAGGTATGTATTTTTTTTAGTTATGTTTTTTGTATTTCTCTTTAATTTTAATGCATTTTTATTTAATTATTTAAATAAAATGATTTTTATTTGTTTAGTTTAATTATAAAAAGAAAATAATAAAAAAGATACTGTGAGCCCAATTTGTAACCCCTAACCATTACACCTCAAAAATAAATTCCCACTCTTTGCTGACTGGCTGTCACGTGTCACAATTCGCACTCATTTGTAGCCCCTCCACTACGCATAGCATAATAAGTTTTAATTTAATATGTATATAGATTTGAGGCAGTAACAAAATGAAAGGAATGAAATTTGGGAGAAATAAATGGGGGAAACAAATTAAGCTAAAAATATACGGAGGGAATGCAAATTTGGAGAGAGAGAGAGTTGGGGAATGTAAAAATTGAAGATCTGAGAGTCGTATAAGATAAAAAATTATAAGAATAATTTAAAATAATATCATAAGATTAATAGCGGTATATATATATGTGTGTGTGTATAATAGTGTTGTATTACATAATTACAATACACATTATTGCATATATGTATTACATTGAGATTTTTTCCTTTTTTGAACAATAATTTTATAAATTTTTATGTTATGGGTTTTTAGCATCCCAACCAATAATATAGTTGTATTTAAATGTTATATCTGATTTAGTATATAAACTACCTACACATACAACCTAAAAAACATAATGTACAACATTTAGATTCTTAAACATCACTTGCGTATGAAAGATGAGCGTAACAACTTCACTTTAAGTTAACTTTTGCCTAAAAATCTTGTCTCAAGCTCGTCTTTTAAACATTGCTCGCCTTAATTGTCTCTCAACTCAGCACGTGTCAGGCACACCTTTTTAAACCAATGTTACATTATACGCGTAGTTTATAAGAGTTTCTTTCATATAAATATTTATGTATAATTAGTTACATGGTAATAACGTATAAATTAAATTAACGTGCTTATTATGAGAATCATGTAGTGTAATTATATATATAAAGGTAATGTAATTATGTAATTACATCATAGTGTAATTACACTATGTTGTAATCACACTATACAATAATTACTTTATGTTGTATATATAATTACATTATTTAATTCACACAGTTGGCACATTAATTTAATTTGTATTTGATCCAAACCCATTAGTTGTATAAATATATATCTAGATGTTTGATTATTTCAACTTAAAAAGTTTAAAAAATGATGTTATATGCAAACACCAACTCCATTGTGTCTTTACAATTCTATATGGCTCGTATAGGCATTTCATGGCTAACAAATGTACGGAGGGAACAAGATGACTGCCTTTTGTTGTCTATACGAGTTTTATATCCCATATGTGACTCGTATAGCCCATATATGACTTGTATAGGTAGACTTTTTACCTTGAAAACAAAATACAAAATATAGGAATAACAATCGACATGGTTATAAAATAGAAACACGTAATTTAAAAGTATATATTTTACTCCGTACTAATTAAACAACCTATGAACTACAAGAGTGATTTAGATTACCGGCGTTTCGAGAGATATGTATCATACATTGTTTTCGTATGAGCAAAATATGTACTTTTACTTCATGTGTTTTTCTCTAATACCATGTCGTCTATTATTTCCTATAGTTTGTAGTTTTTTGATGTGATTATTCTTTTTTAAAAGTACGCCTATACGAGCCATACAAGGGCTGCACGAGATAATGAAATAAATGCCGCTCGCTGGCACAAACTGACATAATTCAATATGGTCCTATATACAAGTTGTATATGGTTATCTGGTGCTCAAATTACAAATCTGGTACGGGTGTAACCCAAGACTTAATAAATTGCTTCCTCTTTAAGAGCATAAATATTATCCATTAAAATATGTGAGTGGAGTTCTTATAATGTATGAAGTGGTTTAGGGTGTTGTGAGTGGAGGAGTGAGAAATGCAACAATTTTTCTGGATATTTGAAAGATTAATGTTCATGCTCGGACCAGCCGGTCCGATATGATCTCAATATAATTTTAAATTTTGAAAAAGAGGATTTGATGAGAATGCTCTTAATTTTTTCTCTAAATCTATATACTCAACGCTATATTTTTAGATTTCCCACTCTCTCTAAACAAAAGCACGCTTCAAATTTCAGTCCCCCCCCAACCCCAAAAAAAAAGTTAAACCTAAAGTCACGTCATTCACCCTTCTCTTTTCGCCATCAGATGCGATGCCAAAGAAGGGTGTCTTCAATACAAACCCTTCTTCTCCTTTGCTCATTGCCCCCTTCTTGTTTGGTATCAAGGATCCCGATGTTGTAAACAGTTGGTTTTCTCTCTCAGTTTTAATTGATTGCAGGTAAACAATGCTTGTTCCACTCCAGTTTATCATTGATGTTTGTTAAAGTGTCACAGAATTCCAACTCACAGGCTTGGTTATGCAATTTTTATCCGTTGAGGACTCAAGAGAAAAGAGCAGGACCATGGTGAAAATGCATAAACTAATGGTGAGTTTGCAGGTCTGCTTATACATTTATTAAACATTTTTAAACTTACTTAGGATTTAGGATACTTGCTCAATATTTTTGTTGCACGCCAGATGTTTGTGAAAATGTCTGCATCAATCTTTTTTTATATATGTCTTCTCATCATCCTGAAGTTAATTTACAATGGTAATGACTAATGACTTAAGTATATAATGCAAACAGACACCATATATTACAAAGTTGTGGACAAGAAATGAAATTATAATTTTTTTCCTTTTAGAATTTATTTCCCGTCACATTTTGGTTGATGTTGTAAGATTTATGTCACTGAGGATAGTTGATAATGATGTTTTGCTTGATGATGTATGATGTATGTTACATTTTACTTGGTTTTTAGGATGAATTACATGATATGTGTTTTATTTTAAGCGTCAATCTCTTGTGTATTAAACTTTATTAGTATGTTAAACCTAACTCGATGCATTTGGTTAATCTTTTGTATGTAATGTGAAAATAAGAGAAACATATATAATTTTTTCCCCTCTAAATAAATAAAATAAAAAATCAGGGTCTTCTTAATCAAGTTAAACAAAAAAGGTTTATACAATAAATCTATAAGCTTCTTGACTTACGTTTTAAAGAATAACATGCATTCATAGATTAATCGTATTTGTTGGTTAAAGATTATAGAACACATATTTTACGTTTCAAGTTTTTTGTGTTTCAAGTTTTTTGTACTTTGAAATAGAATTATGGCAACTTCAAAATTTAAGTTATCAAACTTCTTTTAAAAAACTACAAATTCTTTTTTGCTGTCTGTTAGTATATGGTTTAATCATGATGTTTTGCTGCTGTTATGGCTTGTAGTGGAGATATATTGTTATGTCATGAGGTTAAGGAATTTTATTATGCTCATACCTTCAAGAAACTTATACGTATACTTACAATGAAATTTGTGTATTTTCATGTTTGAGGAAAGACTGCATCAAAGATTTATGGACTAGTTGTTGGAGTAGACCACCAAGATAAGCATATTAGATTCAGCTTGTTATGCCAGGTTAAATATCATCTTATTGACTAGTTACTTTTTCACTATTTCGCAATACTAAATGGAGGTGATTATGTTGTAATATTGGTATGAAATTGACCAACCAAAACTTTCTAGTTTGCAGGGCAAGAAAGACGATTGGAAAATTAATCGTTAAATTTATGTTGACATTGTAGTTAAGGTAATATGTTGGCTTTTTCCCCAATTGTTAAGTGTTTGGGCAAATTCTAAATGGTTGCATATCATATATTGGTTTTGTCTAATTGTTAGGTGTTCGGGTAATTTTCTTCTACATTTTTTTTGTGTAATATCTAAAAGAACTTTCACATTTTTTTTCTTTTTGAATTAATACTAATGCTTGTTTATATGGTTGATGATATCAGTGTAGATATCATGAGAAGCATTGAAGTTAAGTTTTATGAAAGTGAAATTCTCATCCAAAAGAACGTTTAGACTTGTTCTGTAAACATTTGGAATATGTTACTTATTATACAATTTTTTGGTAACATTTTGTATATGTTTCAGATTGAACTCATGATATCTACATTTATAGTTTTATCAGTTGTTTATTATATATATATATATATATATATATATATATATATATATTATTGTCAATCAGGTGATTTTTTTACGAGGTTATGTGCCACAAAAAATTAGTATATATATATATATAGATAAATAGAAATAGTTTTTGCTGACAAAATACTTGTGTCACAAAAGTTTTTTTTAGATTGTGACAAAAAGAAAAGTTCCACTAATACTATTATGGATATGTAACTATGTTTACTTTTTAAAGGCAAAAAAGTGTCCTAATACGTTTTTATTGGGACGCGTTTTGGGTTGTTAATGAATATATTATGCGACCATAAAATTGGTTTCATAATCTTATTTGAGACATCAGAACTTTTTTTCTTGGTACTAAAGTACCTATAATGTTACATCATAAGGGTCTTATAAATTAATTTTTAAAGACGCTTGTATGTGTATCAAAAGATTAGAGGTGGGCAAGCACATGTTAAAACATTGTAAAAGTGTCATAATATATTTTTATTGGGACGCTTTTTGGGTTATTAATGGATATTTTATGCAACCATAAAATTGGTTTCATAATCTTATTTGGGATATCAGGACACTTTTTGAGTTCCGAGACCAATTACAACTCTTTTACATGAAACGCTTTTCTTGTTAGTCCTATTAAATGAAAGGTCCTATAAAATAGCATTTTAGGACGCTTTTGTGCGTACTAAAAAGCCCTTTTTGTTGTAGGCACCTATACTAAAAAGAAACGGGTCGTCTCAGATGTAGAACTTTACATCAGCAAAGAATATCTTCTTTTGTTGGTGAGACATTTTCCAAGGGAGGGAACCATCGACGAGAAAGTTCGCGATATCGGTAAACCACGGGTAGCCGTCATCCTGGGCTTTGGCAAACATAAGATTCTCTATCGGGAAATGGTCATTGATGATGACCCCAACATCTCCAATCTCGGCTCTCTCAAGACGTGACAAGTGATCGGCCGCCACAATCTCGGCCCCCTTTTATCACGGATTTCAATATCAAACTCCTGAAGCAGCGGGATTCATCGGATAAGATGAGGCTTAGCGTCCTGCTTGCTGAAAAGATAATGAATGGCAGCATGATCCGTGTAGACGATTGTTTTGGGCAGAACAAGATATGATCTAAACTTATTAAATGCAAAGACCACAACCAAAAGCTCTTTCTCGGAGGTGGTGTAATTCTCTTGAGCACTATTTAGGGCCCGGCTCACATAGTAGATTGGGTGGAAGTGCTTCTCCTTCCTCTGTCCAAGTACTGCTCCAACAGTGTAGTCGCTCGCGTTGCACATCAATTTGAATGGCAAAGACCAGTCGAGAGCAATCATAATCAGGGCGTTAACAAGTTTGTCTTTTAGAAGATCGAACGCCTCAATACACTGTTAAGAGAAGACAAATGGAGCGTCTTTCTCTAGTAGCTTGGTCATCGGTCTCGCAATTTTCGAGAAATCTTTAATGAACCGGCGATAGAAACCAACATGACCTAAAAAGCTACGAATGGATCTCACAGAAGTGGGCGGGAGAAGATTAGAAATGGTTTCAATTTTAGCTCGATCGACCTCGATCCCCGCACTTGATATCCTATGTCCTAGAACGATGCCCTAGCGTACCATGAAGTGACACTTCTCCCAGTTGAGGACTAGGTTGGTGTCGACGCAACGAGCCATCATCCTATCAAGGTTGGAGAGACAATGATCGATAGAATTCTCGAAGATAGAAAAATCGTCCATGAAAACCTTCATGGATTCCTCGATCGTGTCATGAAAGATCGCTACCATACATCGCTGGAAAGTAGCTGGAGCGTTACAGAGTCCAAAGGGCATACGTTTATAGGAAAACGTGCCGTAGGGGCAAGTGTATGTGGTGTTCTCCTAAGCATCGGGAGAGATTGGGATTTGGAAATACCCGGAGAAACCATCCAGAAAAAAGTAGTACTGCTGACCAGCCAAATGCTCTAGCATCTGATCAATGAAGGGTAGAGGATAGTGATATCTCCTAGTGGCATCGTTCAGTCTACGGTAGTCGACGCAGACTCTCCAACCGGTCACTACCCTAGTTGGAATAAGCTCGTTCCTTTCATTGGTGAGACAGTCATGCCACCCTTCTTGGGAACCACTTGGACCGGATTCACCCATGGGAAAAATGATTCCCACATCAATGAATTTGACGATTTCTTTCTTAACGACCTTGGGCATTTTCGGATTAAGCCTCTGTTGAGGCCGAACGACATATTTGAAATTATCCTCCATGGGGATTTTATAGAGTGCAGAACGAGGGTTTAATCTCTTTGATGTCGATAATCTTCCATGCTATCGCCTCCTTATGGGCTTTCAGCACCTTCAACAACTTCAACTTCTCGACCTCCGTCAAGGCAGACACGATGATGACGGGTAGCTTCCTCTCTTCGTCCAGAAATGCATACTCAAGTGATCAGGTAGATCCTTAAGTTCTAAGGAAGGAAGAGGCCTCTCAACGGAAGGTTGGTCTCTCAGATTGTCTCGCACGATCTCAACAGCTGACTCTAAATCTAGGGGTGGTCACACGATGTCATCCATCAATGGTTGAGTGGTCATGGAAACCATCTCGACCTCTGAAACCTCCCTATCGAGAATTTGTGGGTTCAAGGTGGGTCCTCCACATATGTCAGTGAAAAACTCCCGCACATGCGATACGATGGTGTCAACGAAATACAGGGAGTCGTCCGCCAACTTGGGGTGCTTGAGTGACTGACTTACGTCAAAGGTGACGTTATCATCCCCAACTCTCAGAATCAGTTTGCCCTCACGGACGTCGATCAATGCCTGCGCGGTGGCAAGGAATGGTCGGCCTGAAATGAGAGGGATACTATTATCCCCATTTATACCTAGAATGACAAAGTCCACTGGGAAGATAAACTTGTCGATACGAACGAGCATGTTCTCGACCACCCCTCGCGGGCAGTTCACGGAACGACCAGCAAGCTGGATACTCATTCAGATTTGCTTCGGTTCGCCAATACCCAACTACTGTAAAACAAAATACATCATAAGATTGATGCTGGCCCCTAGGTAGGCCAAAGCATGTCGAACTGTATCATCGCCTAAGATGCAGGGAATTGTGGATCGGCCATCTTTTTGGGCAACTTGCTTTGCAACACTACAGAGCACCCAACACTCAGTGGAATTGAAGAGACCTCAGCTAGCTTCTCCTTATTGGAAAGAATATTCTTGAGGAATTTGGCATATTTAGGCATCTGAGTCTACTTGAGAACTTCAAGGAACTTGGAGTTTTGCTCCTAGTCTCTGTCCGATCGTAGTCTCCCAGGATTAGGCAGTTTGGGTTTCTAGACTCTTAGAGGTGGGTTTGATGATGATGAAGGCATATAGGCCGGCTTCATACTCACTGGAATAATCTGTTGGTGTGCCTCGACCGGAGGAGGCTCCATCTGGATCTCTTCATCGACTGCAGGTGTGACAACTCTCGAAGGATCAGCCTCTCTTTCTCTTCTTGCACCGGTTCTAGTAGTCACTACTTTGGCGAACCCTCTCGAATTTTTCTCGGTATTACTCGGTAGTGAACCTGGTGCTCTCTCGGATAACTGGCTGGCAATCTCTCCGACGTGACGCTCAAGATTAGCTAGAGATGTGGCCTGGTTCTTCAGCATAGCATCGTGTTCCGCAAATTTCGCCTCATTTGTCACTCGGTTCCGCTCATCCCGCTTCAGCAGCTCAACCATCATCTCCTCTAATGAGGCTTTCTTCTCCTCTCTCCCCACTTGTTCCGAACTTTCCTGACCTGAACTCCCCTGCCCTAATAGATTCTCTCGACGTTGGTTTTGGTATTAGGCTTGGTAGCCACTGGCTTGTCCCCCTCGATAGTTATTCTGATTTCTCCAGCCAGTGTTCCCACCGAGGGGGGGGGGGGTTATGATATATCAAGGGGTTGTTGACGAAGTCAACCTCCTTCTGGTTGCTACCCAGCTTTACAGGACAGTCAATGGTATTGTGACCCCCTCAGCAAACCTCACACTTTGCGATGCTCTTAATGGTAATATCTCTAACGAGTTTGTTCAAAGCATCAATATGCGCCTGCATGCTAATGTTCAAATCGACCTGAAGTACTCCTCTAGATGACGTGGAAGAAATTCTGCCCCCATGCCTCTCGCAGTTCGCTGCTAGATCATCAAAAAGGACGACGCAGTCATCATGATCTTTGTTCTTAAGGAGGTTCTCGTTAGCTGTCTGGTTCAACATATTTCTCACGTGTTGTTGACATTAAGTCAAAGACTCACTAAAAAATAAACCGAATACAACTAATTAGATAGCGGTAAACGGGTGTTGAACACAAGGAGTTTGTGGAAAATGTGTTACCAAGTAGCTTTGTAATTAATGTATATTAAACTAAATGCAGAAAGTAAATTCAATGATTTGGTTGTTTGGTTTGATTTAACAATAAGAACTAAAAACAATTTAACAAGTTTAAATTCAATATGAGAAAATATGTCTTCCCTTGGTTTCAGGTTTCTATGAATGTCAAATTTAATGTTTAAACAGAGAGATGAACAATAGATAAAGTTCCTGTTTATGTAAACGATTGCGATAATTGAAGATCAAGTACTTGGATTATATAACGCAAGGTAATCACTCAAAAATCAATTAGTTTATCCAACTCCGAATCACTCCCGATTAATCTCGAATGCTTAAAACACCAAGAACTGACGGTTTAGAAAACGAACTCAATAAACTAACAATCTATCAATCAATTCATAATCACCATAATAATTAAATCAATAAGATCAAACTATTATCTCAGAAGTTGCATAAACATTCAACCAAACAATCATAAATAAACCTTAAAATCCGAGGGAAAACACAAAGGAATTTAGCCGAGCATGATTTGGTTCGTCATCCCTTCGATTATAATAATCATACGAATTAAAAACAAGTGTTTAATGATTACACAAATCAAATCGCCTCTAGGTCGTTCTTAGATGAAAATATATGATGATAATGCCATAAGCCGTCCAAATTACAAGTAAATATGGCGGTTACAAAGTTCTGCGACGCGCCCACCGTAAGCTACGGTGGCCACTGTAGCTTACGGTGGCTTCATAAACCCTAACAGTGGGTTTTAACTACTTTACGACAGCCAAATTTCTCCAGCCCCCACCGTATCTTATGGTGTGTACCGTAAGCTACGGTGGCTGCACACTCAATCTTCTTATTTTCTTCATAATTTTCACATTCCAAGTACGTTTTCTTCACCGTTTTCGCCCACGTTCTCGTAATTTCATCATCTAACTTCTCCTACCTGCAATTGTAGGAGTGAACGTATTCAACTAATTCCAAAAGATAAACCTATTAAACACATGATTATTAACGGTCTTAAATCACTTAATAGTTGTCCAATGGACCACCCGTCACATTCCCACACTTACCCGTTGCTTGAACTCAAGCAACTCAATCATTCAAAGTTAAACATTTACTCATTCAACAAACACATCTCGATTAAGGTCCCAAGTTATACCCTATTCCCACATGTTTTGTATTTGCACTATTAAAGCATTTATTTATCAAATATAGAAATTCAACCAACCTAACACGTTTCATGTTTTTCTTTCACGCAACATGCCCCTCTTGAACTTTCCACTCAATAAATTTTCTCAAAGCTAGCATGATGTGCTAGTCCACCCAAATGCACGTGTGCCAATCTACTATAATAAGCTTGTGTAACTACCGAACCTCCACCTAATGAATGCATAGACACTCACACAAATCAAGAGGGCTTATTATGTGTTGTAACGGGGCCAAGTGTTCGGGTAAGGAATGGGAATATTGAAAGTAGCTCAACGATTCGATCCGGCTTATTACATAAATTCTAAGCAAACCTAAGAAATAAAATAACAACTACATACACGACTAAATTTTTTTTCTTTTTTTTCTTCATTTGTTTTGAATACATAATACCTTAAACATTGAATCTCCAACTTTTTTTTCTTCGATAATGCAAATAAGCATAATACTTTCTACTTTCTATTGATGAGTACTAAAACAATTACAAATACTAAGAAAAACCTACTAAGCCGGATCGCCTCACAATTTAACATCGGGGTTGATTTAGTAAAAAGAATAAGTTCAAAAATGTTTTCTAAGGAAACCAATCCCCCGCCCCTCTCGTTAACCACGCTCATATGTATAATGTATGAGGCCCAACCCCCAAAACTCGCACTCTCACTCATCCAGACGAGGCTATACCTAAATGCCTCTATCATTTTTGCGCTAATGCCAAGCTAAGGTCTCGGAACGCATTCATTACACAAGTTCTACTTTCTATTTCTATTGATGAGTACTAAAACAATTACAAATACAAAGAAAAACCTACTAAGCCGGATCGTCTCGCAATTTAACATCGGGGTTGATTTAGTAAAAAGAATAAGTCCAAAAATGTTTTCTAAGGAAACCAACCCCCCGCCCCTCTCGTTAACCATGCTCAGATGTATAATGTATGAGGCCCAACCCCCAAAACCCACACTCTCACTCATCCAGACGTGGCTATACCTAAATGCCTCTATCATTTTTGCGCTAATGCCAAGCTAAGGTCTCGGAACACATTCATTACACAAGTTCTAACAAGAAGGGTCACACTGCTTATCTTCAAATAATGCCAACCATGAAAACCCGTGGTATAAAGTTCCAACCCAAAATTTGTTACCGGCATGTTACGCGAAATAAATAAACAAAAACATGTCACTGTTGGCTGAAAATCTATTACCATTTCCTTTAAAACTTGGCAATACTCACACATTATGACCATGAAAAGGGATCTTTTATCTCAACACATCTTTTGAACCACACACAAAAATTTCTCAAAAATTTTGAAATTTTCTTAAAAATTTCTCCACTTCCCACATTTGGGATACATTGTCCCCAATGTATGGTTTGCATACAATTTTTATTTTATTTTATTTATTTATTTATTTTTATTTTTTTTAATTTTTATTTTACACCCCCATTGGACCACAACCGTTAAATCAATATCGCACATACACCACCCTACCACCCAAACCAAAAACAATGCAAAAAGAAATATTTACCAATATACAAATTGAGACAAGAAAGCACATGATTAGTAGTAGCGTGGCTGAGCGGGCCCAAATATGGACGCCATCACATCCGACAACTCACCGAATCCAAATGTGCCTTGATCATCACCACCTTGTTCTCCTCCTTGTTGTTGTGAGGTACCTTGACTTGAACCTTGATTTGGATCCACCCACATGGAATGATGCAATGGTGGTGTCGGGTATGACACACTACCATCATATGGTGGCAAGGTGGTGTAATCCACAATTGGCGGGTCGGCCAGAACTGGCTGCCCCGCATGCCACACGTTATGCATCTGTCGGTAACGATCATCAATATATCGGTTATTCATCTCATTCTCAAAGGCATAAGCATGGGTCTGGTTCCATTGCTCGTGTCGATCATAATTTTGCTTTAATGCCCTTTCCAAACTTACACCCATGAAAGTTTGTTGATCAAATAAGGTTTGGGAAGATTCGGACCAATTCCCAAACGTAGGTGGCCGTTGTCGTTCCACCACCTCTTGAATAGTCCCTTGATAGGCCCAATTTGAATCATAGGGCCTTTGTGCATAGTCGAATGCACTTCCCACATAACCCGACTGCACACCCGATTGTCTCTCATTCCAACTCGGTCCCGCTTAATCCGCATCCATGTGAGATACATATGGATCATCTTGATACGCCTCATCACCACTTACTTCATCTTCACTTTCCGGGTCATCCTCTTCACCCGCATTCAATGGTCTTGCATCATCTTTCAATACTCTCCATCTCCTTCCATCACTTTTCAACTTATGGTACTGTTCGGATTGTGAGTATACCCAACTGGTTCCCAAATGGGTAATGTCAAATGGTTTGAACCTCTTGTAAGAACCCTTATCACCTTCACCAATTGCCCCATATTTCTTTAACAATGCCGTGATTAATCGACAGTGTGGTATGATCTTTCGATCCACACTATTTCAGCTTATCCATATATTACTCATTACTAGAAATCAATATGGAACAAGCGGTGACCCATGTAACATCCTGTATAAAATTGGAACTTCAGGATACCGTACCTCGATCCTATCACTCCGACATGGAATGATGTTATGGATGCTTATCGTTAACATCAACATTGCTTCCATCCTCATATTTTTCCGGTACAACTTCCGGGCGTATGTCTCGGGCAAAAGCAAATAATCCAACATGGTGTTCCACATTGGGTGCTTCTCAGGTGCAAAATAAAATTGTCCAAATCCGGGCATGTATACCGGTTGTTAGGCTTACTATCAAATTTCGCCACCCGTCTCAAACTATCGAATGACATCTCAGCCTCAATCTTGTTCACAATACCAGTTAACTTATTCTTTGATGGATGATTACCTGTAACCCGTCTTAAGGTAGTCATCCATTCTTGTATCTCTGTATCAAACAATTTAGTTGACTCCCTATCATAACACTTCAAGGCCGCTCCCAACATAACGCTCGGAACTTGTTAGTGACCCCAAACAGACCAAAGTCCTCTTTCCTCACTTATTTTTCACAAATAAATGCCTCTTTTCGCTGCATTAATGAGTTCAGTTGTTCATGAAATAGTTCCGCTTGCCATTCCCGAGGTTGGTCTGCCAACGACCCCAAGTTCCAAATTGGCTTTTCACCTCTTTGATCTTCTTCCTCTTCTTCCATATCCGCTTGAAGTACTAATCTTCTTCTTTTTGGTTGTTTAGCAGGATTGCTTGATGACCCAACCGGTTCCTTTTCTTTTCGACCCATTCTGAACACAACAAACAACAACAAAAGAGCAAGTTATTCACTTTTCAACCTTAAACATCCCCACACTTGTTTAACATTATGATTGAAGATGCCAATTAGACACATATTAAATTTTTCAAACAATTTTTTCAAAAATTTTTAGTATTATGTCCACTATATGACCAACAATTTGCCTATAATTATGTTTCAATTCATACTAATCATCTTCAACCATAACCCATTGAAACTCACTATTCATATTATTCAACAATTCAAGCAAGTGTGGATACAGAAACAATTATGAACAACTTATAATTTCATTGCAACACACCATCAAGAATGAAAATGAATTACATGCCTTGGTGTTGTAGAAGATGAAGATGACCAAAGCATAAAAATAAACCAAAACCCACAAAAAACCTCAACAATATTTGGACTAAATAGCCCAAAATCGACCACCAAAACAAGAGATTCTTCCAAATGTAATGATATAATTGAAACCCTTGTGAAATTCTAGCCAAGATAGACCCAAAAATTGATTGATTTGGTTACGGGATGAGAAAGTTATGATAGATTGAAGTGGGAGTTAGGGTTTTAAGGTTTGGAGATTATGAGGAAGATGATGGTAAAATGTGTGGTGAATAAGATGTAAAATTCGTTTATGTGGTAGGGATTAATTGTGATTTTTTTTACAATATTGGGACCCAGCTGACCAACGTCCACCATAAGCTACGGTGGCCTAGGTCCAAAAGATGCCGCCATAAGGCTGTTTAAGACCAGCGTAGGGTTTTTATTCCCCACCGTATCTTACAGTGGGTACCATAGGCTACGGTGGTACCTGTAGGTTTTTTCAGTTTTTTTAAATCAATATAAAAACACAACTAGAAAAACCTACAAAACCAAAAATTACACTACCCCCCTTGGAAAATCAGAGTTGTCCCCAACACGGTAAGGAAATTTGTTAAAATTTCCCATATTTGAGTCGAACATACTTCAAGACGAGTACGGTAATTTTTAAAACCAAATTAAATAAAAAACTAAATTAACATATACTAATATATACAACATAGCCGAGCCTCTTAATTTGTTTCCTCATCCGGTGAGCATAACAAGTAACTCACCATATCCACATCGAGCATATTGATGTCCTTTCCTTCCAAGTAAGGCTTAAGTCTTTGACCATTCACCACTTGTTTCATTTAGTCTTGAACATCTTCTATCTCCACATCACCAAACTGACCCCCTCTTGTGATGATATATGGACCCATCCACTTACTCTTTAGCTTACCCGGGAACAAATTCAACCTTGAATTGTACAATCACAACTTTTGACCCACTTCAAAAGTCCTTTTTCTCAACTTTGCATCATGGATCTTTTTTAGTTTGTCTTTATATGCGGAAGCACATTTATATGCTTCATCCCGGATTTCCTCAATCTCATTCAATTTCAACTTTCTCAATTCACCCGCTTCCTTATAATCCACATTCACATTCTTGATCACCCAAAATGCCCGATGTGCCAACTCCATTGGTAAATGACATCCCTTTCCATATACTAACCGATAAGGAGTTGTAACAATTGGAGTTTTGTAGGCGTTCCGATATGCCCACAACACATCATCTAACTTGGATGACAAAGCCTTTCTATCAACCCACACCAACTTCATCAAAATTTCTTTAATTTGTTGGTTTGACACTTCAATTTGTCCACTCGTTTGTGGATGATAAGGAGTAGCAATTCAGTGATTCACATTGTACTTTTTTAAAAGTTTCCCAAAGTTGCAATTCTTGAAATGCGACCACCATCACTAATACTAACCCGCGGGATACCTAACTGAGCAAAGATGTTTGCTTGAACAAATTTGCAAACCACCGAATAGTCGTTAGTTCTTGTTGCCACCGCTTCTACCCATTTTGACACATAATCGACCGCAGCCAAGATATATAAAAATCCATTTGAGTTTGGAAACGGGCCCATGAAGTCAATGCCCCATACGTCAAAAATCTCTAATACCAAGATCGGTTGCAATGACATTTCATCCCTTTTTGAGATACTACCCATCTTTTGGCAATTTATACAATGTCGGGCATACTCACTTGCATCTTTGAATATGGTGGGCCAATAAAACTCACATTAAAGTACCCGATAGCCCGTTTTCTGACCGCTAAAATGACCCCTACACGCTGATGCATGTGCATGAGTCAAAACCTCCAATACCTCGGAATCAGGAATACACCTCCTTATCACTTGATCCGAACCAATCTTGAACAAGTCTGGTTCATCCCAAATATATTGTTTCACTTGGGCCATGAACCGCTGCCTTCTTTTCTTCACCCAATGACTTGGAATAGACCACGTGGCTAAATAATTCACAAAATGGGTATTCCATGGTGTGGTCGACACGGCTAACAATTGTTCGTTGGGAAACCGTTCGTCTCCATCGGGTCATCAACACACTCCAATGGAATTCGGGATAAGTGATCCGCCACTACATTTTCACACCCCTTTTTACCCCGAACCTATAAATCAAACTCTTGCAAAAGCAATACCCACCGAATTAAACGCGCTTTTGCATCCTTCTTCTCCATCACATATCGAACCGAACTATGGTTCGAATAAATGATCACCCTACTCCCCCATATATACGAGCGAAACTTATCCAAAGCATACACTACCGCAAGCAATTCTTTTTCGGTGGTTGTATAATTAAGTTGCGATTTAGATAATGTTTTACTTGCATAATAAATTACCCCCAGCTTTTTATCAATTTGTTGACCCAAAACCGCTTCGATAGTAGTATCACTAGCATAACACATATTCTCAAACGGCTTTGACCAATCCGGTGGTTGTAAAATGGGAGCTTTCACCAACTGTTCCTTCAAAACATTAAATGCTCGCAAACACTCATTAGTAAAATCAAAAGGAGCATCTTTTAGCAACAACATAAAGGTTTTGTGATCACACTAAAGTCTTTAATAAATCTTCTATAAAAACCCGCATGCCACAAAAATGACCTTGACCCCTTTAATGATTTTAGGTGGAGGTAAAGATGATATTACCCGAAACTTTGCCTTGTACACTTCCATTCCCCTTTATGAAATAACGTGACCCAACACGATACCCTCTTGCACCATTAAGTGACTTTTCTCCCAACTTAAAACCAAATTTGTCTTAACACACATTTTTAAAACTTTTTCTAATTCGTTGAGACAAGTTTCATAAGTTGGACCAAAAATGGAAAAGTCATCCATAAATACCTCAAGTGAATGCCCAACCATATCCAAAAAAATACTCACCATAAAACGTTGGAATGTGGCCGAGGTATTACACAATCCGAACGACATTCGCCGAAAAGCAAAAGTGCCATACGGACATGTGAAGGTGGTCTTGTGTTGGTCATATGGGTTAATAGCAATTTGGTTATAACCCGAGTACCCATCCAAAAAATAGTAATACTTTTGACCCGATAATTTTTTAATAATTTGGTCAATAAAAGGTAATGGACAATGGTCTTTAGATGTAGCGGCATTTAATTAATGCAAACTCGCCACCCGATTACCGGCCGGGTGGTGATTTGTTCACCGCTTTCATCTTTAATTACCTGTATACCTGCTTTTTTTGGTACCACCTGTTAGGACTTATCCTTGCACTATCCGATATGGGATAAATAATTCCCGCATCCAACCACTTTATTACCTTCTTATGAAATTTGGATTTAACCTTCTTTGAGTGTCTCGGGTCGGTTTTGGATTCTCGTTGGTGATGATTTTGTGCATGAGTATAGACGGACTAATGCCTTTTAAGTCGGCATTTGTCCAACCAACCGCAGCCTTGTTTATCTTCAACACCTTCAACAGTTCTTCCTCTTGAAACTCATCCAAATTAGATGCGATAATAACCGGTAGTGTGACATTAGCCCCCAAAAACACATACTTCAAGTTGCTAGGTAAATCTTTCAATTCCAATTTCGGTGGACATTCCAAGGACGGTTTTGTACCCGAATCGATCTCGGCTGGTAGACTTTCAATTTGATGAGTCCATGGTGGTCGTCCTTCTTTTACCACCAACAACTCTTGATACTTCTCTTCCATCCTCAATGCACAAAGATGTACCTGTTTAGAAAAATCAAACATGCTTCCAAAGCATCTTCCTCATAATCATGCAGTTCACACATGTCAACTATATCTGCCATGAAACACTCATCACCACATAAAGAATTAGATCCGTTTGTGAACACATTTAACCTCATTTTCCTATTTCCAAAAGCCATATCAACTGTACCCGATCGAAAATCAATAATAGCAAGAGCGGTGTTTAAAAACGGTCGACCCAAAATATCATTTTGTTGTTGTTGGGCGAATCAACCGATGAGTAGTTTAAGGCCAAAAAGTCAACCGGATAGTAACATTCTTCAACTTTTACTATCACATCCCGCACAATCCCTCGGGGGAGTTTATGAGACAAATCGACTAACACAACCGTTGTCTCAACCCATTTTAAAGGACCAAAATCGTATTGGTCATATAAACCCCCTGAAAGAATGCTTACTTCGACCTCAAGATCTAGTAACGCCCTAGACATTTGAAAGTCACCAACTTGAATATTAATTAAGGGCGTTCCCGGATCTTGAAGCTTAGGAGGAAGATCTCCTTTTAAAACCGCGCTTACACGCTCGGTTAAATCCACCCGTTTAGGCACTTTTTGTTGCCTCTTTTGGGTGCATAATTCTTTCAAAAATTTAGCATACGCGGGTACTTGCTTAATTTCCTCAAGTAAAGGTAAATTTACTTTTACTTGTTTAAAAACTTCCCACATCTCTTCCTTTTGAGGACCTCTTCTAGAAATGATATTGTTCTTACCCGGGTCAATTAAATCCGAGGGAAATGGAACCGCATTTGGTTCTACTTCCTTGTTTTTGTCTTTTAAATTTGAAGTTTGACCCGGATTTTGTAACGTTTTTTCAAAAGTGACATGTTTAGTGGGTTTATTAGTTTCAATTTCATCATCACTTTCATTACCTGTAATATCCTCAACTTCCCCATCAACCACACCCGGTGACAAATCAATTTTATACTCTTTGCCACTTCTTAACACACTAACATGGTTAATAGGAATGTTACGAGATGAGCTATGGGAAGGGTTTACCTTGGTGTCGCTTGGAATTTGATCCTTGTTTTTATTCAACTCTGACACTTCGTTTGCAAGTTGACCCATTTGAGTGGTCAACGATTGGATGGCCTTATCTCGAACTTCATCCTTTTGCATTCGAGCTTCATCAAGTTGATTTCTCCGTTGCATGTATTGTTGCATCATCTTTAACATGTCCATGACTTCATTTCCACTTGATGAACTTTTACCCGTTGACCCACTTTGACCGCCACCCCTTTGACCTTGAAACCCCTGATTATTCCCGTCATAAAAGTTACCTTGGTTATTATATTGTTGGCGAGGAACATAATTTCCTTGATTTCCTTGAAAGTTCGGCTTGGATTGAGTAGCCGGATTTCCATAACGAAAATTCAGATGGTTTCTCAACTCGGGATGATAAGTGTTGGAATTCATATTGTAATTGCTACCACCTCCCCCTTGAAGTGCATTCACCTCTTCTACTTGTACTTCACCTCCCGCACATACCTCCGAAGCATGACCCAACTCGTTACAATTCGTACAAATATCAATTACTTTTTAGTGGTTTGTACCCCTCCTTCTTTCACGGCTTGTACTTGTGGTCTTCCAATCGCCAACCTTGCTCTTCTTCCGGTTTGAGCCTTTCTCTTAAAGTGACCGCCATTTGTTCCAAATATGCCCAATCATCTTGTTCATAGTTAGTACCAAATGTACCATTTGTGATCGATCTCATGTCCCATTCATCTTCCATACTCAAACCCTCATGAAACACATTCAACAATTCCCGTAAATCAATACCATGATCGGGACAATTTTTAATCATCATGTTAAACCTCTCAAATGCCTCATGAAACATCTCACCCGATTGTTGTTGGAAGGTTCTCAAACTCCTTCTTGCATCATTGGTCTTTTGGGCTGTGTAGAATTCTTCCAAGAATCTGTGTTGCATTTCGGCCCAAGTATAAATGGATGCTGAAGGCAAAGTGTAAAACCATCTCTTTGCCTTGTCTTCCAACGAGAATTGAAATAAGACCAACTTAACTTCATCCGATGTAAAACCTTCGTGTTGCAAATGGAGTCATATACCTCCAAGTGAAAATAAGGTTCCTCCATTGCTAGACCCTTATACTTTTGTAGACTTTGGAGGGAATTTGTTCTCACCTCGAATGTCCTTCCTTGTTGATTGTGAGGAATAACCATCGAAGACGGATTATTAGTAATTATCGATCGGAAATGGGCTTCCATCCCCTCACCATCTCTCTTGCAGGCCTTCTTGGTACCCCCATTGGTACTCTTGGTTGACCCATTTGCCTATAAACGGGTCTTGGAGGTGCAAATTGTTGAAACTGCGGTTGGGGTATTTTTTGTTGAAATTGTTGATCTTGCTGTTGCCCTTGTGGTGGAGCTTGTTGTTGTTGAATAATTGTTGGCGGTTGAGCTTGTTGTTGTTGAATAATCGGTGGCGGTTGAACTTTTTGTTGGACAACAAAACTTCCCGGATTTACCCTTTGACTTCCATCAACTCCCATGTAGTAACCTTCCACTTCATACCCCTCAAATTCATTGTCAAACCCATACCCGTATCCATCACCTTGTGTACTTAAATATTGCATGAAAGGTGGTGGTTGATATTGGTAATTTGATTGTGGTTGTTCAAAGGTTGGTGGTTAGTTTTGTCGAGTTGATGATGATGCATCAAAGGTAGGGAAAGGGTTAATAATAGGTGACAATGTTTATGAAGTTGAGTAGGTGAATTGAGCATTTAGGGGTTCGGTTGTGTGAGTTGGTTTCAACTCACTTGATGTAATGGGTATGGTAATAGTAATCAGTGGAGGTGAAATTGGTGGAGGTGTAGATGGTAATGGTTGACCCGAAGTGGGAATTGGTGAATCCATGGTGCTGTTTGATGCGGTTGGAGAACCTAGAAGCGTAAACCCAAAAATAACAAACAAAAAGCACTAAAGCTAACACACGTTGCGCACTACTCCTCGGCAGCGGCGCCAAAAATTGACTTTAAGTCGAAGACTCACTCAAAAATAAACCGAATACAACTAATTAGATAGCGGTAAACGGGTGTCGAACACAAGGAGTTTGTGGAAAATGTGTTACTAAGTAGCTTTGTAATTAATCTATATTAAACTAAATGCAGAAAGTAAATTCAATGATTTGGTTGTTTGGTTAGATTTAACAATAAGAACTAAAAACAATTTAACAAGTTTAAATTCAATATGAGAAATATGCATTCCCTTGGTTTCAGGTTTCTATGAATGTCAAAGTTAATGTTTAAACAGAGATGAACAATAAATAAAGTTCATGTTTATGTAAACGATTGCGATAATTGAAGATCAAGTACTTGGATTATATAACGCAAGGTAATCACTCAAAAACCAATTAGTTTATCGAACCCCGAATCTCTCCCGATTAATCTCGATTGCTTAAAACACCAAGAACTGACGGTTTAGAAAATGAACTCAATAAACTAACAATCTATCAATCAATTCATAAACACCATAATAATTAAATCAATAAGATCAAACTATTATCTCAGAAATTGTATAAACATTCAACCAAACAATCATAAATAAACCTTACTATCCGAGAGAAAACATAAAGGAATTTAGCCGAGCATGATTCGGTTCGTCATCCCTTCGATTATAATAATCATACGAATTAAAAACAAGTGTTTAATGATTACACAACTCACAATTGATCTATGGCACCCCGAAATCGCCTCTAGGTCATTCTTAGATGAAAAGATATGATGATAATGTCAAAAGCCGTCCAAAATACAAGTATATATGGCAGTTACAAAGTTCTGCAACGCGCCCACCGTAAGCTACGACCACCGTAGCTTACGGTGGCTTCCTAAACCCTTACGGTGGGTTTTAACTGCCTTACGGCAACCAAATTTCTCCGCCCCCACCGTAGCTTACGATATTAAAAGTTTCGCAGATTTGAACAAACATGTCGATGTGGTTTGAAGGGTCTTCGCTCTCTAGCCCTTGGAATTGGAGTGCGGTCTTGATGAGTTGCATGACGTGGGTAGGAATGGATCAGTTGCCAGTGGCGGCACCGTCTGGTAAGGTAATGCTAGAATGAGGATTCGGAGTCGGCCTACCATAGTCAGCTACTACTTTCCTAGGCGGTTGGCACCCATGTTCCTATCCCTAGAAGAAGCAGAAGAAACAAAAGAAGAAGAAGAAGAATCAGAAGCTGTCTGTGAAACATAACGCTCTCTCTCTGGCTGGACTTTCAGAGTATCGTCAGACGTTTGAGCTTTGGCATTTCTTGTGAGCGGGTATGACGTATACGACTATAAAGAAAAACTAAAAATTAACTAGGCTAAAATTAAACTAAAAACAAATAAAAAACAAATAAGCAAGTAAAAAAGAAAACAGGTAAGTCCCGAAACTCGAGTCGTTCTCTAATCGCTTCAAACTTTGTTCCCGGCAACGATGCCGAAAACTTGATGTGCGAAAATATAAATATAAATTAAATACAAATCGCGACTAAGCTTTAAAAACCAAACAACCTATCCTAGTTCACACAAACAGCAAGTGTACCAGTCGCGTATAGCAAAAAAAAGGAAAGTCCGGATATCGAACTCGAAGACACGTGAGAACGGCCCAGATTATAAACCCTAATCCAAGTCCTACCTAATAATATTTAATTGATTTTATTTTATTTTATTTTAATTAATTAAAAACTAACTTAACTTAACGAAACTAACTGGAAAACTTAACGGCACTAACGGAGCTCTTAACGAATATGGAGAAACGACTACCTAGGCAAGATCCTACTGACAGTTCAATGGCTAACGGAATTACCTAATTACACGACACCGGGATCTTAAAATAATCAACTTACGCTTATTTAAAGTTCGCTACATCACCTCCTGGTCTCACCAACTAACCCTCACAAATCTAAGAAGATTGAATAAATGCACCGGGAAAAAGATTATTAAGATACCCTAATGACGCATCTCCTCTCGGACTCAACGACACAAAACCTGCTTAAAACTGGTACTAGCAATTATAGGGATAAAGGGGGTAACAGTATCTAACCCGATCTAAGACACATATTTGCACGCAAAACTAAACTGAATAAGACCAAAACTCGCTCTCGCACAATTCTAACATAACCGAATAAAGACGCGAGACATATCGACTCCTTATTTTCTCTCAATCGCAATAAAGGTGAACCTATTGAATTTTAATAATTAATTGAACTCAATATTCCTATTGTAGTACTAACCAATGACAAGATCAAAAACACCAAGTCTATGACCTAAACGTATAACCCTAACTGTACGACACACAATCAATCAATCAATCAATCAAAGTAATACGCGAAATCACAAGCAATAATTATATTAAAACAATATATATTTTAACACATCAAAGATCGAATTAAATAAAACTTTCAATAATAATATGTCACGTGAACAATCAAAACCAAATAAACCATTAGACAATGTCAATATTCATCAAAACCTAGGTAGTGCAAATAATTTAACTACTCATATAATAAACAATGATAAAAATAGTAGCTTTAAATATCATGGTGAAAGCTGAATATAATGTTTAAAACTCAAACCCAAATAATAGACGAACCAGATATTGCTCCAAACTTGCTCGGTTTTCCGTCAAAACTCCTATTGCTTCACAAAATAATGTTTCTTGTTACTCTTCTGTTTTTTGTATGGACATTGATCTTGAAAGAAAATCCTTGTGCCAAAACCCAAAGAGATATATTAATTTATCCAAAGACTCCTATAATAATATTCTCTTTTTTTTCCTTCTGCCGACTACCCCTTTTTCCTCTAGGGTTATTCTCTATTTATATCTCTCCATATGTTTGTCTTACTCAAAAGAAAAACCCCTTTTATCCACCGACTTGTTGTGGGCCTACACTCTAATACATTAAAATCAAAATTGGTGAATGGATTAAAAAGAAAACATTAATATTAATAATAATAATAATAATAATAATAATAATAATAATAATAAACAACGAATTCTAACATCTTTTCTTGGCCAATATTCCAACATGTGCTCATCATGAATCATCTTATTATTATTATTATTATTATTATTATTATTATTCACTTGTTTATCTCAAGTTTAAGTTAGTACACGGTTTTAGATTATTGTCTTTTAAAACCTTTAAAATTCAAATTATGAGCTACTTAGAAGTATTATTTAATAAAAACAAACTCAAAACTACTCAAAAGTGTAGAAAATATATATTGAATTTATATATAATTTAGACCACATCAAAATTCTCATTGGGAGACATCTCTTGAGGCAAAATTATTGTTAAGGCCTTTTCTTATCAGCAGGCATTCGCCTTCATGAAAGGTAGTTCTAATACATCGAGTGTACTTCCTACAGTCTCGTTGGGATCCTCTTCATAGGGAGGATTATTGGTGGTCTCCAATTCTACTAGGGTTACGGCTCGAGTATTGGGACATTCTGACACAGAGTGACCCAAACCTGGGCATCAGAAACAACAACGATGGGCTTGGGAGGGTACTTATGTGGATTAAGGTTTGGTTAAAGTTTTAGGAGTGGTTGAGGACGAGGGTTTGGGACTAGGGTTAAGACATTGGGTAGAGTTAAGTTTAGTAGTGGTGGATCGGGAGGGTTCAAACTTGTTTATTTTGAAGTTCGACCACATTTGTGATCCTGTACTTGAGACCACCTAGATATCGGACCAACGTTTTAAAATCATCTTCGTCTAACCCACACTTCATCAAGAGGTACTCAAACTCTTGTGAGTACTCCTCGCCTGGCCTAGTTCCCAGCTTCAAATGATGGAGTCTAGCAAAGTTGTCATGAAGATAATATTGCAGAAACTTTTCTTTGAGTAATTTCTTCATTTTATTCCAATTTCTCACCTTATTCTTTCCTTGTCTTTCCCGCTCGAAGAAAACATTTTCCCACCAAGTGGAAGCGTACTTACGTAGATTGAGAACAATGACCTTCACCCTCTGGTCTTCTAGTTACGGTTTATAATTGAAAACCCGTTCCACTGTTCGAAGCCACTCGACAAACATGTCGCTCGTGTGATCTTCTCTATACGGATTATAATCCCCAACATTAGAACGGTCTTCGCAGTCTTCATAATCATCTTCATTATGGTGATAGTGGGGTGGGGTATGCTGGTTTCCGCGTTGCTCTGTCATGGCAAGGGTCAAGTCACGAAGTTGTTCTTGGAGTTATTGAACAGTTTGTTCAAGGGTTCTACTATGATCAGCCATGGTTTTTACAGGGGTTTGCGAAAGTGAACTGGATGGATCGAATTTAGGCTTTGATGCCAGATGTTATGATTCACATTGGATCAGTTAGGACTTTGGGTCAATGAAGAAGTAAACGGATTCAATCGGGTTACAGTCACACTGCCCTTTTAAACACTAGGCAACATAAGTTGAACTCTGGTTACAGTTACACCACTAGAAAAACGAATTCTGGATCCTTTGTTCTCATCTCGAAAGCTAATCAAGATAGCCAGGACACAAAAGTTTCACAATTAATTGTGAATCAGTAAACGTTTTGCAAATTCTCTGCCCCTTTTTCTCCTTCCATAATGTGTTGGAGAATTTCTGCAAACGAGTATCTTTGGATATCTGAGAGTCGTGTAAACATTATCAGATCAAAATTATTTGTGGTTCCCAAATAATTTGACCGGATAAACTCAGATTTAGTTGGGCAAGACTTGAGTATGATATTTGTCAGAGTACGCTCCTGTTGGTTTCATTAATTTTGTAACGAAATTAATTAAATGAATTGTCTAGCCAACCAGGGGTGCTGCACCTTAGACCCTGCCAGGGACTGCCGCCCCTTGGACTCTACTACCAGGGGCGATGCCCCCGGAACCCCGCCAAGGGGGTGTTGTCCCCTTGGAACCTCCATGACTTAGGGGCTTCGCCCCTAAGTACCATTAGGATTATAACTTATAATCAGATCAAATAAGTGTGCATCCCACACACGACTTATTTAGATTCATATTACATTTAACTTGATCAACAAGTTAATCTCTAATTACACTAAAATCACTAACATATTTTAAAAAAAACAAGAGAATTAGATGAAAATTCACTGTCCATATCCCCACTACTAGATATGGCATAAAACTAGGAACCGAAAGTTGAAAAAGTAACATGCATGAAATTCAAATATCAAAAATGATAAACAAAGAAAATGAAATTGCACGTAGTGAACTGGTTCTCTTATTTTCTTTATGCATATGTTGGGACCATGTGCAGCCTGAATCCAATTCACCAACAACCTATTTGTGGAATCTGGTTTAGGCCCAGTTTCTGTTGGGTTGGAGGCTCGAAGAATCCCGTGGGCCGGGTCTGCATCAATGTCCCTTAATATAGCTTGAATGAGAATAGCTGCTAGTCGGCTAATGCGATCATGATTCAAGGTCGATTAAGAACTTATTAGTAAACCTTGTGGGTGACCCGTAAGTTCAGCAGAAAATTGTTAAATACATACTAGTAGGAGCTTAGTATTAACTTGTTGCCATTGATCCATAGCTTAGTGTACAAGGTGTAAAACACCACGTTATTTGCATCACCCACACCCGTAGTGTGCGACTTTTTGTGTAAGGAAACAATATTTGTAGAAAGCTCTCACTTATGCCTCACCACAAGGTGCATCTGACTTTCGATCATATGCGAGACAAATTCAATCCATTTTCTTCCAATGTTTCACAACTTTGGTACGTAGTTTCAACCACACAACTAAATTATCATATCTCATTCGTCTTTTCTTTGTTTTGGACATGGTTTGATTTGTTGTGGAACTCACATGTTTTAGAACAGAATAGTTAATTATATAACACATATATTAACATATTATCTGTGTGCAAAGTTAATGAAATCACGTTTTCGATACTTTTCAAATCAATTTATTGGACCAATGGATTGAGGATTATTGGACCAATGGTCCCCTTCTCATCTTTTCTTTATCCTTACAATCAAAAAACAGTTTTTGGTTGTCACTATATTTTTTGTGACTTGATTACCCCAAATTGATTTTGTTTATTGTAATGTAGCTAATAAGTGTTTAATTTGCGGGAGAAAATATGGGTGTCACAAATATCTAATCCACTAATCATATTTCCCGTTTATTTTGCATGCTCAATACAAAATAAAAATTCAATATTCTCATAACAAGAACCAAAAGTAAAATATGAAGAATCAATATCTTAGTATCAAATTGTTGTTGAAATTGAATCTTAAGGACAAAAGGGCTTGCTAGGGTCATCTTTGTGACTAGGAATCCTGAAGTGCCTTAACCTCCCCTCTTGTTTCACCATATAACCTTCACACAAAAATGCATTAGAAAACTTATCTTCAACTACCCTATTCACATCATGCACAAACACATCAGTCTCCCCCTCTTCACGGTTCCTTGCCATCATTCCAGCTGTATATATCGCGCTCATTCTCCCTGGCGCCTCATCATAGTACCCTGTGGGTGCATCCACCATAATCAAATCCCACGTTGTTTCATAAACATCACTAGGCAAACCCTTAAGTGCCAACTGACATGCTGAGTGCTTAGGTTCACCAACCATGGTGCACTCTGAACCTTTCCCAGCTTCCATAAGGCTATCGGCTTGGTTCACCTTGCTATCATAGGTCACATGGTATGATTCTAACATGGGAAACCTTTTCTTGATTTGCTCGATCCACGCCTCGTCTTCTTCTAAGAACACTGTGCGCCCTTTGAAGTTTAGCGAGTTCCACATTAGGCTATCGTGGCCTAGCCCAAAAACAAGAAAGTTGCAAGGTGACTTCTTGTCTAGAACCTTTTTAGTTATAGATATTTCTTTGATAGTTTGTTTTGGGGTGATGGTAGAGGTTGTGTAGTGGACTAATGCTTGTGCTAAAGAAGGTGGGATTTTAGTGCATGTTGGTGAGCATTTTACCACCTTTTGAATGTTTTTGAACGAATCTGAAACAGCTTTTGGGATGATCGTTTGGGGAATCGAGTATGAAACTTTCTCGTTGGAAGATGAAAATTTTGATCTAAATACAAAGAAAAGAAATAATGTAACTATGATGTTGAAAGCAATCATGTTGGCACTCCCCTCTCTCTCCTTTTATGTTTGTATGCATGTGAGAAAGAGAGCACCACTTCGTCACTTACAATGAATCACATATATTTTTCCCCCGCTGTTAACAAATAATGGCAAGGCAAGATGTGTTAGACCGTGTGTAGTGGATATAGCTCTTAAAAGAACATTTTGTGTTATGTGATGTTACGTAATCATAGGAGCGCTTTACAATAAAGTGGTGTAGTGGATAGAGCCCCTTCAAATCATTACCTCATTGTTATTTTATTATTATTTCTAATAAAAAAACAAATAAAGAAACCACCAATCACTTTCCACCTGTTCCTCCTTTCGACGCTTTGTGAAGAACAACCCCCCCCCCCCCCACAAAAGTGCCCAAAATGCAATAAGGGCGGTGTTTCCGACGCTTTGGGGGCGTTTTGGGTGGGGAAGCGCCCCACTACGCATCGTCTTAGAGCATTCCCCGATTGACTCCCTACCATATCCATATAACTATATTAAAAATCATTATCTTTTTACTCATCTTTTCAATTAAATATAACTTCTTATAACTTTATCATTATTTATTCTCTTTCTTCCACTCACAACCACTTTCAGAAAATATTAAAAATTATACGGTATAAACAAGAGAAGCCCAAAGTTAACTTTCACATATACCCAATAATAAGCTAGATAAACACCCACGATATTTATTTTATGATATGATCTAACAAATAAATATTAACACTTGGGGTATTTTTTTAGAAATTGAGTTTCTAAATATTTGCACTTGTGTAGTAAATAAATTATATGGATAAATTTTTATTTTGAGAGAAAATATTTTATAATGTTATTTAAGTTGGTTAAATAACATGATGCATGTTACTTACATTATGTTATGTTACATTTTTTAATATGTAACAATATAACATAAGTAATAATAAAAGGGTTTGAATATTTGGGAGGAAAAAATCTCTCTCTCTCTCTCTCATCTATTTATTATATTGTTCTTTCAAGAACATGCATGCGTGGTAATTGGCCAAGAGTATGGTGTATTGGTTGCATCCACCTTTTCTCTAATACACAAAAGAAAGCAAGAAAACACTCTCTTCTCTTCTCATTATTTTCGGCCAACATAGAGTGACCAAGAGGAGTTTTTGCAAAGTGAAATCCTAGCATTAAAAGGGTATTTGTTGAAAGATTGAAGAATATACAAGCTTGAGGTCTTCCCTTTAGAAGACTAGCCTTTCAAATCTTCATCATCTTCATTTTCATAGCATCTTGAAAGTAGTATGCTAAAACAACATATGGTTGTTTTGATAGCATGCAGTTTCGTATATGGATCCGGGTTTTGGGTTTTTGTATATAAAATCGGTTTCATATTTCATCTATATAACAAGATTTAAAACAATTTTTTCCTCTGCGTTTTTCATATAAATATGGATATATGACTTTGATAAACTTGTTAAAACCCAACAAAGGCATCAAGAGCCGCTTATACGAATACATGCTTCAATAAGTCTAAAGTTTTTGGGTTTTATGGTGTGGTTCACCATATGGCCGAAAATTTTAGGGTTTTGGTTACCCCTTGGTTTTTCAAGATTATATTTTACATGCATGTGGTAATCTTGAAAAATTAAGTCGTTTGGATTATTGGTTATTTTGGTTGGACAAAAACCCAAAACTTTCAGTTTGCTTAACCTTGGCCGAAAGTTTTAAGCGTATAAGGGGAATCATTTTGGTCTTCTAAGACCTTGCATATTTGGATGTTCATAACCTAGCCATGAACTTGTGTTTGGATGTGTGTTTGTGTTGTGATTTATTCGGTTATTCAATATGATTGTAATATTCATTTATTTGGGTTTGTAATCTATTTATTTATTTTATATTGGTTTGTAATAATAAGTAGATTAGTTGTATTTCTTTCACTAGAGAAAAATGTATTAGGATATATTTCTTTTTGTAAAAGAAGATGCACAAGAAGTTGGGTTGTGGTTTTGGGCCTTAATAGACCTCATAGTCCAAGATGAGATTTTAGCCCAATGACCAAAATCCAAACATGGAGGCCCAAGAAAGCTAGGAGCTGAAGTTGGAGCCCAAAAAGAAGCCCAAATAAAGTGAAGGAATCACAAGACAAAGATGGACACTTGAGGCATTTGGATGCGGGATCAAGTGGGAGTTCACCGACACGAGCCTTGTGTCAATTTTGTCACTTAGGAGAGACCTTTTGGCACACTTGTTTCGGTCAACAAGTGTTGTCAAGCTTAGATGGATATGGTTATGAACTTGTGGTTGTTTTATTTATGCTTGTTTGATTGTTTTATGTTTTTTTTATCTTATTTAGATATGGATAGTTAACAGCTTAAAATCGACAACTTGCATAAATTTGGTTCCTTAGAAATCATTAGGTAATAAAATTGGTTTTACTAAAGGTTAATGATTTCACAATAAAATGGGTTTTATTGAAAGGAATTTTGAAAATTAGTTTTCAACAAAGTACCATACATTTGAATGCATGAAAATTCAAGGTACATAATTGTTTTCCAATCTAACGAAAATTTCCTTTAAAACAAGTCTAACACCATCCTTTTATACAACACTCGAATCACTTGGGGTTTGTATGTGGGATAAAGGTCACCTATCCACATTGGAGAAAACTCGTGAGTTTGAGGGGGGGTGTGCCATATTTTTGGGATAAAGGGCACCTAACCACTTGTATGTGTAAACTCATACGTGTGTGTAAGTAGGACGGCTTGATTTGGAAACCATGTGAATAAGGTCACCGAAGCATGGCGTACAATGGTGTGGATAGGATTAAACATGCCAACTAAACATAGAGATGTTTAACCGATCCCATAAAGCTAGAACTTACAAATGGTTGCAATCGTCAAACGTTGACTACCTTGTTAATTTAAATAGTAGGATAAATGTCACATAACTACTATCTGAATGTAATGTTGGGTTCTAGATTTTAATCATTAATTGTCTTGGATACATAAAGGGTATAAACGATTAAAATTGAGCTATGTTAAATTATGTAGATGGCCGCAATCAACAATCCACCTAACGTAATTATCCCACCCGTTAATAACCTATCACTAAGAGCTATACTCGATAAGGATTGTTTCAACTACAACAGTATCATAAATTGATATCGAAGCTAGAGAATCATTCTGAAGCAAGAGAAGAAATCCTATAACGATCCTATTCCCGACAAACCTAGCATTGACGAAGTTGATGCCTATAACGATTGGTTGAAATACACCAATGATTCGGTGCAAGTTTCTTGCCTCATGTTGGGAACTATGATTCTCGGGATTCAAAAGGACTTTGAAAATCATGGGGCATACGACATGATCACCCAACTAAAGAAAATGTTCCTTACTCAATCTAGGGTGGAATGCTTCGAAACGGTTTGAGCGCTTCATTTATGTCGTATGGAAGAAACCGAATTGGTGTCAACTTATGTACTTAAGATGAAAAGCTAAATTGATCAACTTGAATGGCTAAATTGTCCCATCTCAAAAGAGTTAGCCACATATTTGATCCTTAATGGCTTAACCAAAAGATTTGAGACTTTTGTCATGAACTACAACATGACTGGATGGGACAAGAGCATTGGTGAGCTTCACGTAATGCTCAAAACGGTCGAAGCGGGAATGGGTAAAAAGGTTTTACCGATTCTCACGATCAATGAAGGTGGCAATAGGAAGAGGCATCACTCGGAACCTAAAGCAAATGTTGCCAAAGGTAAGGGACACATCAAGGGTAAATTAAAAGGGAAAGTTAAAGTGAAACCACCCAAACCAAAGGAGAAGAAGCTAAAGTTTAGCTCTGAGGACCCGTGCTTTGGTTGTGGTGAGATAGGACATTGGAAGAGGAATTGTCCAACCTATCTCAAGGAGTTGAAAGACAAGAGGGATGCGGGGAAAACCTCGGGTACAAATTTCGTGATCCATATTGATCTTAATGTTCTTCTAACACATGGATATTGGATACCGGATGTGGAACTCATATTTGCAATTTTTTGTAGGAGTTCAAAAGAAATAAACATTATAAGAAAGGAGATACAAGTCTCTTCATGGGCAACATAGCAAAGGTTGATGTCGAAGCCAAGAAGACTACATTTTGAAACTTCCAAGTGCTTTGGAAGTTGTTTTGATAAACATTATGTTTGCTCCTAGTTTGACTAGGAATATTATCTCCGTTTATCTTTTAAAACAATGTGGTTTTGTGTTTTCATGAATGATGTCTTTTATATTAAAGCAATGTCGTCTAATGGTATTTATGAATTAGTTCATGATAACACATCCTTTGATAACACGTGTACCAATCAAGCACCAAGAAACTAAAAATGGATTTGAGTAAGACCTATTTTTGGCATTGTCGCCTTGGTCACATAAACAAATATCACATACATACACTTCAAAAGAATGGTCTTTTGGAAACAAATGAAGATGATTCAGTTGATAAGTGTGAGTCTTGTTTACAAGGAAAGATGACCAATGAACCCTTAAGTGGAACTAATGAAAGGGCAAAAGACTTATTAGGTATCATACATTTTGATGTATGTGGTCCTTTTATGGCAATGACAAGGAATGGTGAAAGATACATTATTACCTTTATCGACGATTATAGTCGTTATGGGTATGTGTACTTGTTAAGACACAAAGATGAAACTTTTGAAATGTTCAAAGTCTTCCAAAATGAAGTAGAAAATCAACTCAATAAAACCATCAAAGTACTTCGTTCGGATAGAGGAGGTGAATACCTTAGTTATGCTTTTCAAGATCATCTTAGGAGTTGTGGGATCATCTCACAACTCACTCCTCCCGAAACACCACAACATAATAGTGTGTCTGAAAGGAGGAATCGAACTCTATTGGATATGATTCGATCTATGATGGCTAGAAGCACATTGCCTCTATCATTTTAGGCTTTCACATTTCTTTATGCGGCCGGTATTCTAGATATGGCCCAACCAAGAAAGTGGACAAGACACCTTTTGAAATATGACATGAACGGCTCCATCATTATCATATTTAAAGGTATGGGGTTGTGAGGCTTATGTTAAGTATAACACCCAAAACAAATTAGAAAGCCGATCCCCTAAGTGTATCTTTGTAGGATATCCCAAAGAATCTATGGGATATTATTTCTACAACCCAACCGAGCAAAAGGTGTTTATTGCTCGAAAGGCCGATTTCTTAAAAACTAAGTTCCTTATGGGAGGAACTAGTAGAGCGATGGAACTCGACGAGTATCGAGAACCACAAGCCGATACACGTTTTGTTGATACTAGAAATCAACAAAAGGTTGTTGAGAATGATTAAATAGTTGATCAAGACACACAAAATGTTCTCACATCTGGTTAAATTAGTTTTCCACCCGAAAGATATATATATATTTCATGGATGAATGCTATGTGGTAGATTCGGATGAACCCACCACATACCATGATGCAATGTCACAATCTGATTGTGACAAATGGCTTGAAGCCATGAACATTGATATGCAATCCATGCATGACAACACATTATGGGATTTGGCAGTACCACCTCTTAAGTCCAAACCGGTTGGAAGTAAGCCGGTTTTCAGGAAGAAACCGATATGCATAGAAACTTGGATACTTATAAAGAAAGACTTGTAGCAAAAGGTTTCAGTTAGGATATTATTTGCCATAGCTGCATATTATGACTATAAGATTTGGCAAATGGATGTCAAACCGTTTTTCTAAATGGACATCTTAAAGAAGATGTCTATGGTTCAGCCCAAAGGTTTTGTTTATCCACAAAATCCTAATAAAATATGCAAGTTAAAGAAATCAATCTATAAATTAGAACAAGCATCTAGAAGTTGGAATCACCGTTTTGATGAAGAGGTTAAGAAATTTGGATTCGTCAAGAACGCTGATGACATACTACTATTTGGAAATGACATTCCAACCATGGAAGGGGTAAAATCCTGGTTTCGGAGTTGCTTTTGATAGGTTTAAACCAAAGTGAATACATTGGGAATAAAGATCTATAGGGATAGATCAAGGCGTTTGATAGGTTTAAACCAAAGTGAATACATTGACAAAATCTTGAAAATGTTCAAGATGGATAACTCTAAGAAAGGTTTGGTACCTATTCAAAAGGGAACGATATTGAGTGCGTCTCAATGTCCAATCTCAAAGGATGAGCAAGAGAAAATGAAAGGAATCCCATACGCGTCAGCCATAGGATCCATTATGTATGCAATTATATGAACTAGACTGGACGTGTCATGCGCTTTGAGCATGACAAGTTGATACCAACAAAATCCGCGAAGTAGCCATTGGATGAAAGTTAAGAGTATATTGAAATACCTTAAAAGGACTAAGGATATGTTTCTAATATAAAGTTATGGTTAGGAGGAACTCGTTGTAAAAGGTTACACATATGCGATTTTCCTAACCGATCGAGATGATTCTCGATCACAATCGGGATATGTTTTCTGTAACATCATGAAAATATCGGATCAAAGGAGAACTGAAGTACGTGCTATTCCGAGACGACCCGAAACTCACCTCGAAGTACGTGCCAAAGGAGAACTAACGATTGGCATGCAAAAAAAAGAGTTGACCAAGATTCTCAAAGAACGTGCAAGTGTCGAAGTGCTGCCCAATTGTCTAGGGTTTGATAAGCCAACTAAGATAGGGATAATGCCCGAATGAAATATTAATAAAATATTAAAAGGCTTAAAACCTTAAGTGGAGGATATACACGATACCTCGGAAATAAACAAAAAGAAAGTATGACAAAGAAAAATATAAATAAGAAATATGTGATGTAAAATATATCTTTGCTATTGATATTATTATTATTATTATTTGAGCTTCTTAAATAATAAGTAAAGAAATAAAGCATACATTTCTTCAAGAAGAAGAAACGTAGTGTTTAAAGAATAATAAACAAGTAAAACTAGTGGTTCAAACTTGTTAAAGAAAGAAAGTGTTTTAAACTAAAGGTTTAAATAGAAAATATAATCACGGTAAAGATTATACAAAAGAGACTAAATGTTTTAAGCCGGATTAAAGATATGGTATTAACAAAAGGTTATACTCGTACTATAGGTCTGAGATAACAAGAAAGACCGATCTATGAAGTGAAGCTGGTCATTTGAAAAGGTTAATACGCCCAACTTTTATAACTTGTATTATTGAGTCAAATAAATGCATTACATGAGATTACGTATCTCCAAAACATTATAAACAAAAGTAATCGCTGGCCCTCAGGCTGTCGTGTATGTTTCATTGGATCCTTACATATGTGGTTAGATGGTGGGCACATCGCGCCCCACCTAGTTATATGCCTCCGCCACGATGGGCCGGACCTAAGATATGTCTGAGAGAGGGTAATCATGTGTATACTGATGGTAGCTAGGTAATCTCGAACGCTGCGGTGTTTGCTGAGCGGTTTCGAGTAGATCTTAAGTTTATAATTGTGTTTTGTTTTAACTTGATTATTACTAAACCACGATGGGCCGGACCTAAGTTATGTATCGAGGGGTAATTAAGTAAAGAAAAATTTTTATGCGTCAGCTTATTCACCCGCATGTGTTGCTGACGTATTTTCAAACTGTTTTATAGTTAACGAAGGTTAACCGATTGAAGAATTGAAGTTGGATTAGACGATCTGATGGCTCAGATCATTTTGATAAACATTAAAATATGTAAATAATGGTTTGATAAACAAGTAATTATTTTATAAACATTAACAGTATTTTTAAATCCTGTGTTTTGATTATGTAAATATAATATTTTAATCCACGATAATATTTCCGCACAAAACCTTAACTTTGATATAATTACAAAACCGGTACCCACATTTGGGTCACACGACTAGGCCGTAGTTTGGGGTGTGACAAGTGTTGGTATCAGAGTCAGCGATCTTAGCTAATTAGGTATTAATTGATAATACCTAAGCTTCGATCCAAGTGAATAAGAAATTTTTATTATTATTACTTTTTAAATTTAAATAGGGATAAGATAGGCCTGTAAACCTTTTCTATCCCTCCTCAATCTAAAGCACCCATATATGTCTTTCAAGAAAATAATAGACGGTTTCATGCGAGACGCAAGCAGAGCTTGCAACCCCGAACCAATTCCGAAGGACAACATGAGCGAAGACTACTATGAAGATTTATTCAACCAAGATCACCCAATTGAACGACCCACACCGATTTACTTTCCTGGCACTGAACAACTACCAATCAACTTACCCGACGATCCACCGATGCAAAGGTACGATCCTTCAAGAACCTCAAGTTACAATCCGTCAAGCATCCCGGAGTATCATTCGTCCGACATTTCGACGTATCATCCATCTGACATCTCGATGTATCACCCATCCAATCCTCATTGTCTTATGCATTTATAACCAAAAAACGAATCAAGGTGGAACCAAAGTCCGACTCTTCCGACTGGATGCAATGCCACTCTGACCAAAGGCGATGGCACACTGAAACCTCTGCTTACAACTCTGTTGATTCTCACCCCAACACCTACAATGAACCTTCTTAAAAACCAAATATGAGAGTCACTCCACAATACAAAAGGTACCACCTGGACCCGATGGTAACAAAAACAATAATGGAGGAGGAAGATCCGGAGGAAGAAGAAGACCCTGAGGAAGATCCAGATGAAGAAATCTCTGAAGCAATAAAACCTCCAAGAGAAGAACCATAAAAATGTGTCTGTCCACCAGATCAAGGATGTGTGCAACCATTCTTCCACATGGATTTAAGCTATGGTTCTGCAGACCCCTATGTGCAATACAGTCAAGAAATCATGAACAAGTTTCTACCAAACTTTCCACCATATCAAGGCAAAATCCCTTTGTTTACGGAACAAGCGGATGACATCCGTCTAAAAGGAGAAGCAGTTGAGGCCTTTTCAATTACCCGTTTGATGTGACCTCGTCACCATATCCAAAGACTCACTACGACATCGTGATGATGGGATACCGTGACCCACCGCCTCAGTACGGTTATCCGAATGTGATCCTGCAATCTCAAGAAGAACATCTCGATCGAGCACTACACGAGACTGATGAGTTGAGGAAAAAGGTGGCTGAAGAGGGAAGCAAGAAGAAGAATATAGGAGAAAAGCTTCTTCATAAATGCTACAAGATGACAAAGTTGGTCAAGAAATATATGAAGAATTAAGAACTAATGGTGTAGTCGAAAGTGTGAATATTATGTAATAGTTATGTGTGAAAATAAGGACGTTAAATCGTTTTAATAAGGATAGGAATATATATATATATATATATATATATATATATATATGTATCGAGTAACGATATATATATATATATATGTTTGTAATGATATATATATCATGTATGTTATATATGTGTGTGTGTGTGTGAATAAATAAATAAAGAAATAAAATGTGTTTAAAGAAAGAATGTAGAATATTTCAGTATGTCAAATCAAGAACAAAGCAATGCGGAAGCTCCTCGAAAGGAGGTAGAAAACCGCACAAAAAATGAACAAGATCAACAAATACCTGAAAATACATGAGTCAAATACAAGAAATGATAAAGAAGGCCGTGAGAGCCGAGTCACACATTAGAACTCAAACTAGGCAAACTCACACTGTTGAACATTCCCGAAAATCTGTTAAGTCCCGTCCTAACCATCTCACCTTGAAGAAAGCGTACATGAATCCAATGCTGGTGGCGATTTCAATCGCAAGTTCAAGAAACTTAAGATCGAAAACTGCTCTTTCAAAGATTTCAAAAACTTTGGCCCTAAGGAAATTTATAGCGACAAAGACGCCATTGCGACGTTAAGATGGTTGGAGGAAATGGAATCGATAGTAATCATTAGCAAGTTCGCCGAACAAGAGAAGATCCAGTATACGGCACAAATTTTCAAAGGTGAAGCTTTGGAGTGGTGGAATACATTAATCATTGTAGGTTCCCAGCCGGATCTACACGGAAATACCTCGTTCTACGTAGGTGCGGAATCCCTACGTAAGACGATACGAGCGTAGAATCGATATACGTTAAACACAAGCAAACACACGTTACAATAAACAAAGAATACGTTGTATTGCAACTAATAACACGTGATATATCAATCACCGATTACACGAACTAAAACCACTAACTACAAACAAGCCGTAACCTAACACTTATATCATTCGACAACTTCGCCTAACATGCTAGGCGAAGTTGTCACTAACTTCGCTTGTTCCACAAGTTTGCCTATATCAGGCGAACTTGTGAGACAACTTCGCTTAACCATAAATACAAAACATACTAACTCGATTACAGACACTAGATACTTAACTACTGACATCATGCACCAACAGACTCCCCCTTGGCAGTAGCTTCATATATCTATCTTCAAACACGTGTCTCGTAATCCCAAAAATCTTGTATCTTCCATCTTCAAGCATGAACGTCTTCTCGTACACAAACTGAAACTACTCTTTGATATTTCTTTGCTTCTTTTTTCCAGGCAGGAATGTAAAATATCTTTTTCTCGTTCAGCACTTGCAGATCAGCTTGAGACAAATTCACTAAATACATAGGATCATATACTCTCATCAGCTCTTGTTCATCTTCATCCTCCATTACTGCTTCAGCTGTTTCACTATCAACGTACCACCATTTAAGATCTTTGAGCACATCCTTGGGCATTTGTTTCATCGGCACTTCTTTTAAGCACCGGATCGGCTTATACTTCATTATCATCCAAGGCTTGCCATCTGCTCTCATTCCTCTGTCTTCAACGAGCTTTCCTTTCTGTGGTTTCAACAGCTCGAACTTTTTCCTTCGCCTCTTGTGAAGAGAAACAATTAAATCAACAGGCGAAGTTAAACATTAGGCAAAGTTAATGTTAACTTCGCCTAACCTGTAACTTCGCCTGAATATGAAGAGGCAACAGTTTAGACGTTCAAACGAAGGGAATTTGGTCAATTTGGAGATTGCGGACTACACCAAACATGTTTTGACGGACATCTACACGATCAAGTTGAATACGACTACGTTAAAACAAGTTTGAAAAGCGGGTGTCGGATTTTTGAAAGATCGGGTCACAAACGGATCAAAACGACCTCTGATTAATGTTATTAACATAGATTATTCTTTATCCCGACACTACACACCTTTAATACGGGTTGAAACGGATTAGAATTAAGGTTAGATTTGAGTAGATAAGTTCGCCGAAGATGATGGGTGTATAAGTTCGCTTGACTTGTGAATATGAACAGGTGTTTGACCAAAATGCTCTTTATATATGTCTGACATTATACAGGCGAAGTTAGGGTTAACTTCGCTTACCCCATAACTTCGCCAGTTTAAACAACTTTGCCTCTTTCCGCAACTTCGCTCAATATGAAACTTTACCAAACAGACCCTTATAAATTGAACATTATGCCATTAACTTTTATGACTTCCTTTAAAGAGTAAAGAGTTACGATCAACTTCCAAGTAACCAAGTATAAAACCATAAAACGACATATGTAAAATAAATTTTAGAAATAAAGTGCACGAGATCAAATTTCAGTCTCGACAAGGACTACTACGTTTTAGAAAAGATCCGAACAGGAATCATACTAATTAAGTGACTGTCACACAGATCCATGTTCAGCTGTATTATGACATAAAGAAACAGGTTGTAAGCAGGTAAACAAACTTAGTATGGTTTTCATCGCTTCTGTGATACGGATTAGGTTCAATTAGGCTCAAAACTTAAATGGGCAACACATCAGAGATTGTGATGCCTCCTATCTATTCTCAAAGCGTATTTGGCTTTCCCCAAGTCACCCCGAGTTAACCTCGACCCGTAGTGTCTGATTAAATAGTAAGTACACGTCGATCTGTAGAGTCTTCTTCCCATTCTCTTTCTTGCATCTTGATTGAGAAGTATTAACATTATAAGCTCTAGAATGTCTCAATAACACATAATAATTTTTTTTTTAATAAATATTTACACAGTTTCAGAGTAGTAAACAACTGCAAGTCTCGAATCTGGATCACTGCAGTTTCTTGACACGCTATCTTCACGGGAATCAGAACACTCACGGGCTCGTGTATGACTGGGTAATCGCTTTTCTGCCTATCATTCAGAAAGATATATGCGGAGACATACACAACTCTTAATGAGTTTCCACGTAAGATCGAGGAGATTTAGTTAGTATCACTTCTACTTTTACGCACCATAAAAAGCTACCATGACATACAATGACTGTTCTAAAGTCTTTTGGGCCTAATAACTTCACTAGTTAAGCACACAGAATCAGTTTGTCTATCACTTTCCAAGGTTGGATCAATTTTCTTTTAAACATAGTAAAGAAACTTCTTACGAAGTAGTAGACTTGAAAAATTATTTCATCTCCCTTTTTTTAAAAAAATTTTAACTTCTATCGCCCCGATCAAGTCGAAGTCTTCAGGTAAACGGCTATCCTGAAGATCCAATGGATCAGCTGGACCGACCACATACGAGTATGTGTCCTTCTAACTAATTATGAACGACTAATATTTAGCGAAAGAATAAAAACACATCATAAACCACCCCGATCACTTTCAGTCATCTGGTTAATGGCTATCCTCATACTCTACAGGTAGAAATGAGGACCAAACATATCCGAAGATATGTCCTTCAAACTGAAGCAACCGACATAATTCTAAGCGATAGTGACGTTTTTTTTTTTTTTTTTTTTTTTAAAGTAAAACCGAAAAACACGGTTACTCTGGATTGATCATCCCATTTAGCTCAACAAGGTTTTGAAAACGAGTTTTGTCAAACGCTTTAGTAAACAAATCAGCGAAATTATCTAACGAATCAACCTTTTCGAGCACTATCAATTTCTTCTCAGCACAATCCCGTATAAAATGATGACGGATGTCAATGTGTTTAGTTTTGCTATGCTTTACGGGATTGTTAGTTACTGAGATAGCAGCAGTGTTATCTATGCAAATAGGAGCATGAGTGAAATTCAGACCATAATCGCACAATTGCTGTTGTATCCAAAGAACCTGGGAGCAGCAGTTCGATGCTGCCATGTATTCTGCTTCACAGGTAGATATGGCGACTGAGGTCTGCTTCTTGCACTGCCATGACACTAATCTGCCTCCAAAAAACTGACATCCACCTGTTGTCAACTTCCGATTCTGATTGCATCCTCCATAATCAGAATCCGTGTAGGCGACTAACTCCAAGTCTCCTCCTTTCGTGTACCACAACCCTAGCTTAGGCTTGCCTTTGAGATATATCAATATCCTCTTCACACCCTTCATGTGAGATTCCTTTGGGTTTGCCTGAAAACGAGCACAAAGACAAACTGCAAACATAATATCAGGTCTAGATGCAGTTAAATACATTAAAGAACCTATTATTGCCCGATATTGGGTGGGGTCCACGTCTGCATCACTGTCTGAATCAGCACTCAGTTTATGGTTGACGCAAACTGGAGTATCAAATGGTGTGCTGTCCTCCATCTTGAAGAGTTTGAGAACGTCTTGGATATATTTAGTCTGATGAATGAACATCCCATCTTTCTTCTGATCAACCTGCAATCCTAAAAAGAAAGTTAGTTCACCCATAGAACTCATTTCAAACCTCAGTTTTATGACGGCTTCAAACTCCTGACACATTGCGACTTTTGATGCAGCAAAGATGATGTCGTCCACGTAGACTTGAACCAGAAGAAAGTCCCTTCCTTTTCTCTTAACGAATAGTGTGCTATCGATCTTTCCCCTTTCAAATTCATTCTCAAGCAAGTAATCGGATAGAGTTGCGTACCAGGCACGAGGGGCCTGATGTAGCCCATATAGCACTTTACTTAGCTTGTACACGTGATCAGGAAAGTCTGGGTCAGGAAAACCCGGAGGTTGCTCTACGTACACAACCTCATCGACTTTACCGTTAAGAAACGCACTTTTCACGTCTAACTGGAACACCTTCATCTCCTTGTGTGCAGCAAATGCCAAAAACAATGGAATCGCTTCCAATCTCGCCACAGAAGCAAACACTTCATTGTAGTCGATCCCTTCTTGCTGATTAAAACCTTTTACAACCAGCCTTGCCTTGTTCCTGATAATTATCCCTTTTTCATCTCTCTTGCATTTGAAAACCCATTTTGTGCCAATCGCATGCACATTTTTCGGTTTTGCAACGAAATTCCATACCTCCATCTTCTTGAAATGGGCTAACTCTTCTTGCATGGCTTCGACCCACGAGCTGTCCTTGAGAGCCATTTGATAGTTCTTTGGTTCAATCTGGCTGATGAAGCAGGTGTACAAGCATTCGTTAATGATGCCTGTATCTTTAATGCTTGTGTAAACACAAGTGTGCTCATTCAAGCTTCGTCTTGTTTGTACACCGTCAGACAGATCACCTATCACGTTCTCCAAAGGGTGATTTTTGTGAACACTCGTAGTCGGAACCGAACTGACTTGCAGATTGTCTTCCAGGTTCGAAGATAACTCATCAATGGGTGATTGTTGTTGAGAGTGAAAAGGATTGAAGAATTCCTCTTCTGTAGAGGTAGCAGGGGTATCGACAGCATTTGACGAGGAAGGTTGACATTCATCGTACTGCGGTCGTTGCACAAAATTTTCTTCCTCATCATAAAGCATCTTCGTAGCTATTCTCTCATCAACTTCTGCACAATCCAAATAAGGCAAATTAAAAGATTTAAAAAGCCTATCATAGTCGAAAGCCCCAGCGGGTCCCGTGCTTGGTTTTGGTGATTTGTAACTTGTGATGTCAGTGTTACACACCACCTCAACCTTGCTGGTCGATAGATTAAAGACTCGTCTGTTGGGTGTCCCAACAACATATCCAACTAAAATACCTTCGTCGGCTATCTCACCAAATTTTGAGTTCGTCTTTAATATCGAACACGGGGACCCGAATGGTTCGAGACCACTCAAGTTAGGCTTTCTACCATGCATAAGTTCATAACATGTTTTATTCAATCTTTTAACAGTTAAAACTCTATTAAGGATATAACAGGCTGTTGCAACAGCTTCGGCCCAGAACAGCACAGGAAGTTTAGAATCAGCCAGCATGGTTCTGGCTCCTTCAATTAGCGTTCTGTTCTTCCTCTCAGCCACCCCATTTTGTTGCGGAGTATACGGAGCGCTGTACTGGTGGTCTATCCCTTTCTGTAAGCAGAATATCTCCATCTGATAGTTTTTGAACTCTGTACCATTGTCAGTCCTGATGTATTTAACCTTTTTCCCATAATATTCTCAACCTTGGTAATCAAATTCATTACCAACTGAACCGTTTCATCCTTTGTCTTCAAGAAATATACCCAAGAATATCGAGAGAAATCATCAGTTATCACCAAGCAGTATGATGTTCCACCTAGGCTTTTTACATTCACGGGACCGAAGAGGTCCATGTGATGCAGGTCTAGGGTACTGACTATTGAATTAACCTTCTTGGTGTGATGAGATTTCTTGTGTTGCTTTCCCTTTTTGCATGATAAGCATTGGCCTTCAAAGTTGAAATTTTTTAAGGGAACACCAAGCACCAGCCCATTCTTGACAATGTAGTTCATTTTTTGAAGATGTATATGCCCCATTCTTCGATGCCATAACTCGGACTCCGATTCAGTTGCTTTTGACAGAAGACATGATTCTTCTGTTGCCATCTCAGTCGACCTCATGTCCATTACATATGTATTCTTTTCCCTTGGAGCCTTCATCACTATCCATGCCTCTGGTATCTTGAAACCAGGATACAGTACGATCGCTTCATTTTTGGTAAAGTGCACAGTGTAATCTTTGTCACAGATCTGACACACTCAGCAGATCATGCTTCAGTTCTTCAACGAAATTCACCTTTTCTAACTTCATTTTACCATTAGTCACCGTCCCAATTCCAGTAATTTTACCACCACTCTCTCCAGCAAAACTTACTCTACCTCCCTGAATAGGTTTCCATTCGTGTAACAAATTCTTGTTACCCGTCATGTGCCGGGAACAGCCGCTATCCACAACCCATAGATTGTTTGCAGCCCTGTTCAACTGTTCCTGCACGATTAAAGCAAAGGATTAAAATCTGGGGACCCAAGACCTATTGGTCTTGGTTCGATTAAATCTGTTAAAAGGCATCCCGTACTTTGGCTGTCCAAAGTTAGTATTAGAATGATTTCTGTAAGTCCTAAAAGGATACCTTCTAGTAGATTGACTATGAGGCCATACAAACCTTCGTGAATTAAATGAATTATAACTAATGATTTGGTTGTTAACAGGGAAAAACTGAGATCGACTTCTTTGAAAACCTGGATTAGTCTAATATTTGAACTTTGATGAGTTTTCATTCTTACCATTATTGTAATTACTGTTAGTTCTATTCTCAGTTTTCGAAGGCCTCATACCTCTGAATCTCTGATTCAGAGGGCAATCAGCAATCAGGTGTCCTATTTGATTGCATCTGAAACAGCTCCTGTGTTCAACTTTCGTCTCAACAGTTGTTTTAGATGTTGAGGTTGCATTACTGCCCATTTGCCTAACATATGGTGGGACATACGGGTTTAATGGAGAATTCTTTTCAGTTTGTTTATGTTCCTCTCCACGTTTTAGTAACACTGCCTCTTCTTTTGTCTCACTAGACTCGGATGTCTTGTCCGAATTTGATGAGACAGAACTAGGAACAGAAATCTTAACATTCGAAACAGGCTTACTCGTTTCGCTTTTACTAACTTCTGGATCTTTAATCGTAACCTTAACAGGAACTGTCTGACCAATTTCAACATCAACAGATTTCTGATTACTAGGATCATACGTATAGTTATGATTATAAGGTGGTGGAACTTCAGAATATCCAATTCCTCCCCTTTTAACTGGGGAACGTTGATCACTTACGAGGTGATCAAGTATAGCAGAGGAATTTCTAAATTGCTCAAGCTTTCTGTTTAGTTCCACCACTTTCACCTGGTAATCAGCTATCTGTTTATCCCTTTCAGCAATTAGTTTGGTTTTCTCTTCTAACACTTCATAGCTAAGATCAATTACTTGTATTTTTTCAGCTAGACTGGCTTTAAGACTTCTGATATCTTTTTCACTAGCTTTTATTTTTACCGAGTAACTGTTTTCTCTAGTTTTATTGTAATGATGATCTTCTTTTAAAGTTTTAAATTGAGCATCCAAACTAACAAACTGATCAGTTATTGTTTTCAATTGTTCAGACAGTTTTTCACATTTCGTACAAGGGAGTTTAGAACTTACCTCAGAAAGTTGATCGTTCACTTCCGCTATGTAAGCTTGATTTTCTCCAGTCACTTTCTCACTTCCTGCAGTTTCGATGTTCACCAAATTTGCCTGTTCGAAGTCTTCCTCAACTTGTAGATTCCAGTTATACCCGCTATTGTGTCTAGATACCATAGCCTTATTTTCACTACGTAAGACGATACGAGCGTAGAATCGATATACATTAAACACAAGCAAACACACGTTACAATAAACAAAGAACACGTTGTATTGCAACTAATAACACGTGATATATCAATCACCGATTACACGAACTAAAACCACTAACTACAAACAAGCCGTAACCTAACACTTATATCATTTGACAACTTCGCCTAACATGCTAGGCGAAGTTGTCACTAACTTCGCTTGTTCCACAAGTTCGCCTATATCAGGCGAACTTGTGAGACAACTTCGCTTAACCATAAATACAAAACATACTAACTCGATTACAGACACTAGATACTTAACTACTGACATCATGCACCAACAATCATGAGAAAGGGGGACAAACATTATACAATCTGATGTGGGAGGATTTCAAAGACTTGGATCTATCAATATTATGTCCGATGCATGAAACTGACCATATACTAACCAAATTTTTAATCATAAAGTCGTTGGAACCAATCTTCGTGAATACAACATCAAGTTTCACGAATACTGTCGACTTGTGCCCTAGCTGGTGACTCCTGATTCCAGCAAAGTCACACGATATATTTGGGGACTTCCGCGGAAATCCGCGACATGGTAAGGTCTCACCTACCTCAAAACGCTAATTCTGCAATGGAATTGGCTGGTTATTTGATAAACGGATTAATCCGTAACAAAGAAGAAGACAAGAAGGTGGTGCCATCTCACGACCACAAGAAAGGAGGAAGCGCCCGATTCAAGGGCAAGGGTGTGGAGCTACGAAAAGCTGGATCCAACTCCAACTACACTCAATGCAAGACTTGCAAGAAATACCACAAGGTTAGATGCCACTTCGCTCCGTCTACAATTGTTTGTGATTCGTGTCACAAACCCGGCCACGCAACGGCCGATTGTTGGAAAAAGACAATGACTTGCTATAACTACAAGCAAAATGGGTCATCTCAGCTTTGAGTGCCCAAAGACAAATCCGCTGCTAGAGGTGCGGGTGGAAGTGGTCAAAGAAACGAACCCAATAAAGGAAATTCAAGAGTCTTTGTTCTCGACACAAAGAAAGAGGTCGACATGCCAGAAACCACCACCGGTACATTCTTAGTTAACGACACATATGCTATGGTTCTATTCGATTCAGGTGCGAACTTAAGTTTTATAGATTATAGCTTTTGTAGTCTATTAAACGAACCTATAACGAAACTAAATAAAAGTCTAAGTGTCGAGACTTCTAGTGGCGAAATAATTAAAATCTCTGAAGCCTTAGAAAATGGAAAAATCTTATTAGCTGGTTATGTTCTACCTATCCAATGCCCATGACTCTTGCTGCTTTTGATATAGTACTTGGTATGGACTAGCTATCCAGTAATCATGCTCATATCATTTGCAATAGCAAAACTGTTGAACTTCGAGCCCCTGATAAACGAACCATTTGAATTGAAGGGGACAAAGACGCTGGCCAAGTTAGCATAATCTCCATGATTAGTGCTAACAAAATTTTGAATCAAGGATGTTTAGCATTTATGGCCTATGTCACCGTAGAATCCAAACCAAAGAAGATAAAATACGTACATATTGTCTCTGAATTCTTTGATGTCTTTCCCGATGAACTGCCTGGTATTCCTCCTGATCGAGAAGTCGAATTAAGGATAGATCTTATGCATGGAACGCGCCAATCGCCAAGGCTCCATACCGACTAGCGCCAATCGAGATGAAGGAGTTGAAGAAGCAATTAGATGAGCTACTCGAGAAGGGATTCATTTGTCCAAGCTACCGTGGGGAGCGCCGATTCTCTTTGTCAAGAAGAAGGATGGATCCATGCGAATGTGTATCGAGTACCGAGCTCTAAACAAAGTAACCATCAAGAACCGATACCCATTACCCCGAATCGATGATCTTTTCGACCAACTGTAAAGCGCGAGCTATTTCTCTAATATAGATCTTCGTTCTGGCTATCATGAACTCAAAGTTCAATCCGAAGATATCCCGAAAACCGTGTTCCGAACAAGGTATGGCCATTATGAGTTCACGGTCATGTCGTTTGGTCTCACTAATGCCCCAGCTGCATTCATGGACATGATGAATCGTATTTGTAATCCTTACTTAGATAAATTTGTTATCGTATTCATCGACGACATACTTATTTATTCTAAGTCAAAATAAGATCATGTTTCGCATCTCCGAATCTTACTTGAATTACTTAGAACCGAGAAGTTGTACGCCAAGTTCTCGAAGTGCGAGTTGTGTCTTCACAATATACAATTTCATGGACACATCATAAACGTGAATGGAATTCAAGTGGACCCCACAAATATTGAAGCTATCTCTAAGTGGGAGATTTCAAAGTCGCCAACCGAGATCCGTAGTTTCTTACGTTTGGCCTGCTATTATCATAGGTTCATTGAAAATTTCTCCTGAATAGCCGTTTCTCTAACTTCGTTAACTCGTAAAAATATCAAGTATGAATGGGGAACCAAACAACAAGAGGCGTTCGATATACTTAAACAAAAACTCACCAAAGCACCTATACTGCCCTTGCCAGAAGGTACCGAGGATGTTGTTTTTAGTGACGCGTCTCATTTTGGTTTAGGATGCGTACTAATGCAATGAAAGAAAGTAATCGCTTACGCCTCTCGTCAACTCAAAGTACACGAAAAGAACTACACAACTCACGATATAGAGTTAGGCGCCATAATCTTTGCTTTAAAGAAATGGAGGCATTATCTCTATGGAGTCAAATTTGTCGTGTATACCGACCACAAAAGTCTAAGCATATTTTCGAGCAAAAAGAACTCAACATGCGTCAAAGACGCTGGATGGAAATATTGCATGATTACGACTGTGAAATCGTCTATCACGAAGGGAAGGCTAACGTTTTAGCTGATGCCCTAAGTCGTAAAGAACATGAAATGCCAAAAAGAGTTCGAGCGCTGCGATTAGAACTCTAAGTAGATCTGATCGAGCAAATCAAATCCGCCCAACCCCAAGCGATCAATGAAAACAAGATCTCCGACAAAAAACATAACGGCACCATTGACTCGTTAGTCAAAGGTGACGATGGTATACTTAGACTTGGAAACAGAAGTTGGGTACCGATCGTTGGGAGCTTGCGTGAAAAAATAATGAGCGAAGCACACAAGTCCAAGTACATGATGCACTCCGGTTGTGATAAAATGTATCAAAATCTTAAATCGAACTACTGGTGGAATGGAATGAAAAAGGACATCTCTTTGCATATTGCAAAATGCTTAACGTGTTTGAAAGTCAAGGCTGAATATCAAAAGCCCTCGGGATTGCTTCAGCAACCCGAACTCCCCGTTTGGAAATGGGAAATAATAACCATGGACTTCATCACAAAACTCCCGAAAACCACTTGACAACATAATGCAATTTGGGTTATAGTCGATAGGTTAACAAAATCCGCACACTTTATACCCATCAACGAGACATACTCAATGGACAGATTAGCGCGAATCTATGTGAACAACATCGTTTCTTTGCATGGAGTGCCTCTGTCTATAATCTATGATCGATACAGTCACTTTACATCTTATTTCTGGAAAAGCTTCCAACAAGCGTTAGGAACAAAGTTGAACCTTAGCACTACCTGTCATCCTCAAACCGATGGGCAAAGCGAAAGGACAATTAAAACGCTTGAAGATACGCTCCGCGCTTGTGTGATTGACTTAGGCGGAAGTTGGGACGACCATCTTCCCCTAATGGAATTCTCGTATAACAGTAGTTATCACAAAAGTATTCAAGTCGCACCGTTCAAAGCGTTATACGGCCAAAAATGTTGAACGCCTGTATGCGGGTCTGAAATAGGAGATAATCAATTGTTTGGACCCGAGATAGTCCAAGAAACCATTGACAAGGCGATAGAGTCCACGTTTCAATGTAGGCGATAGAGTCTTATTGAAAGTTTCGCCTTGGAAGGTGTTGTTCGCTTCGGTAAGAAAGGAAAACTTAGTCCACGTTTCGTCAGACCTTTTGAAATACTCGAGCGAATCTGTACTGTCACATACCTCTTGCGATTACCTGAGGATATGAAAGGGATACACGATGTATTCCACGTCCCTAATTTGCAAAAATGTCTAGCCGATGAATCTTTGTCGATGCCCTTAAAAGATGTTGAAATAAATGAAAACCTTAAGTTCGTAGAACGACCTTTACAAATCAAAGATTCTAAAACCAAGAAACTTAAGAAACGAACAATGAAATTGGTCAAAGTAAAGTGGGACTCACGAAGCGGTCCCGAATATACTTGGGAACTTGAATACGAAATGAAGAAAAAGTACCCCAACTTGTCCTAAGAAGCGAATGTCGCGGGCGAGATTCATTCCAAGGTGGGGAGGATGTAACATCGTGAAAATAAAGGATCAAAAATGCCAAGTTCCAAAGTCCAAAGTCAAAAATGAAAAATCTGTCTCGTGGCACCGCGTCAGCCATGTGGCACCACGTGGCAAAGCTAGTGGTGACTTATCTGGGCTACGTCGCGATACGCGATGGCCCATCTCTTGGACCATCACGTAGCGCGATGGGTCCTAATCTCAGCCTATAAAATGAGGGCTCCAGCCCTCATTCTCACTCACACCAACATACAACACTTTCTCTCTCTAAAAATATCACTCTCTTACTCTTGTAAAACGTTCCATCATTCTCCTCGTTTTTTGTGCCAAAACCAACGATACCTTGAAACCCATGCAACACACCGATGATGTTGCATTGAAGTACGTGATATTCCAAGACTACCCGACACTCACCTCAAAGTGTGTGCCAAAGGAGAACTGACGATTGGTGTGCAAGAAAAGAGTTGACCAAGATTCTCGAAGAATGTGTAAGTGTCGAAGTGTTGCCCAAGTGTCTAGGGTTTGATAAGCCAACCAAGGTAGGGATAATGCCCGAATAAAATATTAAAAGGCTTAAAACCCTAAGTCGAGGATATACTCGATACCTCGAAAATAAACAAAAAGAAAGTATAACAAAGAAAAATATAAATAAGAAATATTTGATGTAAAATATATCTTTGTTATTGATATTATTGTTATTATTTTATAACTTGTATTATTGAGTCAAACAAATGCATTACATGAGATTATGTATCTCTAAAACATTATAAACAAAAGTAATTGTTGCCCCTGAGGTTGTCGTGTACGTTTGTTTGGATCCTTACATATGTGGTTAGACGGTAGGAACACCGCACCACACCTGGTATATGCCTCTGCCACTATGGGCCAGACCTAAATTACGTTCGAGAGAGGGTTATCATGTGTATACTGATGGTAGCTAAGTAATCTCGAACACTGCGGTGTATGCTGAGCGGTTTCGTGTATAGCTTAAGTTTAAATTGTGTTTTGTTTTTAACTTGATTATTCCTAAGCCACGATGGGCCGGACCTAAGTTATGTCTCGGGTGATAATTAAGAAAAGAAAATTTTGTATGCGTCAGCTTATTCATCAGCATGTGTTGCTAACATATTTTCAAACTGTTTTATAGGTAACGAAGGTTATCCGCTTGAAAAATCTAAGTTGGAATAGACGATCTGATGTCTCAGATCATTTTGATAAGCATTAAAATATGTAAATGGCGGTTTGATAAACAAGTAATTATTTTGTAAGCATTAACGGGTATTTTTAAATCTTGTGTTTTGATTATGTAAATATAATATTTTAATCCACGCTAATATTTCTGCACAAAACCTTAACTCTGATATAATTACAAAAACGGTACCAACATTTGGATCACACGCCTACGCCATAGTTTGGGGTGTGATATTTTCGTTATGAATGGTGGGGCGGTCTCTTGGAAGAGCTCAAAACAAGATGTGGTAGCATGTTCTACCACGGAATCAGAATACATCACCGTCTCATTGGCTGCACAATAGGCTGCGTGGATAGGAAGTTAATTGCCGACCTAGGGGTGGTCCGTACCATTCAGGACCCTCTAGAGATCTTTTGTGACAACTAGGGTGCGATTGCTCAAATCTAGGAACCCCGTGCATATCAAAAGACAGGACACTTTGATCAGAGATTCAACTATATCAGGGATGAAGTTGAAAAGGGAAAGATATGTATTCGCAAAGTTTACACTGATCAAAACATTGCGAATCCAGTCACGAAGCTCCTAGAAAGGCCAAAGCATGAAGGTCATACTTTTGCCTCAGGATTTCGATATTCTAGTGACTGGATTTGATCTATTTTGTATTTAGATATCAGAACAATTGTTATTTTGACTCATTCATATGATTATGGTTTTGATTATGACATTTTGAGTTATGTTCCATTTTAGCATATTTAAATCCATGAATAAGTTAATAATTCTAAATGTCCGTATTCGGTCATATTTGTGGGAACACTTTAATAATACACACACACACACATATTTATATATATAGGTTAAAACAAGAATTAAAGATTTTGAATTTTATGTAAGCATGGTAATGACTTCTAACCGGATTAAATATTTTTATATTTTAATATGTAAATAGAATATTCTGGACATATAATGAGGAACATGATTAAGTTACAAATAATAAAAAATAAAAATAGTAAATATTTCTATTAAGTTACATTATAGGTGTGAATCTTAATGAATTTTTATAATATATTTTAATAATAAATGTTATAACTGTAATTTTTTTAAAATTATTTTTTATGTATAGCTTTATTATTTTGAATATAAATCATAACAAACACTTTAATTATGTACAAGCCAACATGTAACACTAACATAACCCCAATTCGTTGTATTTATATAAAAAAATAGTAAGTTAATATAAAATAGGAATTATGTAAATAACTGATGAAAACGATATTTGAGGTTTCAATATCCTAAATGATTTTTGTAAATGGAAAATAGTGGAATGAGATTGAAACATATTTTTTAGTTTAAACTTTTGAGTGCTTTTAATTAAGTAATTTGTCTTTTAGCTCAGTTTAAATTAGATATATTTAAATGTATAAAAAAGTATATCATAACATATATGTTTCTAAAGCATTCTGGTCTAACTTATGAAAGAAAATATTGAAAACCAAATATTGATCTTATTGCTAAAACCCTTTATTCTACATAAAAAAGTCATATGAATAACTTACAGATAGTTCCTATAGTTAAATTGTTATGCATATGGTTTATAATTATAATACTCAACTTTAATGATTTAATGTTAAACATCAAGATATATATAATAGGTATTCTTTATGTTTGCATTATTTATACAAAATATTTGGAGAGAATTAAGAAAGTACACATTTTTATGTTTCAAATGCATATGAGAAAATTTTAAATCCAGATTTGAAACCAATCTTATATAAAAATTTGCACTGCTGCTCGAATCCTAGTTTAAAAACAATTTTGTAGCTTACCATACAATCCAAATTTGATGACAGTGATGCACATTTATTTCCTTTAATTTGAAATTTCGTGTGATTTAAATATTTATTCTAACAGACTTGCAACTTCAGTTTTGATATTTCCTTATATTCTTATTTCACCATTAATGTAATTAATGAATCGGTTAGGATTTACATTTAATATATATATTTAATTCATATATGGAAATGACTTAAAAGATAAGGACCATTATATTGAAACGGGTTGAAAAAAAAGGTAAGGAGGGTTATTAGAGTGACAAGTGGCAAAAATGGTAGTTTTTTATTAGAGTAGATAAGTTACAAACTTTCGTATCGCTAAGTGCTGATTGGTCCTTGAATTTTGTTTGTTTTTTTTTTATTTTTTTTTGTTTTAGTTCCGGTATCGTGGCAAACATTACGGAAAACGAACGAATTTGCGTAGACTCACTGCATTTTATTTTAATTTCGGTACCTTACCCAATGTGACGAAAATCCGCCGAATTTGCGTAGACTCGCCGCCTCAACTTCCAGGATCGGTAATGCTCGGATCTTCTCAATGCCCGATTGTTACCGACTGACACTACTCAGTTGATCCACATCAAATTTTATATGTTTTAGTTTTATTTTTGGTTTTTAGTTTCGATATCGTAACGCAATTAACTCAAACCGATCAAATTTGCGTCGACTTACTGCCTCAACGATCGTTACTAACAACGTATGGGTTTATCATCGTCCGGGTTTTACCAACTTTCCAGTGCGGTATAACACTAGTTTATAATATATAATAACATTTAATTTTCATTTACACTTATTTGATGTTGAAGTCTGTCATTAGGAACTTAAATCTCTGCCAAAAAGAAAATTCGCATTCAAGATTTAAGTGTTAAGTGTTAAAGTATAATTCTAAATATAAGAAACCTTTTTACTATCAAAGTAAATATAAATATGTTAACAAGTTACAATTTTTAGTTTGATACAAGCTCAGTTGTTCGTAAACCTAATATGTGACTGGTTTGATTAAGAAGTAGGTGTGTTCTTCAGGTTAGTTTTTTGGGTTTTGGGTTAATCATGTTAGGCTAATCAGATTTCAAAAATATTATAATACTACTTAAAGGAATGGTATATAATGCTCAACTAGACTTATGATATAATATGTTCTTCGCTCTTTAATTATAGTTTATGTAGAGTATAATATTTTTTTTTAATAAGGCTAAGTGTAATGAGGAGACATATTGGAAAATATTTGGAGAGAACACCCACCCCCGGGCGATAAAAGTGGCGACGGGGATGGGGGGGGGGGGGTATTTGTCGGTGGTAATTGTTTGATGATTTATTATTATTATTATAATGGTATGTGTGTCAAAAATCGCCTCATTTTTATCCCTCTATTACACATAGCTTAAGTTAAATGAACTTTAGAATCTTTAAAACTAATTGCCTATGTTTCTTTAACAGCGATATGAAGAATCTTTGCAACCCTAAGTATAACTCATGGGGTATAACCCTAACTTGATTTGAATAACTAAGCCATTTTATTATTTTTCTCCTCCCGCATCTAGTTAATACAATATATAAGACATTGTTCCAACAAATTAATTGTATGATTCTATTTTCTGATATCTATATAAGTACTTGTTAACTCGAGAATCTAAATTTGATACAAATACAATAATCTAAATTTTCTGATATCTATGTATGTTGGAGCCCATTGGGCCGAAATAATTATAGAATATGCATGAGTACACACACTATAACTAGTGTGTGCATCTCATGCAAGGTAACCTTTTGCCAATTCTCTTATCCTTCTCCTACTTAAAACTCTCTCTATTCTCTCTACTCTCTTCCCTCACGGTAATAAGTAATAACCAAACAAGATCCGAGATCTCGGTCCTCACTAGTTATTTCCGTTAGCTAGTGTAGAGGTTGATCCAAGTAGACTAGTTGTTGGTATCAGAGCTTTCGGGCTTTACTAGTTGGATATCTTGGGTCACAACTTTGGATTTTGGTCTTGTTTGTGTTGAAGACAGACTTTCAAGCTTTTTAGTGGGTTACGGGTGCCTAAATATGAAGAAAAGGTGTTCAAAAGTTCAAATCTTCATATGTTCAAGCATTAAGTTAAAGTTTGTGTGTTAAAATTGCAAAGATTCAAGTGTTAAAGAGGTTAAATCTTCAAGATTTGGTGTTTGAAAGGTGTTAAACTATGGATGTTTGTTAGATCTTTAAAGGGTGAAAGTGATTGAGGTGACAACCTTTAAAGGAAATCTTGTAAAAGGTGACAGAAAGTACACTATGTAGTTTCCATAAGTACAGTCTATTCGAATCGAATAGACTCCAATCAAATCGAATCTCCCAATCAAATCGAGTGTGATTAGCAATCTAATCGAGTTCACGACTGATAGAATCGAATCAAGTGTACTTCAATTTAATCGAATCCAAAAGTAATCTAAATCGAATTACTGAAGTAATCGAATCGAGTCAAGATTTAATTATAATCGAATCACAACCTAATCGAATCGAATCATCATTCGATTAAATTAGACCATTCGATTAGACCAAAATCTCATTCAATTAGATACGTCCATTCGATTAGATTTGTCTGTCATTCGATTATTTTATACTTGTTCATTTTCACAGAAGCTGCTCCCCATTCGATTACTCCACATTCGATTACTTTGTACTTGTGTAAACAGGGGAATCTGTTTGTGTTTGTGTTTGATCTTGAGTTGTTTAAGCAATGTCTAATCCAAATGAAGAGGTTACAAATGAAGCTGTAAGAAGTTACTTGATCTTTGAGAACGAGGTCGGAACTACAAATAAGCCTCCAAAGTTAATGAATTGGGACAATGACTTTGAAGAGTTCAAATGGCGTTTTAAGAACTATATTAGAATACTTGATTATAATCTTCTTAGACCCCTTGAACAAGGTCTATACTTTCCCATGACTACTACTGCTGATGGCCAAGTTCCTAAGCCCGTGATTGCTTATGATGGTAATGATGGGAAGTGTTTTAGTGATGATCACAAAGTGTTTGGTGTTCTTAGTATTTGCCCATCACGTGAAATTGCTCAACTTGAGAGATTATACCACTGCTAAGGATCTTTGGGATGCCTTAGTTAGTAAGCATGAGGGAAACGTTGAGATGAGAAATATCATAAAAGGAATGTTGAAGGGTGAGTTCAACATGTTCAATCATGTGCAAGGAGAATCGTCTCTAGCCTCATTCATAGATATGAAACGTTGATTACTAAGATCAGGAGTGTTGGAATTGTATATGACCAGATTGATATCAATGACAAATTGCTTAACTCACTTTCTTATACCTGGAATAGCAGTGTAATCACAATCAAGAGAACAACCATCTTCAAATTACCCCTCTAGCTTATTTGACTTCAATTATCAAGTCATTTGATATGGATGACAAAATCAGAATGGGTAATCATACCAGTTCTCTCAATAAAGCTGGGATATATACTGGATCAAGTATAAGCGCAACATTTCTGAGTTAAGCTCACCCTACTGTTCACAATGCTAATTCTGCCTTCAAAACAACTGCTACACCTCAAGCATCATCAAGTTCAAGCTCATTTCAAGATGTCATTGATAAAACCGTTGCACAAGCCTTAAAAGCTCATGGGATAAAGAACCAACAAGCAATCAAGCTCATTCTGCTTCTCAAACCATTTAAGCTCATGACTCCAATGTGGCACTGTTCCATGCCTTATGGCAAGCCATGAGGAGTTGTTACAAGAAAAGTTGCTTCCTCTTTCCTTTGAGCAAGGAGACCTTCCCGAAATCAACAAGAAGGATCTCAAGAAAATGGACATCAACTACTAGATGGCCATGGCTGTTCACCGAGCATCAAATCAATCAATTAATTAATCATACCTAGTGAACTCCCACCAACAGCAAAGCTATAAGTAGGGTCTGGGGAGGGTGGGATGTAGGCACACCGTACCTCTATCCAAAGAGATAAAGAGGTGGCTTCGAGAGAGACCCTCAGCTCTAAAGTACATATGTATGAAACAATACAAAGGAAATCAAAGTTCAACAGTAACATAAAAATTAATAATAATAATAATAATAATAATAATAGAAATAATAATATATGTAAAGAAAGTATGGGAAGAACAGATTCAGAGATTCTGACGGGAAGAGCATTGAGTTTGAAAAAGAAAAGCTGTGTTGCTACAACTGCAATGAATCGGGTCATTTTGCAAGAGAATGCACCAATCCCCAAATGGCTTTTAATGACATCAAGATCACCAAGATGTCTGACAATGAGGGTGCTAAAAGACATGACAAGAAGCCCGTTCGAAGAATTGGTCAAGGAAGCTCATCCAAGGGAAACTTGGAGTCGAGCTCAAAGGCTATGATTACAAGAACAGCTTAAACAACTCAACCAGATTGGGAGGATGATCAATTTAAAGAGCTGAAGAATCCTATAACCTTTGCTGGAATGGCCTTCTCAAATGAAGCAAGCACCTCATCAAGCCCTGCTGCTGGAACACCTACACCTACCTCTGTCATTCCCGACGTACACAAGCTTTGCTCAAAGTTATGCACTATAGAACTCATAATGCAGCCCTTATAGATGAAAATCTTAGCATTAAATGCCAGAATGATGATCTTAGGAAAGCTGACAAGATATACGCCATTAGGATCAAAACTCATAATAATGATATGGCTAAACTTAATGAAAATATTTTCCAATATGAAAAACTAGCTGAACATCACGAAAGACATGTTGTTGAATTGAATAATTAAATTGATAAATTAGAGTTAGATTTAGTACAAAGAGAATAGCCGTTGACAGATTTGAGTTAGCTTTTGATAAGCTTAACGGAAAAATTGGGGCACAGAATGGGGTGAGACAAAAGACTGGAATAGGCTATGATAATACTATTGTTCCACCTCCTTTTAATAAGAATTATACTAGCCTTCCTCACTTTAGTTTTAATACCCGACCTGAGGTTGAAATGGTCTATGGTATTGGTCACGTACCAAAACCAAAGACATTTACTCCTGCTTCCCCCAAGACCGTTGATCCAATTTTTCCATCAATTAGTCCTAATGGTAGTTCATCTTCTTCAGCAGGTTGTATAGAAGAAAGTGATTGTGTGGAAACGAACAAGGGTTATGGAGATAAAAAGATTTTAAATTCACTTTTTGATTCCTGACTGAATCTAAAACCATTTGTTGTTAACCCGGTCTGTAATAATAATACTTTGAAAAATTATTTTGGACAATAATGTACTTTGTGAGAGTGTTGATGTTGGCATTTCTCTTAATGATGTGAATGAAAATGATGTTTCCACTTCTGATAGTGATTGTGAAACTGTTTTTGATGAGATTATTAATAACAAAATTATGCAAGAGAAGGTGTTTGTTAAGAGTAACATACCTAGTTGTTGAAAAGGAAAAACCTGGTACTTCAAGTAGAGGGAGATAAAATTAAAGAAAATATGTTGAAAAGGAAAAACCTGGTACTTCAAGTAAATACGTCCCGCCACATAGCAACATTTTTTCCAGTCAACCTTATTAAGCTTGTCGTCCTCAACTATACAATCACTTTGATAATAACTACTATGGTTGTCATTCACACGATTATGTCGATTCACTTTATTCAAATGTTTTTGATGATCGAGGTTATAGATTGGATAACTTGTTTGTTCCTTTCCAAGCATCACCATATTCACCACAACTAAGATATCATAAAACTGACAAGTTCTACACGGATAACAGAAAAATGCTTTGTTATGTTTGTGGTAACCCATTTTACCATGCAAGACATTGCAAGAACTTGCATAGAAGGCAAAGAGAAATGACAAGTCAGTTTAATCAATTATGTTCCAAAGCTACACCAAGCTCAAGAACAAGAAATGATCAACCTGATAGTTCTGCCAGTTAAATGGATGTGAGATATAGGAATAAGAAAAACTGTAAACCCCCTTTTTGGATAACCAAAAAGGAGAGAGCAAAAAGGAATTTTAAGACTAAAAAGTCAAAGAATTTACCAAAAATAAAAAAGAAAAAAGAAAAGGAATCCAAAGATTGAAAAATCTGAGGATTTTGTTTTAAAACCAAGAACAAGACAGTCTAGAAAATCGTCCAAAACCAGGAAACCTGCACATGCATATATTCCTAAGGACTGTTCTTCCGATTCTGACACATCCCTAAACTTCATAATTGATGACACGAAAATAAAATATGGTGATTTTGTGGTCGACCTTACCCAGACAACTAAGTCTCGGGAACCCAAGTCTAATTAGTTTGCTAATGTATGTAGGGTCAGTCAAGAAGGTCTGTTAACAGTATTTGGTACCTAGACAATGGTTGCACCCGACATATGACAAGAGATGATTCCTTATTGTTCGACGTTAAACCGTTTAATGGTGGACACGTTTCTTTCGCTGAATGCGTGGGTGGTAACGTCACAAAGAGAGGAAGAGTGTCTAATGGGATTCTAACGTTTGATGACGTCAATTTGGTGGAGCAACTTGATCACAATATGCTAAGTGTCTCACAAATTTGTGATCGACAGTACTCCACACTATTCACTAAGAATGAATGCTTGATTCTCAAAACAGGTTTCAAAGTCCCAGAAGAATGGATCTTGATGCGTACTCCAAGGCAAAATGATGCTTATATATGGATATGAATAGCTCTTACTCACGTAGGACCGCTTCATGTTTAATATCTAACGCCTCGGAGAACGACTCATCCCTATGGCATAAATGTCTTGGCCATGTAATTTTCAAAAACTTAAACAAATTGGTCAAAGGTGAGGATGTGAGGGGATTGCCTATTAAGTCTTTCTCTTGCATTGAAAAATGTATTTCATGCTTTAAATGCAAGCAACACAAGATCCCTCACAAGCCCAAAACAATTAAATCCATAGATTCCTTTCTTCAGTTGTTACATATGGATTTATTTGGTCCTATCCATCAATTGAAAAGCCCATTGTCTTGTGATTACTGATGATTATTCTCATTTCAGTTGGACTTTACTTTTAGGGCACAATGATGAAACTGATCAGTTGGTTATCAAGTTCATCACACTCGTAGAGAGGCAGACAGACATGAAAGTGAAATGTATAAGAAGCGACAACGGGACAGAGTTTTGCAACCGAACTTTAGATGACTTTGAAGTTCAAATGGAATAGACCGCCATTTCAGTGTACCATATACTCCGTAAAAAAATGGAGTAGCTGAGCGTCGTAATCGAACAGTGATTGAAGCTGCTAGAACAATGTTGTCAGACTCCAAACTTTCTTTGTTCTTTTGGGGTGAAGCAATCAATGTTGCTTGTTTCATTCAAAACTGTGTGATTATCAATAAGCGCTTGAAGAAGACTCCATATGAAGTCTACTACAAGACAAAGCCGCAAGTCAACTACTTCAAGACATTTGGTTTTCCATGCACCCTGCTCCATATCGGTGCTCAGCCTGATCCAAAGTTTGCTGAAAAGGCAGATGAGTGTTATTTTGTTGGTTATGCTGCTAATAAAACCGCTTATCGTGTCTACAACAAAAAGACCAAGCTGATCCTATAATCATTCAATGTTGACTGGTAAGAGCTTAACACTACTAATGCTTGCATGGGACCCGACTGGTTGTTTGACTCGACTACTTGTTCAAATAGTTATGTGGCATGTATACTCCACCACCTGCAAATACTCAAGTTTCATCTTCTTTACCTGAGCCTCTGTTGATGCAATCCATTATCAATAGTTTATCTGAAGTGAGTCTACCTGCTGAGCCTTCCAATATACTAGTATCACCTGTTGCACCACCACCTGATCCCTTGCCAGAAAATAATAAAGTTGTAAACAATCATGTTCCTCAACATGCAACTGATATGGTTGAAGTTGAAGATGTATCTGACACTGATTCAGGTGACTCATTCCAGTCTACCGATAATGTGGAACAACATCAGACTGAACCTGTGGCAGACATTCAAGCATCCCCAAGCGTAGCGGAATTCATTGCCACACCTCCCTCTTAAGAAGAAATAATTCAAGTTGCTACTGCCATTGAAGAACATGCTACTGGTGATTCTAACAATACTACATCAACTCCCATCGATGCAATTGCTGTTCCATATAGTGAACATCTCTGGGAAGAACAAATTTCTCAAGAACATCGAGTTGATCAACCTGACTCCATTCAATCAGCCACTGATGATCTTGTCAATTCTCCTCGCATTTTCATCCCGTAGAGAATCTGACAGTCAATATTCAAGCAGAGCCTGTCACCATTGTTGATGACATTCCTCAATTGCCCATCCATCGAAGTCATCCCTAAGAGAACATCATTGGTTCTCCATCTACTAGCATCCAAACAAGGAGCAGATCCAGATGTCTTTTTGCTTGTTTTATTTCACAAGTCGAACAGAAGGACAATAGAGTGGCCCTGAAGGAAAACTCATGGGTTGAAGCTATACAGGATGAGTTGTTCCAGTTTAAGAAACTTCATGTCTGGAGACTAGTCAAAATGCTAGAGAATAAGAGACCTATTGAGAGAAAGTGGGTATTCAGGAACAAGAAACATGATAAGGGTTGATTATTAGAAACAAAGCAAGATTGGTTGTACAAGGCTTCTCTTAACTTGAGGTCTTTATTACGATGAAACATATGCACCGGTAGCTAGGCTTGAGGCAATCCGTCTCTTCTTGGTCTATGTTTCATACATGAACTTAAAAGTTTATCAAATGGATGTGAAGACAGCTTTCTTGTATAGAAAGGTGAAATAAGAGATTTATGTCAAGCAACTGCCAGGTTTTGAGGACCCTGATCATCCGATTTACGTTTACCGTCTTGATAAAGCTCTTTATGGCCTAAACCAGGCACCTCGTGCTTCGTATGCTACACTAGCAGAACATCTGTTAACACTACATGAATATCGATCTTAGCCACACATGTGGTCTGGGCGATTTGCCACACTTCGGCTTAAATTTGTGGCTAAAAGGTCTTTGACCATGTTTGAAAACCTTCCAGAATGTTTTGGCCACACATATTATTCTTCACGTGACCATTCTATACCTACTCAGGTACTTTTCGCCATACTTTGAAAAAAACTGTGACAAAAACTAGCCACATTATAAAAACGTGTGGCGAAATGTGACCTACAGTCATAGTTTGTTTGATCTTTGATACATGTGACCAAAAACACATGCATTAGCCACAAACTGTGACATTTAACTAGCCACATGTTTTAATAGTGTGGCCAAATGTGACAAACGACTACTGTATTGATAAGAGATGTGTCTAAAAGGTAAAAGATATAGCCACTTATATTAAGTTGTGTGACCTAATGTCACATTTTCTAGCCACATTTTTAATAAAGTGGCGAAATATGACGAACAACCATTGTATTTATTAGTAATGTGGCTAAAACGCTTAAAATATATGGCCATTTATACGAGGTTGTGTGACCAAAGAGTAGTTTACTTTTATTTTTCCTAAGTTTTTTATTGTCACGGATACACTTATTATGTGTGGCTATAAGTGATAAAATTGTCACACTTAAATATTTTTAAGTGTGTCCAAATGTAATTAATGGCCACTTATACGAGGTTGTGTGACCAAAGAGTAGTTTACTTTTATTTTTCCTAAGTTTTTTATTGTCACAGATACACTTATTATGTGTGGCTATAAGTGAGAAATTGTCACACTTAAATATTTTTAAGTGTGTCCAAATGTAATTAATGACCACTTATACGAGGTTGTGTGACCAGAGAGTATCTTAGTTTTATTTTTTATAAGTTTTATATTATCACAGATACACTTATTATGTGTGGCTATAAGTGAGAAATGGTCACACTTAAATATTTTTAAGTGTGTCCAAATGCAATTAATAACCACTTATACGAGGTTGTGTGACCAAAGAGTATGTTAGTTTTATTTTTTCTAAGTTTTTTATTGTCACAGATACACTTATTATGTGTGGCTATAAGTGATAAATGGTCACACTAAAATATGTTTAAGTGTGTCAAAAACGTAATTAATGGCCACACGTTGATTTGACGAGTGGCGACGTCATCATTGCCTTTACAGTTTCTTGTGCCGCCAAATTCAAATTGTCAGGGAAATGTATCGCCGGGTTCTGATGGTGTTTATACCAATCACAATCACAATCCACAATCGCAATCACAATCCACCTTTCTTCCGATTATAATTTCCGATAATGGCTTCAACATGGGTCGAAGTGCACCGGGTGCTCATGCCCCCATCTACTACGACCCCACATTTTTGACCATACGATTCCACTTTTCTTCAGGCGCTGTCCGGAGGAATAAAAGGGTGAGGTATGTGGACTATGTACACCCTCACACCTTCACGTACCAACAACTTAACCGAATGGTTAGGTGGCTTGGGTACACGACTGCTGATTATTTCAGCATTGATATGGTAGTGCAGGGAATCGAAGTGGTGTACATCGAGTTGAACGACTTGGAGCACTTCAAGGCGGTGTCCGTTTATGGGGCATTCCGTAGTTAGGTGAACCTTTGCTTCCAAAGGCTTAGGGACTCCACCTATACCTCGAATGGCATGTACGAGAGGATCATGCCCTCTCATACTCCAGAAGAGAATCCGGATGTAGATTCGGATACGGAATCTACAGGGAGGTCTACTATGGATGTTTGATGTAGATTCTGATATGGAGTCGGATGCTAGGAGCTAGTTAGTTTTATGTAATTTGGTTTTCTATATTAATGTAAATGTTATTATATTTTGGTATTAATATGTTAGTGAATTGATTAATCATATTTAATTTTTTTAATACATAATCACTTATATTATGTGAATGTTATTATTGTAAATGTTATTATTAACTGTAAAGCGTGGAGCGTTTCCAAAGCGTGATATATACAACTGGTGGCTGAAATTTAATGACTGCTTTTTTTTTAATATATAATCACTTATATTATGTTAATGTTATTATTAACTGTAAAGCGTGGAGCGTTTCCAAAGCGTGATATATATAACTGGTGGCTGAAATTTAATGACTGCAATAAACCAACTATAAAACAGCAGACTTTAATGCCTGCAATAAAACTGGTGGTTGAAATTTATTAGGCTTTAATATATATATGTTATGTGAATTCCAAAGATCTTAAACTTTCCAAAGATCTTAAATTTTGATAAAATCCTTCCAAAACTCAATGCCATCACCAAATCTAAGCTTACTGGTGATGGCATTGAGTTTGGAAGGGGTTTTTCAAAACTGAATTTTATTTGTTCAAAGGCTTCTTCAAAGTCTAAGACCCACAGATGCTTTGGTCAAAGATCTGATTATGGAGGGTATAATTTTGGTATGAAGGTTAGTGAAAAGAAGGGCATAATGGTCTTTTTTTATAAAATGAGTTGATAATGTTTTGCAGGAAATCAGCTGTTAAAAAGTATGTTGAAACATAACCAAATAGAGGTTGTGCAAGAAACAAAACCATCAGACGAGAAATGATGACTGTCACCGATGACCGGTTTGGGCCGTTTCGCGGTTTCCAACCGAACCATGAACACCCTAGACAACATGATGCATTTTTGGGCTTTCTTTGTATTAATGTAACTTTGATATAACATGAGTTAGTTATGAGTGTAATGACTTTATTGATCTTACTATGATACACTACAAATCAATTGTGACTTTTATCGATGTAACATGATGTATGTTTGAACTTGACACCAATTGACCAAAATAGCCAGAAGATTAAATGAATTCAACAAACCGGCCTATATAAGTAGTAATAGTATTAAAAACAACCAATATTTTTTTAGTTTGAATTAATAAGTACAAAGTAAAGAATGGTGATATCATGTATCACAACTAAATTTAAACATTATTTACATCTAACTAGCCGAACGAACACAACTGTTGAGTCGACAACCCCGACATCGGTGTCAATCTCCATTACGAATAGTTGTAAGTTTTTTCCCGGGCCTCCAGTAATCATCCGGTGCATCATTACGAAGCAGGTGATTTGGTTGTAAAAGTGGCAATGTATTACCCTCATGAGGGAAAGTTACCGTACTAAATTTCTCATTGACCTCGTCATACGAATGCCTATAATTCTTGGGTGGAGACATGAGGAAAACATGCTTTTTTCTATCCAGCTGATCTTGAACATAAAACACCTGGCGTGCTTGCGAGGCCAATATGAACGGATCATCCTTGTGGCCAAATTTGTTTAGGTCGACCGACGCGTAAACAAGAATATCATGTTTGACATGTTTACGGTCAACCCATTGGCACATGAAGACCGGAATTCTTTTAGTATGATAATCTAGGACCTATATCTCTTGAAAAACCCCAAAATAAAAGTTTTGTCCATAGGTCACCACGTCTTTTTTGATGTGCATGTCATCCGCCTCTACACCAACCCCGCTGTTCTGGTAAACTCTACCATCATGAGATTTTGTACGAAATTCAAAACCGTTGATGTCGTATGAGTCGTATTTGTAAACGTTGCGGTGTGCTCCGTGTGCAATCCACTTTACGGTTTCCGATACAGAACCTGGGGAGCCCGCTAGCTCTCTTTCAACATGAATTTCATTACAAGGATTAGATTCTTCACCTACCTTGCAGAAACTATAAAAGAATTTTAAAAATTATAGAAGACTTAATAAATTGATCTACCTTGTCGCGTAACCAGTCACCAAACTTTAAAGTATGCTCATTCTCCAGCAGTGCTTGTCGTTTACCAGGCATTTGGTTTTTCAAAGAGATCTTTTGTTGTCTGCAAGTAGGAGTATAATATATTGTGAATTAATATATATATATATATATATATATATATATGTGGGTGCAGTTACTGTACGCTAATGCCTTAACGTACGGTATATTCTGATTTAATATATGGGTGCATTTGCTGAGCGTTTAAGTTTTCTATATACAGTAACTGCACCTATATATATATATATAATTTTTAGTATATATGTTAGTATTACTTACTCGATATACGACGCTATTTCAGGCGTATTCTGCAGCACATAGAAATGTGCTCTCTTGAAAAGATCATGAGAAATTTCAACTGATTTAGCGCCTGTGACAGGAATTGTCTCCCCATTATCATCATGCTTATCATGTGGAATAACAACAGTACTTTTGATGTTTTTTTGGTATTCGCTCAGAAACTCGATTGTTTCTTTCGCAATGTTCTCCTCAGCAATGCACCCTTCCGGATAAGTTTTGTTTCGCACATGCCATTTGATAACCTTCATAAACCTTTCAAAGGGATACATCCAATGAAAGCATGGTGGCCCACATAATTTTATCTCTCTTACAAGGTGCAAGGTTAAGTGAACAATGACATAAAAAAATGATGGCTGAAAGTACTTCTCCAGCAGGCATAGTGTAACTATTTGCTCTTCCTGCATCTTATCAAGCTCTTCTACAATGATTTCTTTGCTACAAATTGACTTGAAAAACAAAACAAAGCCTGATTATAGCATTTCTCATTGGTTCTGGCATGATGGACCGTATTGCAAGGGGCATAAACTGTTGCATAAGCATGTGATAATCATGTGGTTTAAGGCCTTGTAGCTTCCTTTATTTAAGATTCACCAAATTAGAGAAGTTAGAACAATACCCTAGTGGAGCCTTCAGTTTATACAGTGTTTCAAACATGTCTTTTTCTTGCGCTGCTAATGTGAAGCATGCTGCAGGCAGTTCTGTATTGTTGCCTTTTGCTTTCGGTTGCAACTCCTTTTTAATCCCTAAAAACTTCAAATCCTTTCTAGCTGCCATCCGTCTTTTGTCCTACTGGGAATGTTTAGCAACGTCCCGACAATAGTTTTTGCCACATTCTTTTCAACATACATCAAATCAATACAATGTAGGACAGGTAAATACTTCCAATAGCTGAGCCGTTGGTACCATATGTTGAACTTCTACCAATATGGCTGTGGCATTGTGTTATCCCTTTTCCTCTTACTCCCACTTAGGGATTCAGATCCCTTTCCCCATTCATTGTTAATGTTTTTGACCTCGTCGTATATCTCTTCCCCTGTCATAGGCTCTTTAGCGGTTCTCATATCCTCTTTTCCGTTGAACATTTTTGTTTGTTTTCTGAAAGGGTGGTCATGTGATAAACATTTCTTGTTTATATGCATCATATGTTGGCTCCCTGACCTCAAATAAAGATGCTAGATCGTCAATTAAAGGCTGTAAAAACACATCAATATTGTTTCCTGGCACTCCGAATATTAATAAGGAAAGCATGATGAATTTTCTTTTCATACACATCCAAGGTGGAAGGTTGTAAATGACTGCTAAAACAGGCCAGACACTGTGGTTTCTGTTGCCTCTATGTACGTCAACCCCATCAGTGCAAATCCCTAGACGAATATTTCTTGGATCGCTTCCAATGGTATCAGAGTGCCTGTCATCTATGGCTTTCCACGCTTGTGAATCTTATGGGTGGCGTAAAACACCGGGTTTATTGGTACTCGTGGCGTGCCATGTTAAATTCTCTGGTGTGGTCTTTGATTGAAAGAGACGCTTAAATCGTGGAATAATGGAAAAGTACCACAGTTGCTTAGCGGGTGTGTTTATGTAAGTTTTGTTAGTCTTCTCATCCACCTTCCACCTTGACTTGTTACAAACTGGACATGCTTCCAAATCCTTGTAATCCTTATAGTAAATAATGCAGTCATTGATACACATATGTATCTTTTCTTATCCTGAGCCCATTGCCTTCATCATCCTTTTGCCCTCATACATATTATTTACCATTTCGTTATCTGCAAGTGGCATCTTTTTCAACAATTTCAGAAGTTCATCAACGAACTTATGATATTCCCCGTGCTTGTTCTTCAAGTTGAGTAGTTGTACTAATGCAGACAACTTGGTGAAGTCAAGACATCCTTTATATAGGGGCTTCTCAGCGTCAACAAGTAGTTGGAGAAACTGTTGATACATCTTGTCGCCTTTGAAATTGTCTTTTGTAGCATTTACCGTTTCTACAGTTTCACAGGCATCTGTTGGAATGTTGGTGTCAACAAACCCAGTATTATTATCATAATTAATTGGAATGCAGGTGTAGGAATAATTAGTTGGAATGCAGGTGTAGGAAAACCCAGTATTATTAACATTAGTTGGAATGTTGGTGTCGGTTTTCAATGTTTTATCCAAGTAGTATAACTCTTATCAATTCCAAACCTGTACAAGTCATGTTCTACATCGTCTACACTAAGAGATACGTTGTTCACACCGAACACATGGACATGAAATAGAAATTGGTGGTGATGTCTCCTTGCAATTACGAACTGCAAAATGTAGAAATGCCTTAACACCTTCTTTATATGCTTTACTGCACCTGTCGCCTACTGACATCCAAGACTTATCCATCTACCAACAATTTTTTTATTAACTGTGTCATCAACGATATATATATATATATATACACACACACACTAATTAATGCCAATAAATGTAACCGACTAATTAAAACAAAAATATTTGGTACTCACCTGAGATTAATAAAGCTGTTTAGTAGGATTGAAATTGATGAGAGTTCAATAAATAAACTAGCAGATCATTTATTAGGGTTTGGTGAGATTTTATTTGGTTTAATAAATACTAATTGATTTGGGAGTCTTCTAGAAGATAACTCGATTAATTGGCGGGTAAAAATGAAAATTTTAAACTTCTAAATTTCGTTATATAAGTATTAGAAGAGGTTCTGTTACGTTCTCAGGGTGTAGCTCAAACGGTTGAGGCGCTTGTGATTAAACATAGATTGCAAATACCGCGGGTTCGAAACTTAGGAGGGAACATATTTTTATTAATTTTTTATAATAACCTATTTTTAATGAAATAAATACACAGTGATTTTGAAAACACTTAAACTAAACTACTCATTAAAAGGCCTTTAGATCCGTTCAGAAACATAAAAATACATCATAATAGCTGGTCTAAAATCATAACAAAGTTTCTTAGCTTTTAATTACAAAACTAATTAAAAGCCCTTAAAACAACAAGAAGTAAAATACAATATCTTCACTTTTTTTCTTATTCATTCAGTGAAGCTACACTCCTTGCAAGTTGATCCTCTAATGACTTATTTGCATAAGCATATAATAATCATGTGGTTTTAGGCCTTGCAGCTTCCTTTCTTTAAGATTCACCAAACTAGAGAAGTTAGAACAATACCCTAGTGGAGCCTTCAGTTTATACAGTGTTTCAAGAAACATGTCTTTTTCTTGCGCTGATAATGTGAAGCATGCTGCAGGCAGTTCTGTATTGTTGCCTTTTGCTTTTGGTTGCAACTCCTTTTTAATCCCTAAAAACACCAAATCCTTTCTAGCTGCCAATCCGTCTTTTGTCCTACCCGGAATGTTTAGCAACGTCCCGACAATACTTTCTGCCACATTCTTTTCAACATGCATCAAATCAATACAATGTAGGACAGGTAAATACTTCCAATAGCTGAGCTGTTGGTACCATATGTTGAACTTCTTCCAATATGGCTGCGGCGTTGTGTTATCCCTTTTCCTCTTACACGCACTTAGGGATTCAGATCCCTTTTCCCATTCATTGTTAATGTTTTTGACCTCGTCGTATATCTCTTCCCCTATCATAGGCTCTTTAGCGGTTCTCATCTCCTCTTTTCCGTTGAACGTCTTTGTTTGTTTTCTGAAAGGGTGGTCATGTGATAAATACCTTTTGTGGGCAGCATAACTCTGCTTCTTTGTGTGATAAATTCGAACACACTGAGTGTCGCCCCGACACACCACACAACCTTTGAATCCACTTTAAGGGCAACCACATAGTGTACCAAGAGCAGGGTAATCATTAATCGTCCATAGCACAACTGCACGTAGTGTAAACATTTCTTGTTTATATGCATCATATGTTGGCTCACCGACCTCAAATAAAGATGCTAGATCATCAATTAAAGTCAGTAAAAACACATCAATATTGTTTCCTGGCACTCCGGATATTAATAAAGAAAGCATGATGAATTTTCTTTTCATACACATCCAAGGTGGAAGGTTGTAAATGACTGCTAAAACAGGCCAGACACTGTGGTTTCCGTTTCCTCTATGTATGATGACCCCATCAGTGCAAATCCCTAGATGAAGATTTGTTGGATCGCTTCCGATGGTATCGGAGTACCTGTCATCTATGGCTTTCCACGCTGGTGAATCTTATGGGTGGCGTAAAACACCGGGTTTATTGGTACTCGTGGCTTGCCATGTTAAATTCTCTGCTGTGGTCTTTGATTGAAAGAGGCGCTTAAATCGTGGAATAATGGGAAAGTACCACAATACCTTAGCGGGCGTGTTTATGTAAGTTTCGTTAGTCTTCTCATCCACCTTCCACCTTGACTTGTTACAAACTGGACATGCTTGCAAATCCTTATAATCCTTATAGTAAATAATGCAGTCATTGATACACACATGTATCTTTTCTTATCCTGAGCCCATTGCCTTCATCATCCTTTTGCCCTAATACATATTATTTACCATTTCGTTATTTACAGGTAGCATCTTTTTCAACAATTTCAGAAGTTCATCAACGAACTTATGATATACCCCGTGCTTGCTCTTCAAGTTAAGTAGTTTTACTAATGCAGACAACTTGGTGAAGTCAAGACATCCTTTATATAGGGGCTTTTCAGCGTCAACAAGTAGTTGTAGAAACTGTTGATACTTCTTGTCGCCTTTGAAATTGTCTTTTGTAGCATTTACCATTTCTACAGTTTCACAGGCATCTGTTGGAATGTTGGTGTCAACAAACCCAGTATTATTATCATAATTAGTTGGAATGCAGGTGTAGGAAAACCCAGTATTAATAACATTAGTTGGAATGTTGGTGTTGGTTTCTCTATATCCAAGTAGTATAACTCTTATCAATTCCAAACCTGTACAAGTCTTGTTCTACATCGTCTACACTAAGAGATACGTTGTTCACACCGAACACATGGACATGAAATAGAAATTGGTGGTGATGTCTCCTTGCAATTACGAACTGCAAAATGTAGAAATGCCTTAACACCATCTTTATATGCTTTACTGCACTTGTCAACTACTGACATCCAAGACTTATCCATCTTCCAAAAATTTTTTTATTAACTGTGTCATCAACGATATATATATATATATACACACACTAATTAACGCCAGTAAATGTAACCGAATAATTAAAAGCAAAAATATTTGGTACTCACCTGAGATTAATAAAGCTGTTTGGTAGGATTGATATTGATGAGAGTTCAATAAATACACTAGCAGATCATTTATTAGGGTTTGGTGAGATTTTATTTGGTTCAATAAATAATAATTGATTTGGGAGTCTTCTAGAAGATAACTCGATTAATTGGCGGGTAAAAATGATAATTTTAAACTTCTAAATTTCGTTATATAAATATTGGAAGAGGTTCTGTTACGTTCTCAGGGTGTAGCTCAAACGGTTGAGGCGCTTATGATTAAACATAGATTGCAAATACTGCGGGTTCGAAACTCAGCAGGGAACATATTTTTATTAATTTTTTATAATAACCTATTTTTAATGAAATAAATACACAGTGATTTTGAAAACACTCAAACTAAACTACTCATTAAAAAGGCCTTTAGATCCGTTCAGAAACATAAAAATACATCATAATAGCTGGTCTAAAATCATAACAAAGTTTCTTAGCTTTTAATTACAAAACTAATTAAAAGCCCTAAAAACAACAAGAAGCAAATAAAATACAATATCTTCACTTTTTTTTCTGATTCAATCAGTGAAGCTACACTCCTTGCAAGTTGATCCTTTAATGACTTATTTGCATAAGCATGTGATAATCATGTGGTTTTAGGCCTTGCAGCTTCCTTTCTTTAAGATTCACCAAACTAGAGAAGTTAGAACAATACCCTAGTGGAGCCTTCAGTTTATACAGTGTTTCAAAAAAACATGTCTTTTTCTTGCGCTGATAATGTGAAGCATGCTGCAGGCAGTTCTGTATTGCTGCCTTTTTCTTTCGGGTGCAACTCCTTTTTAATCCCTAAAAACTCCAAATCCTTTCTAGCTGCCAATCCATCTTTTGTCCTACCGGGAATGTTCAGCAACTTCCTGACAATACTTTCTGCCACATTCTTTTCAACATGCATCAAATCAATACAATGTAGGACAGGTAAATACTTCCAATAGCTGAGCCGTTGGTACCATATGTTGAACTTCTTCCAATATGGCTGCGGTGTTGTGTTATCCCTTTTCCTCTTACTCCAACTTAGGGATTCAGATCCCTTTCCCCATTCATTGTTAATGTTTTTGACCTCGTCGTATATCTCTTCCCCTGTCATAGGCTCTTTAGCGGTTCTCATCTCCTCTTTTCCGTTGAACGTCTTTGTTTGTTTTCTGAAAGGGTGGTCATATGATAAATACCTTATGTGGGCAGCATAACTCTGCTTCTTTGTGTTATAAAGTCAAACACACTGAGTGACGCCCCGACACACCACACAACCTTTGAATCCACTGTAAGGGCAACCACATAGTGTACCAACAGCAGGGTAATCATTAATCGTCCATAGCACAACTCCACGTAGTGTAAATATTTCTTGTTTATATGCATCATATGTTGGCTCCCTGACCTCAAACAAAGATGCTAGATCATCAATTAATGGCTTTAAAAACACATCAATATTGTTTCCTGGCACTCCGAATATTAATAAGGAAAGCATGATGAATTTTCTTTTCATACACATCCAAGGTGGAAGGTTGTAAATGACTGCTAAAACAGGCCAGACAATGTGGTTTCTGTTGCCTCTATGTACTTCAACCCCATCAGTGCAAATCCCTAGACGAAGATTTCTTGGATCGCTTCCGATGGTATCGGAGTACCTGTCATCTATGGCTTTCCATGCTGGTGAATCTGATGGGTGGCACCGGGTTTATTGGTACTCGTGGCGTGCCATGTTAAATTCTCTGCTGTGATCTTTGATTGAAAGAGGCGCTTAAATCGTGGAATAATGGGGAAGTACCACAGTACCTTAGCGGGCGTGTTTATGTAAGTTTTGTTAGTCTTCTCATCCACCTTCCACCTTGACTTGTTACAAACTGGACATGCTTCCAAATCCTTGTAATCCTTATAGTAAATAATACAGTCATTGATACACACATGTATCTTTTCTTATCCTGAGCCCATTGCCTTCATCATCCTTTTGCCCTCAAACATATTATTTACCATTTCGTTATCTGCAGGTAGCATCTTTTTCAACAATTTCATAAGTTCATCAACGAACTTATGGGATACCCCATGCTTGCTCTTCAAGTTAAGTAGTTGTACTAATGCAGACAACTTGGTGAAGTCAAGACATCCTTTATATAGGGGCCTCTCAGCGTCAACAAGTAGTTGTAGAAACTGTTGATACTTCTTGTCGCCTTTGAAATTGTCCTTTGTAGCATTTACCATTTCTACAGTTTCATAGGCATCTGTTGGAATGTTGGTGTCAACAAACCCAGTATTATTATCATAATTAGTTGGAATGCAGGTGTAGGAAAACCCAGTATTGTTAACATTAGTTGGAATGTTGGTGTCGGTTTCTCCATGTTTTATCCAAGTAGTACTCTTATCAATTCCAAACCTGTACAAGTCATGTTCTACATCGTCTACACTACGAGATACGTTGTTCACACCGAACACATGGACATGAAATAGAAATTGGTGGTGATGTCTCCTTGCAATTACGAACTGCAAAATGTAAAAATGCCTTAACACCATCTTTATATGCTTTACTGCACCTGTCGCCTACTGACATCCAAGACTTATCCATCTTCCAAGAATTTTTTTATTAAATGTGTCATCAACGATATATATATATATATACACACACACAAATTAACACCAATAAATGTAACCGACTAATTAAAAGCAAAAATATTTGGTACTCACCTGTGATTAATGTAGCTGTTTGGTAGGATTGATATTGATGAGAGTTCAATAAATACACTAGCAGATCATTTATTAGGGTTTGGTGAGATTTTATTTGGTTCAATAAATACTAATTGATTTGGGAGTCTTCTAGAAGATAACTCAATTAATTGGCGGGTAAAAATGAAAATTTTAAACTTCTAAATTTCGTTATATAAATATTAGAAGAGGTTCTGTTACGTTCTCAGGGTGTAGCTCAAACGGTTGAGGCTCTTGTGATTAAACATAGATTGCAAAAACTGCGGGTTCGAAACCCAGGAGGGAACATATATTTATTAATTTATTATAATAACCTCTTTTTAATGAAATAAATACACAGTGATTTTGAAAACACTAAACTAAACTACTCATTAAAAGGCATTTAGATCCGTTCAGAAACATAAAAATACATCATAATAGCTGGTCTAAAATCATAACAAAGTTTCTTAGCTTTTAATTACAAAACTAATTAAAAGCCCTAAAAACAACAAGAAGCAAATAAAATACAATATCTTCACTTTTTTTCTGATTCAATAAGTGAAGCTACACTCCTTGCAAGTTGATCCTCTAATGACTTATTTGCATAAGCATGTGATAATCATGTGGTTTAAGGCCTTGCAGCTTCCTTTATTTAAGATTCACCAAACTAGAGAAGTTAGAACAATAACCTAGTGGAGCCTTCAGTTTATACAGTGTTTCAAGAAACATGTCTTTTTCTTGCACTGATAATGTGAAGCATGCTGCACGCAGTTCTGTATTGTTGCCTTTTTCTTTCGATTGCAATTCCTTTTTAATCCCTAAAAACTCCAAATCCTTTCTACCTGCCAATCCGTCTTTTGTCCTACCGGGAATGTTCAGCAACGTCCCGACAATACTTTCTGCCACATTCTTTTCAACATGCATCAAATCAAAACGATGTAGGACAGGTAAATACTTCCAATAGCTGAGACGTTGGTACCATATGTTGAACTTCTTCCAATATGGCTGTGGTGTTGTGTTATCCCTTTTCCTCTTACTCCCACTTAGCGATTTAGATCCCTTTCCCCATTCATTGTTAATGTTTTTGACCTTGTCGTATATCTCTTCCCCTGTCATAGGCTCTTTAGCGGTTCTCATCTCCTCTTTTCCGTTGAACGTCTTTGTTTGTTTTCTGAATGGGTGATCATGTGATAAATACCTTCTGTGGGTAGCATACCTCTGCTTCTTTGTGTGATAATGTCGAACACACTGAGTGACGCCCTGACACACCACACAACCTTTGAATCCACTGTAAGGGCAACCACATAGTGTACCAAGAGCAGGGTAATCATTAATCGTCCATAGCACAACTCCACGTAGTGTAAATATTTCTTGTTTATATGCATCATATGTTGGCTCCCTGACCTCAAACAAAGATGCTAGATCATCAATTAATGGCTTTAAAAACACATCAATATTGTTTCCTGGCACTCCGAATATTAATAAGGAAAGCATGATGAATTTTCTTTTCATACACATCCAAGGTGGAAGGTTGTAAATGACTGCTAAAACAGGCCAGACAATGTGGTTTCTGTTGCCTCTATGTACGTCAACCCCATCAGTGTAAATCCCTAGACGAAGATTTCTTGGATCGCTTCCGATGGTATCGGAGTACCTGTCATCTATGGCTTTCCATGCTGGTGAATCAGATGGGTTGCGTAAAACACCGGGTTTATTGGTACTCGTGGCGTGCCATGTTAAATTCTCTGCTGTGATCTTTGATTGAAAGAGGCGCTTAAATCGTGGAATAATGGGAAAGTACCACAGTACCTTAGCGGGCGTGTTTATGTAAGTTTTGTTAGTCTTCTCATCCACCTTCCACCTTGACTTGTTACAAACTGGACATGCTTCCAAATCCTTGTAATCCTTATAGTAAATAATACAGTCATTGATACACACATGTATCTTTTCGTATCCTGAGCCCATTGCCTTCATCATCCTTTTGCCCTCATACATATTATTTACCATTTCGTTATCTGCAGTTAGCATCTTTTTCAACAATTTCATAAGTTTATCAACAAACTTATGAGATACCCCGTACTTGCTCTTCAAGTTGAGTAGTTGTACTAATGCAGACAACTTGGTGAAGTCAAGACATCCTTTATATAGGGGCTTCTCAGCATCAACAAGTAGTTGTAGAAACTGTTGATACTTCTTGTCGCCTTTGAAATTGTCTTTTGTAGCATTTACCATTTCTACAGTTTCACAGGCATCTGTTGGAATTTGGTGTCAAAAAACCCAGTATTATTATCATAATTAGTTGGAATGCAGGTGTAGGAAAACCCAGTATTATTAACATTAGTTGGAATGTTGGTGTCGGTTTCTCCATGTTTTATCCAAGTAGTATAACTCTTATCAATTCCAAACCTGTACAAGTCATGTTCTACATCGTCTACACTAAGAGATACGTTGTTCACACCGAACACATGGACATGAAATAGAAATTGGTGGTGACGTCTCCTTGCAATTACGAACTGCAAAATGTAAATATACCTTAACACCATCTTTATATGCTTTACTGCACCTGTCACCTACTGACATCCAAAACTTATCCATCTTCCAAGAATTTTCTTATTAACTGTGTCATCAATGATATATATAAGAATATATATATATATACACACTAATTAACGCCAATAAATGTAACCGACTAATTAAAAGCAAAAATATTTGGTACTCACCTGAGATTAATGAAGCTGTTTGGTAGGATTGATATTGATGAGAGTTCAATAAATACACTAGCAGATCATTTATTGGGGTTTGGTGAGATTTTATTTGGTTCAATAAATACTAACTGATTTGGGAGTCTTCTAGAAGATAACTCGATTAATTGGCGGGTAAAAATGAAAATTCTAAACTTCTAAATTTCGTTATATATATATTAGAAGAGGTTCTGTTATGTTCTCAGGGTGTAGCTCAAACGGTTGAGGCGCTTGTGATTAAACATAGATTGCAAATACCGCGGGTTCGAAACTCAGGAGGGAACATATTTTTATTAATTTTTTATAATAACCTCTTTTTAATGAAATAAATACACTGTGATTTTGAAAACACTCAAACTAAACTACTCATTAAAAGGCCTTTAGATCCGTTCAGAAACATAAAAATACATCATAATAGCTGGTCTAAAATTATAACAAAGTTTCTTAGCTTTTAATTACAAAACTAATTAAAAGCCCAAAAAACAACAAGAAGCAAATAAAATACAATATCTTCACTTTTTTTTCCGATTCAATCAGTGAAACTACACTCCTTGCAAGTTGTTCCTCTAATGACTTATTTTCCCTTATCAAGATAGAAATTATGTCTGTACATCTTGTGCACACATCAGATCTTGTGGACAAAACCCAATCAGACCATGTAAAGAAATCACATTTTTTGCCCTTAGTTAAAAACTATAGAGTTTAGGGTCAACAATTGTAGATGAATTCCAACTTTATTTGCAATTTCACTAACCTGAGATGCACAATTGTAGAACCTCCGACTTGGATTTTTGGTGGTCCTTGATGTTCTTAGAATGGCTTCTTGACCACAAAAACAATAAACCTGAGATCGATTGTTACCGGATGTTGTGGTCCGCGATGAGGTTTCTTCCATGGTGAAAAAGAGTTTTTATTGAAAACAAAACTAGATATATAAGTATATATATATATAGGAGGGTTTAGAAAGGATTTGTTGTACACATGCGTGTTACTAGCGTTTTAGGATATTTATATATGTCTTTGTACAGTAGCGTGTTGCAAACGTAATAGACTCTTTTGAACAAATATATAACATATTTTAAGCTAATTGATTACACACATTTTTAACAAAGAAGGATGAGAACCATTAATCCGTATTTACCATTTATCAAAAGATGCATCACAAAAAGTACCATTAATTACAAAACATAAAACATTTTAAGATAATCCATATATTTAACATTCATCAAAAGATGTCATACAAAAAGTACCATTAATTACAATGCATCACAAAAAAACCAAAAAGAGAGAAGCTAACATCACCATCACTCCGCCCTGTCCATAATCTCCTTCCCCAGCTCCTTAAAACTCATGTTGGGACACCGTAGTTATGGTGTCAACCAGGGTCTCACACACTGAGTCGTAGCATTCAGACTGTTGTTTCTGATAATCAGCAACCATTGCTCGAAACTTATTGTCGTCTTCAAACAACATGATTTTACAGGAGGCGAAGGTCTTTGTTTTTTCGAATGCGAGTCTAGCCCTAATTGCTTCGACTGTCTTCAAAAAAGTGTCGTCTTTCTCTTTCTCCAGATCCATCGTTTTTTTCACCATGTTCTTCACAGCTTTGTCAGAAGAATACATTTTTATTATCTTTCTGAAACTGTTAGTGTGATTGAGTAACCAGTAAGTTAGTAAGTTTGATTTGTAGTAAGATATAGTAAGATCTAGTAAGATATAGCTTAACTTTAATATAGGCTATCATTACCGTAATATTTTTCCTGACATTTTTGACAGGTGAGTATAATTGTGATCAATTAATTCTGACAGGTGATATAAATGCAAGTAATCTCTAGATTAAACAAAAACACATGAGATAAGTTTGTGCGTTTCCCAAGCGTGGGACACCCTTTTGATTTTTTATTACAGAGTTACTATTCGTCCGTTTGCGTTTCCCAAGCGTGGAACACCCTTTTGTTTTTTTATTACAGAGTTACTATTCGTCCGGTTGCGTTTCCCAAGCGTGGGACACCCTTTTGTTTTGTCTGTGAGCCTTTTGGTTATATATACCTACACCACATTTGTGAAATTCATATACCTACATAATTTTAAATTATTTTTTTTAGTTAATAATGGATTGCTCGTCATCATCATCATCATCATCCAGATCCTACAAGGCTGCTCTCAGAAGGCATATTGAGGCTCAAATCGAGATAGATAAACCTTGTCGAGAAACTCTTACTGAAGAATTTGTAAATACTGGCAACAGCTTGGATGCTAGGGATGTCATTGCAAAAGTTCTTACTCGAATGCCCGCTAGTACTATCCGAGATCTTGCTGTTTTGTTTATGGTTTATGTAGGACAGAGAGAGCTTGACGAGTTAAAACTTTTGGGTAAGGAAATTCTTGAATTGAATTGCTCAATGGAATTGAAGTTGAAGTTTCTTATGTCACTCAGAGATTAGTATGTGATGGTGTTTCATGAGGGCTTATGATGTAGTGATGGTATGTTTTTATGTGTGTCACCCATAGATTAGTAGTAATAAAATTTGTATGTTTGTGATGGTGTGTTTTGGTAATAATAAAATTTTTATGTTTGTGTTAAAAAATTGATTCAACATGTAACAATTATCTTAAAGTGCATTACAAAATGTTAAATGAAGACTAGAGATCTCCATAACAAGTATCTTAAAGTACATAGTAGTCAGTTTTGAAATCATTCAAATTTTTTGTTTCCTTTTCTTAAGTTCAGCAATCAACTCTTCTCCGGTTAAATGAGTGTCATCATTTTCATGGAATAGCAGTGCTTTCTTGATAAGAGTATTTCTGTGTTGGTTTATATCCGAGAGGAGGATTTTGCACAAATACTTTGACCTCAACCATTTTAGCTGTCTTTGTTGTTTATGGCATTCCTTTTTGAAATTACACCCCCATGGTCTCTTCCCATCATATGTCTCCATGTGTCTCATAGCAAATATACCACTATCTATTCCATTATTTCTTATTCTCCATGTCATCGTCAATCTATTGATTGTTGCTACTTGGATTTGCTGAGTAATGGGGTGTTTGATTGTTTTAAGGTACATGCAAAAGACGTTTCTCTAAACAAAATAGAAAGCAATTTAAGTATTTTAAATTTAAGCAATTTAAGCAATTTAAGTATGTTTTTTGGGTTAAAGGTTTATATGTTTACCAGTATATCAGGAGTCTTTCCGTATCTTTCTTCCAAAGTCTCTCTAATTGCTTTTGATTTGTCTTCTAAGCTTTTAAACGTTGCATTAGCTGGTATTTCTTGATGTGCACTATTGTCAAGTAATTCTATCACTCCTGTTTGAAGATTGAAGGTAACCACAAAGAAATGATCGTGTTGTAGAATTGGCACGAGCACTATAGCAACCTCCTTGAGTGATAGAATTCCACTCCTTGCCTTTTCTTTTTCGATGTTGTCTGAAAACACATCCAGTCTTTCTTTGTCTGTGTAACCCCTTGACTCAGCATAATGGTCACTTTTCTGTATAATAATTAAAATGCAGATGATTAAAGCGTTTATTGTGCGTTTTCTAATAGTACAAACAAAATAGATTAATTTGTACTAGCACAGTGCTTGAAGCAAAGAATCTGAACGGTGATGCTGCAGATTTTTTCTTTTCTTCATAGTTCATTACTTTACTGAATTCATCCATTGCATTGGTGGAAATATAAATTCGAGGACAGAAGCTTTCAAAGACCACCTTGAACGATTATGTGTGAATGGACTTGTAGACCTCCTCCCAAATGTCTTCAAGACAAAAAATATATACTCTAAAATTATTTGTTCATCTACTGTGACACTAGGGGATACGTCAACCTCTCTCAGAAGATATGTAGAGTTCAGTGTAATGAGGCTATCACTTGTTGACAATCTAGTGTCAACTTTTAAACATAAAACAACTCACATTAAATTTGACTAAAAATAATTGTAACTATAATTAAATACCTTCAACCCCTTTTGGTTTTTATTTATAATTAAATACCTTCTTTTGCCCACGCAACCACTGTATTAACAACTTCATCAATATCTGCGCACGAGACATTGTTTTCTTGACCTGCATCATTTTTTACGACAGCCAAATATGTAATATGTTCAACTGTGATTATAATTAAGATGGTATATAATTAAGCTGGTACATATATGATAAACCTTTTTGAGCAGCCACTAGACCACAAACACCAACATCTGAATCAACTGCATCACACATATGTAATAAGTTTAAAATAATAGTATAAGTGTTTTAAGAGCGTTTTAATTATACTAATAATTATTTTAGCCCAAATACCTTTTAGAGCAGCCATTGGACCACCAACACCAACATCTGAATCTTGTGTTTTAGGGACCACATTATTAGTGAATATGTTTTCCCATTCACAACATCTAGCAAAGATATTCTCATTTGATGGATGTCTATCCTTTCCTTGACGGACCAACTCGTTGATCACAGAGCAAATTTTATCAAATTTCTTCAACTTGTTATCCATTGCCTTATTCCAAGACTGTAAAAAGAAAATATAGTTATTGTTAATTCAAAAACATTTTCAATTTATCCCAACCAGTTGTAATGGAGTTAAATAATAGTCAACAAGCACGATAGGAATTTGCAAACTTAAAGGTGAATAATCGCTTACATAATCATCCAAATCTTGTTCAGCTGTTTGATCGGCATTATCTGTTTCAGATGCACTTTGACCATCTGTTTTTTAATTACATATAATGTTGTACTACATAAAATGCATGTAGAGATAAGAGATATGAGAGTTTTTTAGAAGAAAATAACAAGGTTAATACCATGTTCTTGTTTCTCCTCGGATGCAGTGTTTTCTTCAACTCCAGGCTTACCGGCAGCACTAACCGTCACAGCAGCAGTAGCAGCAGAAGCCGCAGCAGCAGTCTCATCAAGTATCTTCACGGCAGCACTAACTGTCACAGTAGCAGTATCAGCAACAGCAGCATCAGCAGTCTCATCAAGTCCCTTCCCGGCAGCACTAACGGTCACAGCAGCAGGAGCAGCAGCAGCAGCAGCCGCATCAATCCCTTTCCCGTCAACACTAAACGTCACAGCAACAACCTCAGTAGCATCTTCTTCTAACGGAGGACCAATATTCGCCAAGTATTTTTCCATCTTATTAAGAGTAGTTGTTGTTATGTAGTTGGCTGCAGGCGTTGTGACGGGAGTCCCAAATGGACCATATTTTTTCTGGTATTCATGCGTTTAAAGCATCACAAAGAAGGTGATCGGACCGATGTATTGAACGTTGATACCTCTCCATTCTTCCTTTGTTATTTTCAAGTTTTCAATAACATAGCTACACCAGTCCATATTTGGAATATCCAAGATTTTATCAATTGCGGAGATGAATCCTTGATTGACTGTTGTTGATTTTGTCACAAATCCTATACAGGTGTTGAACAACAAAAGGAAATTAATCTTAAACAGTTCACTAACTCCTTGATCCGCGGCCAGTTTGTCTTTCACATGCTTTATACTTATTCTTGAATTTGTCAGGAATTGATTTTTGAACAAATCTGTAGTAACATCTTCCCCCAATCTTGGTCTACTCTTGTCTAAAACAGGAATCTTACCCATTGGCATCCCCAACAGTTCATGTACTTTTTGTGGTGTTATCTTAATAACACCGTTCCCAATGTTCAATTAATTTAAACGATTATTATAGTTCATGAGCAACCAATATCCCAAAGTTGTTGGAGTTTGGGTTACTTGAAGTCTTAACATTGACCCGAAATCCATTTCTTCTACACAAGTTTTTTGGGCAGTGGCCATTGCCTTCACTGCATCAACAATATTACAAGGTGCACACCTATTCTTCAATTTTTTGTCTACAAATTCAACAAAAGGTTTTCCCCTATCGGCTGGCTTCTTTTCTTTAATGGCTCTCTTTTTCGGACGCTGAAAGTCCGGGCCAGAGGTGCTATGTTCCACCTGTTTCCGATTGACAACAACCTGTCGATTTTTGTGTCAAGGTCTGAATCAGAGTCTGCTTCCACAACATGTTTTGTTTTCCCCACCGGAGAAAATTTTTTAGTCTTCCTTTTATCAGTCTTGTTTTTTTCGACAACTGAATCACATACATACAATAAAACATGGGGGTAGGGGATAACAACACGAATCACAAGGAAACAGAAAACTCTTATCAAACATCACAATGATAAATTCTCATACCAAATCCATAACACGCTAATCATACACTTATAACATGCTTTAATATTATACATAGATTTAAAAAAAAAACAAAGATATGTATTACAACTACAACACGCTTATCAAAATCTTTAATACATACGAAGATTCAAACAAATACTTACCTTTTAAGATTAAGTAAACCTAAAACGCTAAAAAAATCATAAATTAACACCTGTTCCATCTGTATTCTGAGACCTATCGTGCTTTTGCTTCGTCCTTGGTTCCATTCCAGAAGTATATGAGTTAGGGTTCTTCATTTTGGTTCCATTCCAGAATAATTAAACCACTCGGGCTTGTGCTTGTGCTTGTGCTTCACAGTAGAAACGAATCGTCGACGGTTTTTAGGAATATTGACATACGAGGTTGAATTTTGGGAATAATTATCGCCGTTCCAGAATAGATGAGTTAATCGTACGGTTAGTATTGTCTAATAGCAAAAAGGCGTGTGCTTTTAAATTTTAATCGTACGGTTTGTATTGTATATTAGCAAAAAATATATATATATATAATATTAGATGGTGGTGGACGGTGGAGGAGGTGTGGTGGTGGGTGGTGGATGTGTGGTGGTGGGTGGTGGTGGCGGAGGTCGGTGGTGGTGAGTGGGTGTTGGTGGCGGAGGTCGGTGGTGATGGTGGTGGTGGTGGATGGGTATAAATAAATGTATATATATTTTTATATAATATTAGTGGGTGGTGGTGGTGCGGTGGGTGGTTGTGGTGGGTGGTGGTGGAGTGTGGTTAGTGGTTGTTGCTGGAGGTCGTTGTGGCGAATGTGGGCGGCGGATGGTGGTAGTAGGTGGTGTGTAGTATGATTGCGGATATGTAATACATGAGACGATGATGGTGCTATCCCGTATTATGACCATGATGATTGGCCCAATTATGACGAGACGATGCTAATATAACAACTTGGGTTGGTGGTGGTTATCATATTGATGTTGCTAACCTATATGGTACAGTTTGCTTACGCCAACCCATACGATGGCGACTGTAGCTCGAACGACGAGCATGACGTCTATGATGATGATCACAAATATATATGATGATGACCAATTATATGTACCTATATGACAATACGCCACACAGGCACACACACACACACTTATATATATATATATGTTGATGATGATGGTGACACCGATGTTTAATGAAATATAACCCGTATGATCGAAGACGACCATGATAACGTATACGATGGTCATACTGATGGTAGCATGTACTACTGATGATGTCGTTTGATGATGACAACAATTCATAAGATGGTGCCGACAGTGATCGCTAATATTGGGCGTTTTGTTTACTATAACCCATACGATGCTGACTACGTCCCGTACATGGCAATCGGATGATGATGATGATGATGTGTGACGATGATGACGACACTGACAGCGAGATATATGTTACCAGTATGATCAACGCCGACTACGATAGCCTATACAAGGACCACGTTGATTACCTGCACGTCTGATGATGATGCCGTTTCATGGTGACGGTGATCGATGATTATGATGATGATAACCACTATAATACATGATAACCATGATAACTTTATGATGTTGATCATCATCATAACACATATGGTGATGATTGATAATGATAACACTAGAATGTTATGAGCTTCTCTATTACGAAGTTGTAAATATTATCCAGAAAATCTTACTAGTGGTTAAGAGATAATACTTCACTAATGAAAAAAAAATTAATTTTATTTTAAAAATACGATTTATTAAACGAACTCAACTTTTAACGAAATTTAATACCAGAATGTTAGTAAAAAAAAACTAAAAGTAAATGTTTTTCTACTATTTTTAAAAAATTATAAAACAAAAACCAAAATATATATATAATTAAATGTGTAGAAATAAATAAAACCAAAATTCAAACCCCTTTTAACTTCAAAACCCTAAATCGACTTCTACTTCGCTTTACTGTAATTCCTATTTACTGTAATTCGTAGACATCGATCGCTTATCCTGGTAAGAACATAAAAATGTCACGTCTCAATAATGGAGTTAAGTTCCTGGTAGATATTGACAGCGATTCCATGAGTAGGATGGTATGTTAATGTTATCTGGTTAATTTTTTTTTATGAAACATTTCATAGTTTTGCAACATATATATTCTAAGAACATTTTTTGTGTTACTTATAGCTCAGTCCTAAAGCTGTTCAACCAATGTTTGCTGACATGAAATCGAATACCGGCTGTTGTTTGATTTATGATCAAAGTACTTGATGACTTTTATTTTGGAACCGGTTGGACTGAATTAATCAGAGAATGTTGTATAGAAGCTGGAACATATGTTGTTTTTGAGCTTAAATCAAGATCTATGTTGAATATGTTTACTTTCAAAAGAAACGTAAATGATCAATCCGGTACTATGATATGTATTCCAGTCAGAAACCGACACGTCCATTACTTAGTAAGTTTTAATTTCTGTTTTTAATGATTGTTTCCAAATTCAAATGTCTTTTAATTAACATGTTTAACAGGATTTCCCTGAGTGGTACGTGATTCAAGAATTTGGTGAAAATTGGATGAATTTGCTTTTCGAGCTTATTGCTCCAGATAGAGTGTTGTTTAACGTTTCATGTCATTGGGATGGAATGGGTTAGAGGCTAGAGGATGGATGGATTGAGGTTTTTAAACAAACCAACTTGAAAGGTGGTTCGTTTGTTGTGTTTGAAATCATATCAGATAACACATTTCATATTAATGTCTTTCATGAAAATGGCATAGAATTTATCCTTCCTGGTCCAAATCAGCTGTTTCTCAACTACCAATTAAGCAATCAAGGTAGTTCCTCCCAAAACCCAATTCATCTTGATGAGCAAAATGATGACTCTAAAATCATCTTCCACATGAACGTCACTAAGAAATTGGTAAATTGAATTTTTAAATTTCTTTTTTATTTACAGGTATATTTGAAATTTGCTTTTCACGGCGTCTTCCGGGTCACATTGCTACCAAGATTGATGCCTATGATGGAATGCTAATCTCTTTGGTCAATCCCGAAGGTCGTAAAAAAAATGAAACTCCATGGTGAAGTGTCGAAGCTGAAATTCAGATATTCTTTACAAAAATGGAAAATTTTCAAGGAGGAAAATGATTTACAGATCGGTGATAAGTGCAGATTTGAATATGACTTCAATGAAGGTAGTTTGTTAGTTTCAAAAGTTGATTAGTGATTTGGTGATGTTTGGAACATTTGGGAAATATTTGGTGATGTGTTTGGTGAATTTTGGAACATTTGTGATTTGGTCACTCTAGCTAATATTTGTATGGTTGTATTGATACACTTTTTAGTTTATTGTGTTGAATGTTGTTTGGTTAGCTTTTAAATGCTTTACTTTTATAGTTTCTTGTATTATGTATTTTGTTATTCACTCTTATTTTGTTTCATGGAATGTATTATAATGGTGCCTTTTGTATGAAAACTTTTAAAGAATGGTAATTATGGAGTATCTTAAAACAAATCGAAAAAACTAAAAACACTTGCTTAAATCTAAAAATAAAACAAAAAAACACTTTGTTAAAAAACACTATTACGCTTGTAACACACTAATGTACAAAAAATATATAAATATCCTAATACGCAAGTAACACGCTTATCCAACCATCTTCTGTCAAAGTGTCTATTTAAAAATATATAAATATCCTAATACGCAAGTAACACGTTTATCCAACCATCTTATGTCAAAGTGTCTATTTTCAGCCATAGGTTCTCTGCCATAAAACTATGCCAATAATCTATTGGTTCTTAATTAAAAGGGAGGCAAAACTCAAAAAGCTCCAAAATATTGGCTCCAAATATTCAAAAACTCCAAATTACATTTAACACTCCAAAAATCAAATTACCCTCCAAATTATTAAAAATTTTCCACTCCTCAAATCAGCACGACAGTGATTTATACTCCAAATTACACTCCAAATTATTAAAAAACAATCGACGATGAAGCTTATAGATGAAAGAATCGAAGAAGAACATGTTTTATACTCCGATGAGGAAGCCAACAATAACGACGACGCTCAATCAGACGACACTGAGGGCTACTCCAGCGAGGAAGCCAACAACGACGACGGACAAGCAGACGATGCTATAGCGACGATGGCTATGGAACCCTTCAACAGTTTTGCTACTACTCAAAAACCTACAAGGGGTTGACGAGGTTACCTAAGCTACGTACCGATTATGCAAACTCTGGAGGTGTCAGACTGGTAGTGGAGTTTGATAATCTGGGTAGGTTCACTGGCCAAAACAGATCAAAGTTTGCAAGTTTTTTAGGGGATGTTGTAAGGGAAAAAGTTGGCTTGAGACATTTAAGTTGGAGGGAGGTCACAAAGGAGCTTAGAGATAAACTGTGGCAACAAATAATGGTTATTCTTAATTTTTATTTGTGCATTTTATATTTTGAGAAGTAATTTACCTTTGTTGTATTATATTATTCAGAAATATTTTGAAATTGAGGCGTCTCACAGGCCTTCTGTGATGAATCGGCTCGGACACCTTCTTCGGGATTTCAGAAGAAAAATGTATGCCAAATACATTATGCCGAACATCGGTAAACCTCTGAAGCTGAAGGTGATACCCAAGGGACACATGACGATGATCAGGCAAGAAGACTGGGATCGCTTCGTTGAGTACACACAATCAGAGCAGTTTTAGGTATAAATCCTCTACTCTGCAAACGTAGATTGATCTACTATATATGGTTTATGTTTTTTGTTTAAATATAATGAAACGATTATAATGTGTGGTTGAAGAAAAAATCGGCTTCATCAAAGGGAGCTCGAGCAAAGAATGTTTTTGATCATCACATGGGACGAGGGGCTTATACCTACCTTCGATAGAAACTTGTAATCACCGTCAGCTGCTTTCTCTCTAGTTCAATGATTTGTCTAACGTATAACCGCCAGCTTCTTTCTCTTGAATATTTTACAAGGTCAAAAAGAAGGAAATTGAACCGGATGAGATCCCCGGCCGTGCATTAATGTGGATGAAAGGAAGGGAGGACAAAGATGGTGCATACAAGAATGTTGTTGTCGAAGGCGTGGCAACCAAATTAGTATGTTTTAGTATTAAACTTTTTAAATCATGTTAAAGTCAATTCATTTCCTTATATTGGTGTCAAAAAAACTTGAGTCTGTATAACTTGTCTCAACACTTGATGTGGATACATAAGCGTGTTACAAGTGTATTAGAATATTTGTTTTCTTGCAGGTTCAGCATGAGGAGCAAATCGCCTCCGGAGCCCTGGCACTTGAACCGTGCACAGATGCCGTCACCTTAGTTCTTGGCAAAAAGAAAGGTGGGTTTTTAAAAGGGATTGGGTACGGGTTGACAACAGGTAAATATTGGGGTGTGAGTCGGGTAAAAGGCTCGTTTAAGCAACGGATTGCCCAACTTGAGTATGAGGCAGTGCAGAGAGATGTAGTGGTGAACAGGTTGACGTCTCTACTTGAATCCAAGAATGCTATGCTAGCAAGCCGTGAGAAGGAACGATTAGCATTTGAGGCCAGGTTCAGACATCTCGAAGGATTGTTGCCGGAAATGTCGGCAAGTCAAGTAAGTGACGTATGCTACATATTAATTAATGCATTCGACATACATGTCACTGTTTTTGTCACAATTCGTAGGTAAATCATGTTCCCAACCAGGTTGGTTCTAACCAAAGTACTAGTGTTGTGGTGTAAAATAAAATGTCAGCACAAATAAGTATCTGATAGTTTCTTTGTTTATTACAACTTTCCATGTGATTTTTCATTTTCCATAACCTAATAAATTGATTTGTAGGCCAGTTCTGTGGGAAACATCTTAACCTCAGGTGAGGCTGTGCAACAAGAATCCGCTTCTCATGTATGCATTTGACAGTTTGATTGATTTGTTTTAATAATTAACTTTCCATGTGAGTGTGCTGATTTTTCATAAGTTAATTGTAGGCCAAGTCTGCGGATAAAATAGTTGTCGAAACGGTACCCACTCCCCATATCGCGACATCAGTAAGTATTTGACAATTTCAGTACTTTTTATAATTCGTTTCCAATGTGAGTGTGCTCATTTTCTATTACCGAATTGCAGGACAAATCTGTGGAAAAAAGTGTTGACCAAACGGTAGTCGATCCCCATAGCACGACATCAGTAAGTATTTGGCAATTTCAGTTTTTATATTTTATAACCTAATAAGTCTAACAATTCCAATTTCTTTTATATTACCAATGAAGCCAGTAGAGAACAATGTTGACCAAGAATCAACACAACTACACCACACTCCGGATAGTAACGGCTCGAAAAAACCATCAGTAAGTATTTGGCAATTTCAGTTTTTCCTTTAATTGTTGATTGATTTCTATCCATAGGCTGATTCATTGAATTTTTTTTTAGGTAAAATGGAGAAGCCGTAAAATAAAATTTGATGTATCTACGGATGAAGCTTCCCCACATCCTGAAATAAAGGTATGTATTGCGCGAAACATTGTTAATTTCCCACCAACATGTGTATGTACTTATATATTGACTTCAACAATGTTAATTTCACATGCTTGTTTATAGGTGTATGAGTGTTGTTTGTGTGTGCATGACAAACGTAACAAGGTGCCACGTGGTACAGTTCAATGGTCACCGGTTCCACAACAGTTTCATGGAAAAGCAATCCCGGATGGTTGCTTTAAAGTTAGTATTGATGAAATCATAAAGGAACAATCAATTATTCCTTGTGAGGCAGGTGAAATTATGACTGTTGGCGATGCACGTGGTACTTTTGTTGCTTGGCCAGAAAACCTAATCTTATGTGACCAGGAGGTTTGTTCCCTTTTAACTTAACCGAACAAATATCTATGTTCATTTTCATTTAGTTTAAAAAAATGAGCACTTGTGTTCGTTTATGTTCGTTTGTTTATAACCTAGACTAACGTAATTGAAAAAAGATAAACGAACATAAACGAACTTCCCGCCGAAAGGTTCACGAACAGTTAAACGAACGTTCGGTTCGTTTGCATGCCTACTATTTTGTTCTATTCAATTACAAAATATGACATTAATTATACATATTTATTTTTCATATTATGTTGTTCCAGCTACCACCACTCCCATCCTCAAAAGAACCAGACAGAGCTGTCAAGAAGGCAAAGGCAAAGTACACAATGATAGACAGGGTGACCAAACAGAAGACAAGGAGCAGTGCCAAAAAAACCGACGCCTTAGCTAGTATATAGGTAGTCGTTATTTTTGTATTATTTAAGATATTTTGCATCTACATTTGCTTAAGTGAGTATTATTGTTGATATAATTTGTTTGTAATTTTGTTTTGTCATGCTTGCTTATAGCTGTTTTATATTACTGCACAAAAAATAAAAATAATTATATTACCTAATTACACACAATTTGGCCACATAGAACACATTAAATAGGTGTGGCCAAAAGTAAGACAATAGCCACACCTGAAATTACAAAAATCACTATGTGTGACGAAAAGTTTGAGAATAGCCACACTTTAAATTACGAATACCATTATGAGTGACAAACGTTAAGACAATGGCCACACCACAAAGTACAAAAGAGTGTTTGAGTGGCAACTTCACATTTTTAGCCACATTGACAATAACCTCCAGTGTCTATATGTTATGTTTGGCCACACAATACATCACTATGTGTGACGAAAAGTTTGAGAATAGCCACACTTTAAATTACGGATAGCATTATGTGTGACAAACGGTAAGACAATGGCCACACCACAAACTACAAAAGAGTGTTTGAGTGGCAACTTCACATTTTTAGCCACATTGACAATAACCTCCGGTGTCTATATGTTATGTTTGGCCACACAGTACATCACTATGTGATGAAGGCCCAAGTATTGAAGAACAGGCCGTGATATATTTGGAGGCCCATGATCGTGTCTCCAAAGGTGGCCCACAAAAACGGGCATAACTTGGCCCACCAAGCTCCGTTTCAGGCCCATTACCAGTCAATTCGAAGCTTGAGACGAGGAGCACATTGTGGTAAATGCCTACGGCGGTTTGGCCCCTGTCCGAAACCCAGAAATGACTCCTAAATAAAGTTATGGGCCATTTTATGTTTTTTTTGTCAGTTTTTATGTTTTTGTTTTTGGGTTCATGTTTGGCCCATGGCCCATTTTAGGCCCATTTCATATTTGAAACTCTATTTATATTATGTTGATGTAATCTAAAGAGATAGACTTGAATTTTATAATAAATAATTTTTCTCTTCATTTTCCCTGACCTTTGGGTGGGATTTTTAGGGTTTGGAAGTTCATCACGGTATTCAATTGAATCAACGTGATTCGAACTTCTGTTTGGTTTTACCGCTGCATCACTATATGTGACGAAAATTTTGAGAATAGCCACACTTTAAATTACGAATAACATTATACGTGACAAACGGTAAGACAATTGCCACACCACAAACTACAAAAGAGTGTTTCAGTGGCAACTTCACATTTTTAGCCACATTGACAATAACTTTCAGTGTCTATATGATATGTTAGGACACATAATACATCACTACGTGTGATGAAAAGTTTGACATAGCCACTCTTTAAATTAGGAATAGCATTATGTGTGACAAATGGTAAGACAATGGCCACATCACAAACTACAAAACAGTTTTTGACTAGCAAGTTCACATTTTTAGCCACACTAACAATAACCTCAAGTGTCTATATGATATTATTAGCCACTTAGTACCTCACTATGTGTGACGAAAAGTTAGACAATAGCCACACTTTCAATTACAAAAAGCATTATGTGTGACAAACGGTAAGACAATAGCCACACTATAATCTACAAAGGAGTGTTTGAGTGGCAAGTAAACATATTTAGCCACGTTTAATATAATATCCAGTGTAGATATCCTATAATTAGCCACTCTATTACTAAATTTAAGTGGCCATTTCTTTGCTATATCCACAAGGTATATGTCACAATGCAAGCTTAACACAACCCTATTGGCCACATTATTGTAAAATTCATGTGGCTGAAATAATAATTCATGTGGCTATATACGTGCAGTGGTCACTCATAGGAAATAGTCATGTGGCCATTTCTACCGTTCAGCCACACTTATTGGAGGGGCTTCATGATGGCCAGCAACTAATGCTTGTACCCTTTAGCCACACTTATTACCACATAAGGCCACTAAAAACTGTGTGTGGCCATATCATACCCACGGTGTCGCGACCTTTGGCCACATATGACCTGAACAAAATGTGTGTGGCTAAAGGCCTACGGCCACACTTTTTTCGTGTGGCTGAAGGTCAATTTTCACGTAGTGTAAAAAATGACTATATAAGAGGAGTTATCGACCAAACAATCTTTATCAAGAAGGTGAAGAGTGATCAAATTCGGGTCCAAGTGTATGTTGACGACATTATCTTTGGATCTACATATGATAAACTGTGTAGAGAGTTTGCAGAGGTTATGTAAAACCGGTTTGAGATGAGTTCATTGGGGGAGATGACTTTCTTTCATTCCGGGTCTTCAAGTTGAACAAAAGGCGGGCGGGATTTTAATACATCAAGAAAAAGACGTTCGTGACATTGTCAAGAAATTTGGTTTCAAGGATTCTATTCCTTTCCTCACTCTGATTGCTATTAGGCCTGTGCTAGCTCCAGATCCATCAAGAATTCCAGTTGATCAACATCTCTATCGATCCATGATCGGCTCCTTAATGTATCTCACTGCCAATAGGCCGGACATCATGTTCCCTGTCTGTCAGTGTGCCAGATATTTGAGTAATCCAAAAGAATCACACCTGATAGCTGTAAAACGTATCTTTCAATATCTAAAGGGAAAGTCTTGCTTAGGTATCCCAAAGACTTTCGTCTAGTACTTCGTACTTACACCGATAGTGATTATGGGGGATGCAATCTTGATCGAAACTCAACATCGGGTGTATGTTAGTTCCTAGGTGATAGATTAATCTCTAGGCAATGCAAGAAGCAAGTCATCATGTCCACCTCCACTGCTAAAGCAGTATACATTTCCGCCTCTGCTTGCTGTACACAAGTGATATGGATCCAGCATCAGCTGCTGGATTAATGTTTGAATTTATCTAATACCTCCATTAAGTGTGATAATGAGGCATCAGTTTGTATCGTTATAAACCCGGTCCAACACCCAAAGACAAAACACATTGACATCCAAATGCATTTCATTCGTGATTGTTATGACCGAAAAATTGTCACTATTGAAAGGGTCCACACTTATTACAACTTTGCTAACCTGTTTACAAAAGCCTTTGATTGTGCCCTATTTTTGTATCTTGTTGAGTCTTTGGGCATGATCTCGTGTGTTCAAAATTATTTTTTATTTTTATCTTTTTGTATATAAAATTGTAAATATTTTTCAAATATGTCACAATTTTAGAGGGAGAAAATGAGTTAAGTTTAACTCCACAAAAAGATTTTCATTTTAATTAAGAAAAACAAAATTGAGTCACATGACTTACCAAAAATATTTTATATTTTATTATTATATTTTGTAATTTCGTTAAGAAAACTAGAAAAGGCTTCAAAAATATATTCTCTCGTTTAGAGGGAGCTCCTTCTTAGAGGGAGTCGGATATTTTAAATTTTATAAAAAGTTTGAGAAATTGATCCGACCTTTGGAAAATGATAAGAAATTGTCTTTAATGATCCTGGCACATGAAAAGAGTATATCAAAAGCCAACAAGATCATTGCTTGATATGTTGATAGGCTTGACAACCTAAATACCTGCCTATGCTAGCGCTTACACTCTCATGAAGCGATTACCGACTCCAGTGTAAGTCATATCGATGAAGGAAAAAATGCTATTAGTCGGTCATACACGAGCCCGTTAGTGATTGTTCACCATAAAAAAATTTCTCTAGATTCAAATATTGAAAATCAAAATTGTTAAAGCAGAAAAACTGCAAAATGCTCAAGAGGATTTAAAATCAACAACAAAAATGTTGATATATTATCAAATAAAAAAGGGTATATTAGAATCACGTTAAATGGGGCAAACAAGTAAGTCCTAAACACTTTATATGAATGCATGTAAGTCCGTATTGCAAGTAAGTCCATGGTTTAACCTTTAAAAATTGTTTGAAAGAAAATTTGCAAAGATATTTAAATAAGCTTAAAATGTTTTGATCAATCATTAGGGGGTCTTCGGGGTGATACTGATAAACACAAACTATGCCCGAGGTATGATGGAGTTTGTAACATGTCGGATTAACAGGGGACCACATAAGTGCAATGCCTAATTCGTACCTAACGTATCACATTGACACCAAAATACTTTTCAAGTTTAAAGTGGACAAAATATATCTAAAATTGACTTTGGGTTCTTGGCATAATAATATCCAAATAGAAGTGTGATATAGGACGTTATAGACAATGTGATTCCATGTCGAGATCTTTCTCACCAAAAATATGTATTTCTTGTAATATGTAAATTATTTGTCTTTAAAATTAATAACTAATATAATATTAATTTCATCATTACTTCAAATTTATTTTAATTTTACTTTTAGTTTTTATTTTGTTTTGTTTACATCTTAAAAGTATTTTAAGTATGTATCAATTTTTAAATTTATTTTTAGTTTTTACTTATTTTATCTTTTAATTAATGTGTCTTTTGAAAGGGTTAAGGTTTTTAAAACAAGGTCCATGTTGCAAAGTTTGTTAAGTATCGGCCTGACAAAATATATCTTTTATATATTTAAAAGTGTTCAGATTCGGTGGGTGAATATTTTGTGGGTTTAAATTTGTAAATATTTTCAGAGTTTGGGGATCGAGAATATAAAAATCGTTTAAATCTCGAGATATTTTGACCCTATCGCGAGATAGGCTGACCCTATAAATAGGGTCAAACCAAAATATCATTCATTTTTCAAAACAACAATCTTATCCAGTTAACTTTTTCTCTCTCTACCTTTTCTCTCTTCCACCGTCTTCCACTGTCATCTTCAGAAACCCTAGATCCAAACATAACAAACAACGATATGCTCTCATAATCACACTTAAATCATCACTCAAGATGAATCCGCCTCCTGTGGTATAATATTTACATGATTTTTCATCTTGTTCTTGTTCTTGTTCAAGAACAGTTCCTGACGAAACTGTTCAGATCCAATGGGATCTCGTTATGTTGTTCGTTGGATGATTTGATGTTATAATATGCTTAGAGATATCATTAGGACTGTATGTGTTAATTTAATTGAGTTTTTATTAGGTTTTGTATAGATTTTATGTTCTTAGGGCCTTTCAGACCTTTTTGGAGTAAATTGACCCAGAAAATGGTTTGAATATGGGTTATGATTACCCAGAAATTATTAACGGATGGGTATGAACCTAGAAATCTGTAAAATGTTCAAGTGTTTGATATTTTGATAACTTTGGTTTTGTAATCGAATATACGTTCGATTAGAATCTGCTGGAAATGAATTTTTCTAAGGTCGTGTATTCGAATGAAAACTCGATTAAGGTGTTGAGTAAAGAGCGGTTATAACATGTAATCGAATTGAGATTCAATTAGAAGTGTTCAGTTGGGAAAATATATCATGGACCATGTAATCGAATGGGGATTCGATTAGAAAACAACTGAGTATGAGAATTGTTCACATGTGCCATGTAATCGAATGGCAATTCGATTAGAGTAGACTTACAGAAAAATATGTTAAGGACCATGTAATCTAAATTCCAAGTGATCGACTGGCTATTCGATTAGAAAAGATAACCACACAAGAAATGTTAAAAGTCAAATGTGATGGAATCATCATTCGATTGAAAAATATTAAGACTGAAAAAATAACAAGGACAATGTAATCGAATCACCATTCGATTAAAAATGTTTTGGACTAATAATTTCTAAGGAATTTTTAATCGAATAAGTGTTGTAATCAAATCGAATAGAGTATCTAATCTAATCAAATGACCATTCTATTTGATTATTTCATCCGATTAGCTTAAGACTTGCATTCGATTAGACCAAATGAGACATGTAAAAATTAAACTGATTGAACTTTGATCTAATATAATTTAATCTATAAATCATCCTAACTGAATGCATATTCGATTAGATTAACTTATAACTTGATTCGATTACATTAAAACTTGATTAGATTAGTTTTTACTTGTAAAATTTTTTAAGAGTCTCAAAATTAAACTCATTCGATTCGATCACTTGAGACTTGAACTTTTTGTTGAAATTATGTCATTCAATTAGATCACTCAACACTTAGACAGTTTTCATAACCCAACTTCAAACAACTTTATCTAAGTTTTGTAAAGTTTTGAATTTTTTTTTCATTTTTTATTTTTATTTTTTTTTAAATTATATCTTTCTTACCTTTTGTTTCTTGTTTAAGTTAGATTAGTTTACATTTAATACTCAGTTATCAACACTTATGATTCTTTTGTGTCTTGTATAATCACAACAAATCATGTCCCTTATAGATCCCAAAGAAAAGGAAATACAAGGTGTTTATATCAATGATCAAGGGACTACGAGATTGCCCATTGTCTTATGCAGTAACTGCTGATCCAGAAGTTCATAACTCTTGGATTGAGCAGTTTTGGACCAAAGCTAAGACTGTTAAGAAGGGTACAGAGATTACTTCAAAGGCGGATGGACATGATATTATTGTGAATAAGGAAGTAATTCATAAAGCATTGAAGATCAAGGATGATGCGGTTGATCCGCTTAAAAATTTTCAAAGGATGACATTGCGGGATATCTTCATGAGATTGGATATGATATGAAATGGAGCACTTGTGAAAAGAAGCATCTTCCCATTTACTAGAAGCTTCCCTTCCACATTGTTGCCAAATTCTTTTCATCACAGAAAAGTGGTTTTTGACAAGTTGAATGCCGACTGAGTGGGGGTAATGCTATGTTTGACACACAACAGGAAGTCCAACTACTCAAGGTTGTTCTTCAACTACATGCAACTTAAGGTACTTTCAAAGAACAGACGGGTGATGTTTCCAAGATTTGTACAGTTGATCTTGGATGACCTACTTCCCAACATTCCCATGCCAGTATACATGGATGAAGTTGATGATGAAGGAAATGTTGTTGAACCATCATAGCCTCATCACGTGAAGATGGTTCGACAATCTGCATTAAAGGCTATTTTTGAGCCTACTTGGTGGAGTTTGTACAAATATAAAGGTTCTGAGCCTGGAGTCAAGATTGGTCAGTTCCTAGAAACTAAGACTGACAGTGATGAAACCGAGGTTGAGGAGGAAGGAGATAGTGGTGATGATGGTCATGAAGATGATGAAGGTCATGATGATAAAGGTGGTGATGATGAAGAAGAACAGGATGCGCCCGAAACGGATGTGAAGGGTGAACATCGGTCAAAGCGCAAGCATGATAAAGGTAAAAGAAAGGCTGGTGAGTCATTGAAGAAGCATGCTGCTGCAACTACCACTGATGAATAAGAGGAAGTGCCGGAGCATCCGTTGAAGCGTTCAAAGAAGACGAAAGACTCCAAGAAGTCTTTGTTTGCTAAACTGCCTACTTTCAAGGTATGTCTTCATTCGACTGCATCTATTATTAGTGAATTCCTAGCTTCCACACCTTTGACCACACAAACCACCACACCACAAATCACCACCATAGCTGACACACACATAGGATCACCTACCACTATAGCCAAAACCATAGAAGCCCTAAAAGCCAAACAAATAAAATTTACCAAAGCCCAAACCACAACCTCACCAAAAACTCAACCCAAAACAGAATAAAAAACCAACCTAGAATCATTCTCAAAACAAAAACCAAACCCAAAACAAAGACCCCGTCACTTAAAGATGAACCCACCACACCTCCGGAAACCTCACCAACCATACTAGACGAACCCTTACCATCAATCTTTGAAACCTTCCTTTATCACCACCTAGAACTACCGCACCAAAACCAAACCCAAACAAAGACCCCGTCACTTAGAGATGAACCCACCACACCTCCGGAAACCTCACCAACCATACTAGACGAACCCTTACCATCAATCTTTGAAACCTTCCTTTATCACCACCTAGAAATACCGCACCCGTTACCTCACCCACATATCAATTCACTACACCTATTAGGGAAACAACCTTCTGGAAATCCACCTTCACATCATCCATCCAAACCCAAACTACCACATCAAACTTAGAAGCCACAATCGAGCCAATTAGCCAACCCCTAGCCTTAACAACATCTTTCCCAACCCTAACCTTGACCATGCCTATTCCAACCACACCACAATCAACCATATCAACCACATCTCCCCCAACCCTTAAGAGCCCAATCATAGTTGCCACTCCCATCTCAAGTGGCAAGTCAAGAATTAACCGGTGTATGGAGATCCTATCCTCGATAGGATTAGAGCACTGGAGGAAGCTAACGAGAACAGAGCTAAACGTGAGCTCTTGTTAATCAAGTTTGTTAAAGATCAACAGGCTATCAGTGAAGAAGTTACAAGACAACGTGACGCTTTGGCTAATCGAGGGCTGAATTACAAGAGCAGAGAGACTTGGATCATGCCTTGATTTGGAGTCAGCGATAATGGATCGAGACTTTACAGCATAGAGCCAACATTCAACAAGAGTTAATCAACCAAAACTCTTTGAGAAACGACAAGAAACATGAAATTTTGAAAAGGCTTCAGTCAAGGATCTCTGGGTTGGCGTCTGATCTTCCCTCCTCCTCAAACTTTGCTAGTAAGTTCAAAAGGGAATTGGACTCTACACTAGACCAGGTATGGTTAGACTTTGAGCGTCTGGACTCAAGAGTCTAATTGTTGGAGAGTGGGTCCAGTTCTTCTAGGGACATGGACAGGCTGATGGGTGAAAGCATAAGGCTGCGTAACATGATTGAGCAGCTAGCTGGAGAGATTGAAGATCAGCATGACTTCAACAACAACCAGAATCAAGTGAACGAGTCCGTAGTCAGTCGCTACCTTGTAGTTATGGAGGTGATGCGCTTGAAAGACGAAGATGTGAACAACCTGAGGACTCACTTGATGAAGACTCTCCGTAGCTTCCTGCGTGTAAACGAGCCAAGGACTGAGCAGAGCAATAAACAACGAACAGCTCTTGCCAATTTAGTCACTAACACCGAAAGGGTTAGAGCTCAAGGAAAACTTCATGGTTTCCTTTGCAGCGGTGAGACCAGGAAATATGCGTGTGAAAGAGGTTCTGGTGTGAGAACCAGTGAAGATGAGCCGCTAAAGGTTGTTGGAACCATGATGAGCACGGAATTTATAGTTACTACTGCCACCACAACTGGGCAGGTCAGTTCTACAAGTTCCCCACTTGTCGTACCTACTACGGGTGAGCAAGTCAGTGCTCCTGTTACATCTTCTTTGGTTCCTATTATACATCAACCACCCATGGCTCAAGGTGGCGGTGGAGGTGATGGTAATAGTGACGATGAGCAAGAGACTAATGAGGATGACGATGATGGTGATAATGGTGAGAATGAGGATGAGAATAACGATGATGAGGGGGACGATGACCACGAGTATGATAGCTTCGATGAAGCTCGTGGTAGTTATGATGGAAATAATGATAACAATGGCGATGGTGATGCCACTGTAGATAATAATGCGGAAGAAAAGTAGCCGCCAAGCGTGGGTGAGAAAACTCGCGAGACTGATACTGCAATCAAGGCTGAAATCGCCTCTATATTTAACATTTATTTTATTGCAGGTACCAGCTCGCCAGTTCTAGAAGCCATGGAAAGAGAGCGATGTTGGAATCAACTACTAATCCAATCCAGACACTCCAGAAAGGGTGATTGAAGAACTTGCAGCTGAACACAATCTTGTTGCCAAACCTGCTCGAAGAAAGTCAAGAAATTCATCAAGTACTACAGTGTGAGCAGAATGGAAAGCATGAGATGGAGATCAAAGCCTTACCATGATTCTTCTCCTATCCTCTACGCTCGATGGCACAAGGACAGCAGAATGTGGGTTGTTCATCGTGCAAATGGCGATCTTACATATCTAACATACGGAGATATGCACTCCTTGTCCATACTAGATATGAATTACTTCAGAAGGACGGTGAGTGGTGGTGAAGAGGAAGACACACCGCAAGGTTGGTTCAAACGATTCATGAAGCATGAATGGAAGGATGGCTACCCAAACTTCTCTTTAGTTCTGGGTAAATCATTCAAGTCATAGGAAGTCAATCCCTACACAAAGAAGCCTACTAAGGGATGGAGATTCAAAATGCTAGACGATCATGGAGAACCTATCTTTCATGGCATGCCCTTTGACGATGACTTTCTTCATGACTTCATCGCTTAGGAGTTCGACAACGAAAAGGGAGAGGTCATTATTCATTGCAAGAGAACTCATGACCTTCGTTTCTTTGATAAACATGAATTAGCGGGATTCGGCAAGGCTGACTTACAAAAGCTTCTTGAGTCACCCTTGTGCACAGTTGAAGAAGTCCGTTGTGATAATACGGACACTATCGTCGGGAAATTCAATGAGTTCGCCCGTTTACTTGTTGAGAAACAGCCCTATCAAGACCACGATGATATCTTTGACTACGAGTCTGAAGCCGACTGAAGACACGAGCTAACAAAACAACTACTAAAGACTAGAGGGAGATTGTAGATCCCATTTTGTGTGTTAGTCTTTTGTATTTGTTTATGCTTAAACGATTATGTATGTTAGCTAGCCGGTTTAAATTTCTTGTGTGTTTGGGCCAAGGCCATGTATGTTTGAGCCCATTGAGCCAAAATAATGAATAGAATATGCATGAGTACACACACTATAAATAGTGTGTGCATCTCATGCAAGGTAACCTTTTCCTATTCTCTTATCCTTATCCTACTTAAAACTCTCTCTACTCTCCCTTCTCTATTCCTCACGGTAATAAGTAATAACCAAACAAGATCCGAGATCTCGGTCTTCACTAGTTATTTCCGCTAGCTAGTGTAGAGGTTGATCCAAGTAGACTAGTTGTTGTGTTGTTAGATCCGTCCAAGGGAACTACACCACCCATAATTTTCATTTTGGGATCAAACATCATTAAAGGTGAACAAATGAACTCCTTGTTGAACGCAACATTTGATGATTAAATTGTGTAAATAGATGATGTTATAGTCAATATTAAGTGTGATAATTTATGCAAGCACGACACATTTTCAATATTATGTTACACAATTTGTTTTCAATATATATAAGTTGGTTGTGGCTCAACGGTAGAGCACTCACTTTATAAGTGAGAGGTAGGGGGATCAAACCTCACTACACCAACTTATATGGGAGATATGAGGGAAGACCCTGGCTTGCCAGAGTTCGAGTCTTGATCTCACCCGGTTTTACCGGCTCCTCACTGTCGTGCCGTTTGGTGGGCGTGGGGGTCGGGTTTTATCCGGTGAATCCCTCAACAGGTGGACCGCTAGGGGCTCCGTCCGTCCGGACTAGTGGCCGGCTCAGGCTACCTTTAGCCAATGGAGACCGCGTACGGGGTTCCCGGCTTTACTTAGTTGGCCGTTCAAAAAAAAAAAAAAGATGAGCATTATATATAATATTGCTGAAGGTTACTTTTTCTTTTAAGTTCCCTAGACATGTATTTTTTCAAGAAATCGCCAAAACCTACCCTTTTAAATCTTGCTGGCGTCTCAGGAGTAACAAGGCTTAACGCAGGTCCTATTTTCATACCCAAATTTGGGCTGATGAATGTGGCGATGGATATCCTTTCTTTCTCTGCATTCACGACTGCTCGATGCTTTTATACTCATCATTAGATACGATCTGAAAATGAACAATATATCATGTTCGAATCTAACATATCAAAAATACTAAATGGCATCTAGTGTGGGTTCGAGTTACACAAAATGGTTAATTAGGTGGTCTTGAGAAATAGATTTTAGGGGATGAGTGTTCCGCCATAATTTATTTACCTGTATGACGTCACCGATATTAACAATGAACGCGTTGGGAATTGGTATAACCTGATCCAGACGCCATCTTTTTTTATTTGAAGACCTTCTACTTCATCCACTTGAAGAACAAAAGTGATCCCACTACCATCTGCGTGAGGGGTAAAGCCGATGACTTGTTCAGGCTGTGGACATGGCGGATAGTAGTTCATCCGAATCGCTTGAAGCCCATCAGAGAACAATACTTTCATCTCTTCATCCTCCATCTTTAGTGCTTTTGCCAGGAGCATTAGAGTTTTAAAGGCAACCTTCTCAACTTCTTTTGAGTATTCTTCTATGGCTTCTCTGTGTTAGTTATGAATATATACGTACGAGCATTAATTAATTTCATATGAAAACATTTTCACATATCTATAAAAACATGTTTTTAGTTACAGTTTTATAATATAAATGTTTGTAAACAGAATTATTTGTAGATGCATCTCTTTATACAACATGTTTAGTAAATAATTATAACTTAAACAAATATAACAAAATATTAACGATATTAATATACTTGACACCGTTTTTCTCTCCAAAAAATATATGAGCAAATAATAAGTTTGATGGTTTGATCCATTTTGCGGCAATGTTTTTTTCTTTCTTTTTTTCCTGAAAAGGCAATTTGTAGCAATGTAAAATTAAAAAGTATATAGATAAACTAGTTTAATGAATTTTTAAATACTATAACTAGTTTTAAGTACGTACCGCAAATTGTGCCGGGTTTTTACAGGTCTAATTATGAGAGTGTTGTGGCGGACTATTAAACAACACGTTAAACTATACATGCGGGATGCGACACGTTAAGTCATATTATGACACATTATAATGTAAAATAAAAATAGTTAGAAACGTAAAACGCTATCAGAGTAAAAGAATAACTAACTTCATATGGTAAAAAGGCCATGTAAAATGTTAAGAGGAAATTAAAAAAAACCTTAATGACTTTTTTTATCTATGCTTAGATTACTTGTATGCAGAGAGTATCATGTACAACTCATTTTAACGAAACTTATGTTAAAATACAGATAAAAATAAGCAAGTTGAAGGGTCTAAGAGTTGTGATGGGTCCCACATATATTTCGTTTTCTCTTTTTGAACGACTAAAAAGCAAAGAATGCCTAAGTATTCCATCTGATGTGGCCCAATGGCTAAAGGACACCACCAGCTGGTCTAACCAAGTCATACGGAACATTTAAGCGCCTCCAAGTTATCTACAGTTTCGGGGAAAACCCACCCGCCAGAAGGCCCACTGGTGGTAAAACCCGGATACCCTCAAGATTGAACTAGAGATCATAAAGATCTCATACTTCCTTCATTGAGTCACCCATGTCCCACTAAAGTGTTGTAAGTGAGAATTAAACTTGATCTCCATTGAGAAACTCAAACTCCATACCACATTTAAAAAGTTATTTTTTATATGGTAAATGAAAATTTATAATCTCACATTTTGTATATTGACGGATAATAATCTCTTCTTTAAACACCTCGGCCAACAGTCCAACCTTTCGACTATTTTTCTCTCAATGGACCTTTCCTAAAAACACTTAACGACAAGTTTTTTTCGAATTTCAAATTGTTGTTTTAGGGCTTTTGATCGAAGGAAAGATACAAGTCGAATGATATAATTATATCCAAATGGTGATTCAAATGACTTGATTTTGTTAATTGGAAATTCAGCCACCCGAATTGAAACACTTTTTCTTCTTTTGGATCACTATTTCGAGATATGTTTTACTGATGTCTACTCGTATCATTCTTCTGATCAAATGCCCTAAAATCGGTTTGAAATTCGGAAAAAAAAATAACAACGTTAACAGTTTTTTAACGTAGGTGCATTGAGAGAGAAAAATAGTTAGAAAGGTTGGACCGTCTGCGGAGATTTTTAAAAGTGAGATTATTACCGACCAATAACCAAAGGTGAGATTATTTATTTCCAACTTACCATTTTTATTTTGATTTTAGATATATGGGATATTTGGATTTAATTGTAGTTTGCACACCTGTAGTCAGCACAGTTTTGCTTGTTGCAACACTTGTCTCTGATTTTTGGCATCCGACACCCTGACGTCTGTTGGCCAGACGGATTAAAAAATTATATCAAACTAACTTATCAAACAAACGAACGCGATATATTGGGGTGACCACCTTCGACTCTTTTCATAAAATCAAACGAACATAACAAACGAACTTCATGAACTTATCAAACGTACATGGAGATGAGACTCCTTGACTCTCTCCTGTCTCTATCAACTCTCTCTATGAGAAACAACTCTCACTAATAAAACTAATAATCTAGACCCTATATACAGACCTACTTAACTTGATCTTCAAGACAATCACTTAACTTCCTCTCCAAGCCAAGACCTTTCCTAAACCTACTACAATTCAATTAACTAAAATAAAACATAACAAATAAAACCCTTAACTATATTACTATTCAAGATTAATCCTTCATTCACCCCCTTAATCTTGAATTGTTCATCTCTTTTGTACCACCAAGGTCTTGAATTCCTAATAACACTCTTAGCTCTTCAATTTTAATAATTGGTTCATCTTTACCCTTTCTTTTCAGTTGTTTATAACAAACCTGTCTAACAGGTTCTTCACGCTCACCGTTCAAACCTCCCACGTTGATTTCAAATACAACTTCAATCTCCACAGTTTTCTTTCTAACTTTTCTTTTCTTTCTTCGCTTATCAAAACTTGTATATGTCTTATTCTTTCTTTCTTTATCAGACCCTATTGGACCTTTCATTCTGACAATTCTTCTTAACCTTTCATTCGGTTCTAACCTTCCATCAACAATTGCTTGATTGTTAACTTTCACACACAGTTCTAAATCTGCAGACTTATTAGCTGCATCATTCATTTCATTCAATACAATATCCTTCCTCTCATCATCAGTAGTAGATTTCTTGTTTCATTTCTACTCACTTATCTTACCAATTTTCTTATCTTTAAGGTTGTTTGAGTCATAAAAACATACATTAAGATTCTCCATCTTATCTTCTTCTTCTTCTGAAGAACAAATTCTTTCTTTTTCTTCATTCAACCTTTCTTTTCCTTCACTTCTCAAAACAACTTGCAAACCTTCTTCATTCTCTGTAGCTTCCTGAGCTTCATTATTACATGCTTGTTCTTCTTGAACAATAGCATCCAATCTTTCATTCTCAGTCATCTTATCCAATCTTTCTTTCGCATTGGCTTCTTGAGCTGCTTTTTCATCTTCTACCTTTTGCACATAACCAATTCCAAGATATCAAATCCTTAAAGCACGCCATACTTCCTTAGAATTCATAAGTATGCCAACTTGTACCAATATGTCTTTCGGTAGGGTTTGACATATGAACCCCAACGCTGTGTACATCTTCCTTTCATCTACAGCTACGCTGACTGTAGGTTCAATAACGTCCCAAAAACCATACTCTTTCAAAAATCTCTCCATCTTAGTCGACCACACTCTGTAATTCGATTTCGTCAATATTGGAAGTCCTCCAATCATCATCGTGTCTATCCTATCTTCTTAATACAAAGCAAAAATAAATAAATAAATTATTTTGTTATGTACCTCACGAGCATAGTAAACACCAAGAAAAGAAAACCTATTTTTCCTTAATTGAAAAGCACAACTCCCCAGGTCAAGGTTGTTAATAAAATCCAAAGTTGTTAAATTGATAGCCTTTGATCGATATTGAACCAATAATAATCCAATGGCACAAGGACGACATTGGTCTATTTCTTTCGTACAGACCCAATGACGCCCGATATTAATTCAATCCTCCTTTAAATTACCGATTAAAAATTCTGGCGATACTTTTCACGGACCTGCCGGAAATACTTTCAAGGACCTTTTCTTGAATCAGAAAATCCGACCGATAACCAAAAATAATAAACACGCAACTTCAATTTTTGAATCTTGATAAACAGGTGAGCCTATGCTCTGATACCAATTGTTGGCTCAGGCGGATCAAACAATTACATCAAACTAACTTATCAAACAAACGAACACGATATATTGGGGTGACAACCCTCGACTCTTTTCATATAATCAAACGAACATAACAAACGAACTTCATGAACTTATCAAACGTACATGGAGATGAGACTCCTTGACTCACTCCTGTCTCTCTCAACTCTCTCTAGGAGAAACAACTCTCACTAATAAAACTAATAATCTAGACCCTATATATAGACCTACTTAACTAGCTCTTCAAGACAATCACTTAACTTCCTCTCCAAGCCAAGACCTTTCCTAAACCTACTACAATTCAATTATCTAAAATGAAACATAACAAATAAAACCCTTAACTATATTACTATTCAAGATTAATCCTTCAACGTCTACACCGTTAAATTTGACCGTTTAAAATGTTTTAGACTAGTGGTAACATGGTAATTTCTGCATAATTTTTAACCCGAGCTAATATAACCCCGAGTTCTTCATTTTTGTGCAAATCCAAACCCCTGTAATCACCAGCATGTTCATCGTCTTCATCGTCCTCGTCGTCCATCTTGTGCTATGGCAATTTGGCTATTCACAATCCTCAACACCCCATTGTTCATAGGTAACTTGCATATTCTAAATTCCATTGAAAATCAACCAAAATTGGGTAGTGTTTGAAGTTAAATATGTTCATGTTTTGTAGGGAGGAATCAAGCTCTTTGCCACCCATGGCCACCTCTTATTTGAACTCAAAGTGGTCTTAAAGGGATTGCCACATCTTAACTATACATTCTTCTTGATTAGTTGACCGGAGCTCATCGAGTAGGATTAGGATATTAAGTATTAGTATGATCAAAGGTAATATATTAGTTAAATAAGTTGTTTTGTATTATTAAGGGTATCTTGATCATATTATGGCAACTAAATATAATAACCAGTAAGTTATTTAATAACCGTTTGTAAATTAACGACTAGGAAAGTACTTTAACATATTTATATATGAATCTTTTATAATAGTTGTGTATATATTGTTGTTAAATTTGATCTTCTTTTAATTATATATGAATATTTTGTATTAGTTGTGTATATATTTCAGTTTTGGAATGTGTATGCAATGTGGTATCTATAGGTTAGTTAATCATGGTTGTTATATGTTAGTTCACAGGTGGTGGTCTTATGTATGCAATTTATATGTTAATTAGATTTAAATATGGGTAGTTAATCAGGTTGTTAATCATGGAATTTATGGTACTCGTATGTATGCAATGTATATGTTAGTATTACGACTGAAATTCCCCTAAACCAAAAAATCAGGTTATTTGATCTGACCCTACACTATCTTATATTACTCTTTGCATATCCTCGAACAGTTCTACTATCACTTAGAAAAGGTGCATTAAACCAAACAATGGTCACACACAGTATACACAGTTAATCAGGTCTAGTTATGTGTGTGTTTTGTGTTGTATGTTATATGTTGCAGTAAAGATAGAAAAGAACACTAGGTTTGATCAAAGTCTGTGCATAGTTATAGTTCATCAAAAGTCAAAAGACATGTCAAGATATCACTTAGAAAAGGTGCATTAAATTTTAGGCATGTTCTATTAGAATTGTGGGTATTATGTTCATCGCTCAACTTATTCTTATCATTTTTGATGATTAGTTACATGTTACTTTGATCATTGTAGCTGTAGGTTAGTTAATCTGGTTTAAGTAAACTGCCATTCTAACATCATTTTAGTTATAGCATATTTAGAGTCTCAGACAACCTTATAACTTAAAGCATATTTAGAACTTAATGTAGACTTAGAAAACTTAATAACAATGGTACAATACTTATCCAAAATTACTTAAATAGGTGTTATGTTACTTGATGTGGTCAACATATAGTGGTCAGACACACCAAACTGAAAGTCAGGTTAAATAAGTGGTCAAACTTGTTAGTAATATGTTAGTTATAATCAGGTTAGTGTTAGAATTATGTTTGATTAACACAAACTAAAAGTCAAGCACAACATGGTCAAAGTACAATTAAGTCAAACACAACATTCAGTATTCAGATTTGGATGGAAAGTAAACGAGGGTTCAAATTTTATATTTTTAAACACCACAGGGATGGAAAATGCAGGGGTATGATAGTCTTTTCATTGGATTTTAATGGTTGTCTGACGGCAGGGTTCATTTTTCCACACCTTGCAGACGTTAAGTGTCGGATGCCAAAAATCGGAGACAGGGGTTGCAACCAGCAAAACCGTGCTGACCCACAGAGGTGTAAACTACGTTTGACTATGATATTTGGGTATTTTTTAAATTTTAAATGTAAAAGTTGACTGCCATCCAATTTAGGCACTAATAATGTTAACAAAAACAAACCATTAATTTTGCAAACTTGCAAACAAAAACAAATTTAAATTATTGAAATTTGTTTTAAACGTTCTACAAAAAAGTTATTATCTTCACGTATTTGGAGAGAAGGAAGTCACCTGAATAGGTTAGGTAACAAGTGTGGCTTTCGAAGATTAGAAGGGAGTGTGACAATGCTAAACATATCTGACCAGTCTAACTTTTGCTCCTCTGAAACGACAAAAGCTTGTCCAAATCCTTCAAGATCTCCCGGCTTCTGTCCATACTTCTGTTTTTCCTCTAATGGCAACTTAAAAGAATTCTTGTATTTGTTCCTTTAGTTTATCGAGTAATGAATAACTCACCTCATGATTTATCAACTGTAATTTTCCATTACTAAATAAGCTTTAATTCTTGAAATGCATGTCTTAATTAGTATAAGAATATATACATACCTGAAAGAAGCCCCAGTCTCTACAAGCAAGATGAAGCTTTTCGACTTCCAAATCATGTACCGAATCTTGCGACAATAAGCGAGCCATATCAATGACAGGTATTTGAGGCCCTAAAGATGGCAAGGATGATATGACGGTATCGGGGCGAATATACCTAGATGGAACTGTCAGGAGCTGTTTTTTCACAAGTTCTTGTACATTTGGAACCGGAAGTGAAACTCCAGGAATGTTCCCTTTGGTTCCATGATATTCCCTGTCTTCTTTCTTTCTTTCTTTCTTTCATTTTTTAAAGGTGTATTCCCATTTATGTCACCCTTGTTAATGAGGTATTAAGATATTGGTTATTATTTAAATTTTTGTACTTTTGATATGGCCAGTGATCATGCTTTGTTGATATCTACGTATGGCCTACAATATAAACAGGTTCTTGTTGGAAGTTAGATCATAGCATTTTCCTAATGTGGCCGTTTTAATAAAAGTGATGCCGTCCCAAAAGAGTTCGTACAATTGTTGCGAGCTTGTACAACTCTTGTTTGCATGTAGATTATGTTAAAGATGCTAGTACTACATCATAGCTTGAATCATTTAAATTAACAAGGTATATATATTTTAAAATTCATTAAATTAGTAGCAAGTTTATATTAGTTTATATTGATAACATAGTTCTTTTATATGGCAACTTGGAAAAAAATAATATCACCTTTTGTATATTGGCCTCGGGCCATTTTACAAATCATCGTCAATGGTTCAACATTTTAACTATTTTTCTCTCAACAGAGCGTTTTATATTTCGTCCTAATTTTGAACCACAACCTCCCCCCCCCCAACGACTTTATGTCATCCTTTGATATATATCCTCAATCTTTACCTCTTTGCCTTGAAAGATCTTCTCATTCATCGGTTTTGAAATCCTCCAACAAGCAAGGATAAATATATGTTGTTGATAACACTTTCTTCTTCACCCCAAGCCCATTTGGTCGACTAGCTCTAACAAACCTTTAACGGGATTAACCATGAACGGAGGTACTCTTCACCAGTTGCACACGAAGTTCTATATATCCACAGCCACCAAACACTCAGCCAAAATGTGGTCGGCAATCAAACTACGCCACACAAATTAAAGACACAGCTAGCTAGTCACCGAAACTTGCATATTCTTCTGCTAAGCGCCTCTTGCGTTGGAATTCTGTTCATTTCTTCCCTCCACACATTAATGTTGCATTTTAATGGAACTCATCTACATCAAATCATAACACAAAAAATGCTAATGTCCTGAGTCGTCTCCATCATCTTCTTAATCGACTTCACAAAAAAAAAGAAAAAAAAACATAACGTATTTCCCATCCAAACCTATGATAACACAATATTACTAATTTGGATATATATATACACACTAGTAGGAAACCTGCAAGATGTCGCGATAACGACATTTGAAACGCGATACTCATTATCGTTAGTTTATTAATCCCCTTGTGATATATTGTGTATATAGAACCGTAGGTCAACCATTCACAAAACAAAATAACAATCTTATTTAATATCTCATACTGCAATAAATTCAAAATAAATAGAAAATAGTTACACAAAGTACACTATTGCAAATTTGAAACAAACTTACAAAACAAAACCAAAACTGGAGCAGAAACCAAAAACTAAGCATTGAGGTAGTTGGGGATTTTTGTTTTAAACAGAGGTCTCTAAAAATATATTTCGGGCCACCCATGTAAGCTAATCTATCTCCTAGGATACAACAGCTAGAGAAATCAGTATTGTCGAGTTTACCCTAGCACTATAGCCGAAACAAGCGGAAGGTTCGCGAAAGCTGTAAATTCTGTTGGATCATAGTGCGATTGCAAGAACAAGTTTTGTCTCTTGTATTAACCTATGCATGTATCAACACTTAACTCTGAAGTTAAGTTATGAGTTAATACTAAAATCAATGAAGCACTTTGTTGATCTTAATGATATCCGGAAAGGCAAAGAACCTGCGAGCCATGAGTTAAAACCAGTAAGGCGGCTCACGCCTATGCGAGCGTGCAAAGGGCCAAGTTGCATCGTTAAATCGTCGCATAATGTACATCGCTTCTTGGCCAGTCTCATGCCCGTCCCATGCCTCAACACAGGCACAAGCACGTAGGTTGTTTCACATTGACAACCTTCCATTGAACCCATGATTTTGTATTATCTCTTTCCGGCTTCTCTAGTTTAGAAACCGACTCGTAAATCATGTGAAATCCAAGAAATATTTATTTCTAGACTTTTCTTTATTTTTATGGTTTTGAATCATTGTACGTGTAAGGCCACGATACTGGTGTCTTAATTTGGACGTTGGGTTTACTCATTAGCACCGTTCTAAATATCATAGTTAATTAAAACTTTTCGCGGAATATAAAAAAGCTTCAACCATTCATTACACAATTCTTAAATTAAAACAAACTTTCAAACTTGTCTTTAAGTTCAATTATCATAAAATATCATAACTTCAAATCTTAAGATGCCAATTTCCTTACTCATCTGTCATGTTTCCCTTTTAAGCCAGGTGCCTCATCCTATTTGCATGTGTGCATACTAAAAGTTAGATACGCTGATTGAGTTATAGTTAATCAAGCAGCATACATTACTCTCACATACTTGTAAATACTTATCTGAAGACACATATTGCATACTTAACTTGTTTTCCTTTCTTTCATACAAACATACTGTCACACCCAAAATCACGGCCTAGGCGTATGACACATATGTTGGTACCACAATTGTAATTAAATCAGAGTTGTGTTTTAATAGCGAAAATTTTATAAACTTGTGGATTTAAAATGTAATATTTACATATACAATAGACGGGATTTAAAAGTTTTCCGTTTAATGTTTTAAGATTACTTGTTTTACAAACACCATCATTATCATTATATTAAGTTTAACAAAAAGATCCGAGCCATCGGATATCTTGAGCACTTCGTTTGCTCCAAGCGCTAACCTTGATCACCTGCAAAATGTAAGAAAATACGTCAGCAACGAATGCTGGTGAATATGCTGACGCTAAAAATATTTTTTTTTACTTAATTACCCCTCGATACTACATAGGCCTCGGCCCAACGTGGCTTAGGAATAATCAAGTTAAAACAACACAATTCATAAACTCAAGTCTCTATACTCGGTTTCCCCAGCAAACACTGCAGCGTTCGACTAGTTGAGTGCTTATACATATACACAAGGTCATACTCCCCGCATGCGAGCGTAATTGTGACGAGGTGTGGTGTGCCCACCACATATGAAAGGATCCAGACAAACGTACACGATAGCCTGAGGCCAGTATTTATACCCTTGTTTGTAAATGTTTTAGAGACACTTAGTCTCATGTAAAGTTTTTCATACAACACGTTGACTCCTTTGAAAACAAGTTTGTAAAAGTTGGGGCGTATTCACCTTTTGATTTGGATCGGCTTCAAACACCGTCCGGCGGTCTTTCCAGTTGCTATCTCGCACCTATAGTACGAGTATAACCATTTGTTAGTCGAATATACAATCCTCGATGAACCTTTAGTTCAAATCTCTTTTACTTAAAAACTTTAGTTTAAAAGTAATTTTATAAACCTTTAGTTTATTTATAAAACCCTACGTTTCTTCTTCTATAAGAAACTTATACCTTTCTTTTCTTTATTATTTAAGAATAGTTATTATTACTTAAATAATATTTTCATAACAAAGAATATATATACTTACTTACACACACACACACACACATATATATATATATATTTATAGATATTCATAAACTTATCTTCTATTCTTTCTTTGTTATATTTTCTTTTTATTTTATCGAGGTATCGAGTATAACCTTGACTTAAGGTTTAAGTCTTTTATAATATTTTATTATTATTTTCATTAGCGTTATGCCTACCTTTCTTGGCTTATGGAAACACTAATTACTCGAGCAGCACTCCAATGCCGCTTCACCTTATTTTCCTTCTCATTCAATCCTTCTTCTCGTTATCCTTTCCTTGGCACGCCAAACGACAAACACCAATCTTTCACCACTTGTTGGCACACCTTACGAGACTCACCATCTTGTTGTCGAGATATAACAAACAACTTCTTGGTTGATACGTTGGTGGAATGTGGCACGAACTTTGAGGAAATGACAAGATAATCAAGGAATCGGGACACGCTTTTCGAGGTGGATCGAGAGTTTGATTATGGAGTTCTAGTGAGATGTTAGAGAGAGAGAGAGAGCGGAATATTGAATTTGGGATGAGATTTGTGAGATCCCGGACTTGCTATTTATAGACAAAATTTGGAAGCCCATCGCGATACGCGATGCCTCCTGGTCACCCGTCGTGTATCGCGACGTAGCTCTGGCCAGTCACCATATAGGTCTGCCACGTGTCGCCACGTGACAGATGTGTGCCAAGTGTTGACACGTGGCGGACGACGTGCCACGTGTGTCCACGTGGCGAACGGTGTGCCACGTGTGGCCACGGGGCAGGCCACGCGTCTCGCTGTCAGACAACCCATCGTGATACGCGATGGGTCTCTCTTCTGATCCATCACGTATCGCGATGGGTCAGGAAAACAGAATTTTCATTTTTAACCCTTGGGTTTGGATTTTGACATATTTGGTCCCTAGACTTTGGAAAGTTGACAATTTGAACTCGAAATTTTCACAATGTTACATCCTCCCTACCTTGAAATAAATCTCGTCCTCGAGATTGCATTTTTTTAGAATTTATGGGGGTATTTCCTTCTCATTTCAGATTCGAGTTCCCATGTATACTCGGGCCTTCTTCGTGAGTCCCATTTTACTTTAACAATTTTTATGTTCGTCTTTTCAATTTCTTTGTTTTTGAATCTTCTATTTGAATTGGTTTTTCAACAAATTTTAAGTTTTCATTAATTTCAACATCTTTTAAGGGCATCGATAGAGATTCTCTGGCTAAACATTTTCGCAGATTTGAAACATGGAATACGTCGTGTATCCCTTGCATTTCCTCGGGTAGTCTCAAACGGTATGCGACGGTACCAATTCGTTCGAGTAAATCGAAGGGTCCAACGAATTGAGGACTTAGCTTTCCTTTCTTTCCGAAGCGAACAACGCCTCTCCAGGGCGATACTTTCAAAAGAACTTTATCACCAACATTAAATTCCAACGGCTTACGACGGACATCAGCGTAAAACTTTTGGCGATCACGTGCCGTCTTAAGTCGTTGTCGGATTTGAAGAATCTTGTCGGTGGTTTCTTGGACTATCTCGGGTTCAGATAATTGGTTGTCTCCAGTTTCAGACCAGCACACGGGCGTTCTACATTTACGACCATATAACGCCTCGAATGGTGCGGCTTGAATACTTGTGTGATAGCGATTGTTATACAAGAATTCCATTAGGGGTAAGTGGTCATCCCAACTTCCACCTATATCGATTACACAAGCACGGAACATGTCTTCCAATGTTTGAATTGTCCTTTCGCTTTGCCCATCTATTTGTGGATGATAGGCGGTGCTAAGGTTTAGCTTGGTGCCTAAGGCTTGTTGGAAGCTTTTCCAGAAATGAGATGTGAAACGACTGTTTCGATCAGAAATTATAGGTAACGGTACCCCATTCAAAGCAACGATGTTGTTTACATAAATACGCGCTAATCTATCCGTTGAGTACGATTCATTGATGGTTATAAAGTGTGCGGATTTTGTTAATCGATCCACTATACCCCAAATTGCATTGTATTGTCGACTCGTCTTTGGGAGTTTAGTAATGAAATCCTTAGTAATTAACTCCCACTTCCATATGGGAAGTTCGGGTTGCTGAAGCAATCCCGAAGGCTTTTGGTGTTCAGCCTTGACTTTCAAACAAGTTAAACATTTCGCCACATGCGAAGCGACTTTCTTTTTCATCCCATTCCACCAGTAGTTTGGTCTAAGATTTCGGTACATTTTGTCACTACCGGGGTGCATCATGTACTTGGACTTATGAGCTTCATTCATGGTTTTCTCACGCAAGTCTCCAACGATTGGTACCCATATTCTATTTTCGAGTCTAAGGATACCATCGTCACCCTTGACTAGGGAATCAATGGTGTCGTTACGTTTTTCGTCGGAGATTTGGTTTTCATTGATCGCTTGCGTTTGGGCATATTTGATTTGCTCTAAAAGATCGACTTGAAGTTCTCGCCGCAACGCTCGGACTCTTTTTGGCTTTTCGTGTTCTTTACGACCCAAGGCGTCAGTCACAACGTTGGCTTTGTGATGTAACACAAAGTGTACACCTTTTTGTATCAAATTCTCCTCTTAATTTGGTAAAACTCCATGCAAATTCTTTGTATTAGGTACTTATTTGAGGTATTTAAGAATTTTCAGGTCCGGGCGCCTGCCCGACGAAGAAACGATGAAAAGATGGCGTTTTTTTGGACAAAAATCAAGAATCTGCCAAAAGTGCATGACCATGCTAAGAAAGTGCATGACCATGCAGAGAGCAGGTACATGACCATGCTAAGGAAGTGTATGGCCATGCTGAGCAACTGCACCATCATGCACTTTATGGGTATGATCTTGCACCTTTATCGGAACCCGTGCACATCTAATACCGTGCCAAAGTGCATGACCATGCAAGGAAAGTGCATGACCATGCTCTGAAACAGCACCATCATGCGCTTTATGTGCATGACGGTGCACCTTTATTGGAACCCGTGCACATCTGATATCGTGCCAAAAGTGAAACTGCACCATCACGCACTTTTGTGCACCACCATGCACTTCCGAGTGCACGAGCCCGTGCACTATATGATGCCGAGAACAAGACACACCTACTTTGAAAGTGCACTAGCTAGTGCTGGTAATGCACGACCATGCACTTTTTGTGCATGACCGTGCACTTTTTTTGGAACCTGCAACTCTGAGCCGCCGAAAGTGAAACTTTGACTTACCCAAAATAGTGCACGACCATGCACTTTTTGTGCATGACCATGCACTTTGACCAGAAGCTTATAAACACTTATTTTCACTTCATTTTGGTGTGTGGAGCCTTGGTGATTATCTCTCAACTCTTGAAAATTATGTTTTGTGTTCCTTAAGAGTTTGAAGGCTTCCACCATCATCAAGATCCATCATTCCATTCTTCAATCTTTCTTTGATCTTAGTTTACTCTCCATTTTTCTGGAACATGTTTTGTATGCTTATTTCTAGTTTGATTGTAGTTGTATTAAGCCTAATGGGCTAATTACTTTTGCTATCTAGACAAAGTTGAAACTCTTATTAATGTGATATATTATCTATGCATGATTTTGGTAAAGTGGTTTTCTTTCAAGAATATGGTGGAATTTATAAGTTGATATTGATTGTGTTCATGCTTGTTATGTTACATAACCTTGTTTGTTTTTCAAATGTTTAGGCATTCATGTTGGAAAACTATGTTCTAGATGCTTGTTTGTAAACTTTGAATGTTCATGAAATCTTTGTTTACATTACTATGTTAGGAATGACTAGTAAAAATTAACTTGGTTATAAAATTATTGATGAGTATGAAACCCTACACTTAATATTGGAAATTTGATGAGTGTTGTTATGATTCTTGATTTGGTGATGACTTGCTAGTTAAAGTTTCATAAGTTTATATTAATTTAATGAATTTGGCTACTTTAGTGTAATCTTAGGTGCTTAGAATGTTGTTCATGCTAGCTTTCCTTTTATTATGAGATTTTGTTGTTTTGACAAACAAGTTAGTCTATGTTTATCTCTTGATTGAAAACCCATCATGATGATTATTTGCTAGTATTAGGTTGCTTTATTGTAATCTAGTATTTATGTTTAGATTCATGATGTTTTACCATATCATTGCTATTTTATCATATTAGTAGAGTGGATTATTGTCTAGGTCGTTTGTTGGATTGATTATATTCTTGAGTTTTTACTTGCTTATTTTCATTGTATGCTAGTTTAATTAGTTAAATATTCAAATCAAGATTTATTTGTTCGGTTGGTCATTTACAAAGATTTAGTACTAGAAAGTTGCCGTGTCCATGGATTGATACTTGGTTCTTGCCAACACTTTATTACAAATGACAGGTACACTTGCCTTTCGTGTGTGGTTTAGTTGTAGGTGAAAGCCTATTTTAAAACCCGATTTGTGTGGAACTTTTACTTAAACTTTTATATATATATTCACACACGTCACTTTGCCTTCATGATAAACAGTATCGCAGTCGTAGTCGTTGAGAGTTTCTATCCAGCGTCGTTGGCGCATATTAACCTCTTTTTGATCAAAGATATGCTTTAAGCTTTTATGATCGGTATACACGATAAACCTTACTCCATAGAGATAGTGTCTCCATTTCTTAAGTGCAAAGATTATGGCGCCTAACTCTAGATTGTGAGTTGTGTAATTCTTTTCGTGCACTTTGAGTTGACGAGAGGCATAGGCTATCACTTTCTTGCGTTGCATTAGTACGCATCCCAAGCTGGAATGAGATGTATCACTAAACGAAACATTCGGTACCTTCTGGCAAAGCCAGTATAGGTGCTTGGGTAAGCTTTTGTTTGAGTATATCAAACGCCTCTTGTTGTTTTGTTCCCCATTCATATTTAATGTTTTTACGAGTCAAAGAAGTTAGGGGAACGGCTATACGAGAAAAGTTTTCAATGAACCTTCGATAATAGCCAGCCAAACCTAAGAAACTCCGGATCTTTGTTGGCGACTTTGGAATTTCCCACTTCGAGATGGCTTCGATTTTAGCGGGATCGACTTGAATACCATTTACATTTATGACATGCCCAAGAAATTGCACTTTGTGCAACCAGAATTCACATTTTGAGAACTTGGTGTACAACTTCTCAGTTCTAAGTATTTCAAGTAATGTTCGAAGGTGGATTTCATGATCATCCTTAGACTTAGAATAAATAAGTATGTTTTCGATGAATACGATAACAAATTTATCCAAGTAAGGCTTGCAGATTCGATTCATCATATCCATGAATGTGGCTGGCGCATTAGTAAGTCCGAATGGCATAACGGTGAATTCATAATGGCCATACCTTGTTCAGAAAGCAGTTTTCGGAATATCTTCAGATTGAACTTTGAGTTGGTGATAACCAGAACGAAGGTCGATTTTGGAAAAGAAGCTAGCACCTTGAAGTTGGTCAAAAAGATCATCCATTCGAGGAAGTGGATAACGATTTTTGATTGTCACTTTGTCTAACGCACGATAATCGATATACATACGCATAGATCCATCCTTCTTCCTGACGAATAATATTGGTGCTCCCCATGGTGACAAACTTGGTCGAATGAAGCCTTTCTCAAGAAGCTCTTCGAGTTGTTTCTTTAATTCTTTCATCTCAGTTGGGGCAAGACGATATGGTGCCTTTGTGATCGGAGCAGTACCGGGAATGAGATCGATCCTAAACTCTACTTCACGATTGGGAGGAATTCCGGGAAGTTCATCAGGAAAGACATCAGAAAAGTCGGAGACTACAGGTATGTCCTTTATCTTCTTTGGCTTGGATTCTTCAGTGACGTAGGCCATGAATGCTAAGCATCCTTGATTCAAACATTGTCAGCCCTAATCATGGAAATTATGCTAACTTGGCCAACGTCTTTGTACCCTTCAATTCGAATGGTTCGTTTATCAGGGGCTTGAAGTTCGACGGTTTTGCTATTGCAAATGATACGAGCATGGTTGTTGGATAACCAATCCATACCAAGTATAATATCTAAACCAGCAAGAGTAATTGTTAAGAGTTGGATGAGCAAAATGTAACAAGCTAAGAGAATTTTTCCATTTTCAGGGGCTTCGGAGATTTTAACGATTTCGCCACTAGCAGTCTCGACGCTTAGAGTTTTATTTAACTTTCTTAAAAGTTCGTTTAACAGACTACAAAAGCTATAATCTATAAAACTTAAATTGGCACATGAATCAAACAAAACTCTAGCATAGGTGTCGTTGACTAGTAACGTGCTGGTGGTGGTTTCTGGCATGTCAGCGGCCATTTTCGTGTCGAGTATGAAGAATGTTGCGTATCCTTTCTTGTTTTGGCCACTTCCACCCGCACCACCAATCGCAGGTTTATACTTCGGGCACTCAGAACTTAAATGTCCCATCTCCTTACAGTTGTAGCAGGTGTTTCGGTCAAAAATTGGCAAAGCAACTTTTGATCAAATTAGTGCGTGAGGTGAAGTGCTTGTTGATAATAAGATCGAACACAAAGATATGATTACGAGGGAAAAAACCCTTGATCACAATAATCTTACGTCGGTCAAGAATTAGCTACGTAATCTTTGGTCGAATTTCTTCGGTCAAAGATTAAGAACGTAATTTTTGGTCGGATTCGTATATGATTATGGTAATCTCCGGCACAAAAAACCCCCGGACGGTGAAAACTATCACCGTCGATATTATTAATAACCAAAATAGGTGATTACAAGTGGTGGAGCTATTAGTGATCGAATGCTAAGTGTTACAAAGAATTCTATTAGCTGGGTGAGTGAAAATGTGTGTTCTAATGATATTATCAGCTCATTTATATAATAAAAGATTACAACTGTTATCCCGGGAAATCCTCCCTTGTCTTTAATGCTTTGATTACGTGGTTTAATGGCTTTAAATGCGAAGTTATGTCTCTTAGCCGTTACTCCTCAAATCTTTGACTGATTCTTTAAGGAGTCACTTATCAAACATAGTCCCATCAGCGAAATAACTTCAAATATCCGAGGATAATACAACAACAATTATCGGGGATACCGAATATTGAAAACCTGTTAGTAAATCCATGATCCTTAAACATAGAAATGATTTCTGACAATAATAGAGTTCTTCCACGTGATAATATTAACCATAAGTGCGAGATTTCAGCATACAGTCAATATTTGACCGTTAACATTAATTGGCATTTACTCCTAACGGTTATAACACAATTGACGCGTTTTCTTCAGCACCAACCGTGTATTTCGCATGGACTAAATCAACAATTAATATCTGCAATTATAAATCAACACCAAGAGAGACATATCTGTTTATTAGTATTAATACTCAGGATACTAAACTTATTCGAGAATCCTGAACATATTCGTGATCCTGAGCATATTCGGGATCCTGAGCATAGATCCGACTATAATATTTGGGCCCTAACAATTGTCCCCAAAATTTGACAGCTGTTTTTCTTACCAATTTCAGCTGTTAAATTTTTTAATGATAAACTGTTTTCCATGTAGCACCAAAATTTTATGATTTAGCACCGACTAAAGTTGACATCATTACAAGAATAGATCAGTCCTTCGAAATCCCTGTTTATTAAATCTTTAGAGAAAAAATTGAGTTTATTAGGAATGGAATTCTTTAATAGCAGTTAAGTTTAATTCAATAAACCAACATCAAGTCATAAACTTTATCTTGTAAATAATACGAAAGATAAAATATTCACAAATAGTAAATCATACCAGAACCGTACGTCAATTAACATGGATATTGTCTAGACCATCTTATTCTTGCAATAATATCATTGCTTAGGATGCTTCTCTAATCCCGGGGATATAGCGATAGAATTGTAATATCAACATTATCCTGATAATATTTTTAGAGATTCCGGCGACAAGGCCTAAATAAAATGGCGAGAAGGCCCTTTAGAAGAAATGAAAAATCTCTTAAACCATTAGAAACGAACTTGCGACAAGGCCTTTTAGAAGAGATGAAAATCTCTTAAACCTTAGGAATGAACTGGCGACGAGGCCCTTTAGAAGAGATGAAAATCTCCTAAACCTTAGATTATGGTACGTCTACCATAAACTTGAGATTCAAACCAATAGCCGAGGATAACGAGGTAACAAGTCACTATATTTCATGTTCTAGCCCCGCCTCTCGAACTAAGGCCGAATAAACACGCGCTACAGGCGACTTTAAGAAGAGGTGAAAACCCCTTAAACCTCAAGATTCAAACCGATAGCCGAGGATAAAGAGGTAACAAATCACTATATTTCATGTGCTGGCCCCGCCTCTCGAACTAAGGCTGAATAAACGTGTACTACAGGCGATCTTAAGAAGAGATGAAAATCACTTAAACCTTAGAAGAGTTGAAAACCCCTTATACCTTAGGAATAAGCTGGCGATAAGGCCTTTATAAACTGGCGACAAGGCCTTCATATCACCTCATATCTACAACACAGTCAACTCTAAGTGAGGGGTGGGTGTTAGCCTTGCTAACACCCCTCCGATGCTTAAGTCAGTACCATGATAAAAGAATAATAATATTGAAAATGAATAAAAACAGAAATTTGAATACATACCTTAGTTGTTTAACATTACTGTTAAATTGTCCTTGGGATAGAAGTCTTACATAAAATATTTTTTGAGATGGATAACATTCCAAGCCCTTGGTAGTAAGTCACCATCTAAAGTAGACAATTTGTATGCCCCCTTTCATGCTTTTGAATCAATCAAGTAAGGACCTTCCCACTTTAGTGCGAGCTTACCATCTGTAGGATTGGTAGTATTTTTGAAAAGCTTTTCGGAGAACCAAATCCCCTTCTTGAAACCTTCGAACTATGATATTCTTGTTGTAGGACTTTGCTATCTTTTGTTGATAAGAAGCCATTCTGATCTTTGCCAAATCCCAGAGTTCTTCTACCGCATCTAGATCTTCAAGTAGACTTCGAGTATTATCTTCGGGATTTTGATGACTGACTCTGGCTGTTGGGATAACCATCTCTATAGGGATAACTGCTTCAGCTCCAAATACTAATGAGAAAGGAGTCTGTCCAGTAGCATTCTTCGAAGTGGTTCTCTCTGCCCAAAGAACAAAAGGTAGTTCCTCGGCCCACTTTCCTTTCTTAGACCCCAACTTTTTCTTCAAGTTATTGATGATAATTTTGTTGCTTGATTCGGATTGTCCATTAGCCTGAGGATAGACAGGTCATCTTGATTCCCCAATTGGCACAGAAGTTAGTTGTTCTTTTGTCGATGAATTGCGAGCCATTGTCACACACTATCTCTGCCGGGATCCCAAATCCTGTCAGGATATTGCACTTGATGAATGAGATAACTTCTTTCTCTCTGACTTGAACAAAAGACTCAGCCTCAATCCACTTCGAGAAATAATCTGTCATTTCCAGCATGAAGACTTTTCCTCCCGGAGCTCTTGGTAGCTTTCCCACTATATCCATACCCTACTTCATGAAAGGCCAAGGGGATATAATAGGATACAATGGTTCAGCCGGCTGGTGTAAAATGTTGCTATGTCTCTGGCATGCATCACATTTATGAGAATAATTCATAGCATCCCTCTTCATCGTTGGCCAGAAGTATCCTGTTCTCAAGATTTTGGAGAACAGTGCTCTGCCCCCAGTGTGATTCCCACAGTCTCCTTCATGGATATCCTGAAGAACTTCTTGAGCTTCTACCTTCTCCAAGCACCTAAGATATGGTCCTGCAAGAGATTTTCTGTATAATATATTATTCAATATAGTATATGGGATTACCATTGTGCGAAAAGCTCTTGGGTTTTGATCCTTGGGGATGACTCCATCCTGATGATACTCCTTGATTGGGATAATCCAAGAACTTTCATTATCCTCAAGATTCGTGACTCCCATATCTCTACCATCTTCTGATATCTCATTGACACCTTGTTCTTCTATTGCTGGGCTCAGGATATGTATGATAGGGATCTTGACACCTTCTGGTATCCTGAAGGATGAAGCTAATTATGCTAGGACATCTGCTTCAACATTTTCTTCTCTAGGTACCTGTGAAATATCAAACATTTCGAAACACTTTGCTAGTTTTTTGACTAGCTCTAGATATTTCATTAGTCTTTCTCCTCTAACAGTATATGAACCATTAAAATGATTAGTTAATAATAACGAATCAACATATACTTGAATAAACCTGATTTTCATGTCGATTGCTAGTTGTAATCCTGCTATCAAAGCTTCATATTCTGCCCCATTATTTGTGGCTTGAAATCTGCAGGATATGGATTGAGGTATAATGTCCCCCTGTGGCGATTTCAGCAGAACCCCGAGACCTGTTCCTCTAACATTTGAAGCACCATCAGTGTATAGAGTCCACTTATCTTTGGTTTCTTCAAGTTGTTGGACTTCCAAGTCTGCCTTTTCTTTAAGTTCACTGGTGAAATCTGCCACAAAGTCTGCTAATGCCTGGGATTTGATGGCAGTCCTAGGTTTATATGTTATATCATATGCACTTAGCTTCACAGCCCATTTTCCCATTCTACCTGACATTTCTGGTTTTCTCAAAACAGACTTACTAGGATAACTAGTTTTAAAAAATATACTGTGAGTTTCAAAATAATGTCTAAGTTTAGTAGATGCCATAATAAGTGCTAAAATTAATTTCTCAAGATAAGAATACCTGGTTTCAGCATCCAAAAGACTTTTACTTACATAATATATGGGATGTTGTTGACCTTCAAGATCCTTAGCCAAAACTGCACTTATAGCATTATTTGATATAGCAAGATATAGAGATAGGGGTTCACCTTCCTCAGGTTTTACCAGTAGAGAAGCAGAAGAAAGATAAGCTTTTAAGGATGCTAAAGCTTTCTCATGCTTACTGGTCCACTCGAACCTTTTGTTTTTCCTCAGGATATTATAAAATTCTTTACATTTTTCTGAGGATTTGGATATAAATCTGTTGTGCGCCGCTATCCTGCCAGTTAGCCTTTGAACATCCTTGAATGATGCTGGGGATTTCAGATTCAGGATAGCTTGTACCTTCTCTGGACTCGCCTCTATCCCTCTTTTGGTGACCATGTATCCTAAGAATTTGCCAGACTTCACTCCGAAATGGCACTTTGAAGGATTCAGCTTCATGTTGTATTTGTTAAGGATAACAAATGCGGTCTTGAGATCTTGGAGGTGATCCTCAGCTTTCTTGGACTTCACCACCATATCATCAATATAGACCTCCATCGTGTCCCCCAGTTTCTCTTTGAGCATCATGTTAACTAACCTCTGATAGGTCGGACCTGCATGTCTAAGTCCAAAGGGCATAGCGATATAACAATAAATACATGTGGGAGTCATGAAGGCCGTATCTTCTTGATCTGAGGGCTCCATCTGGATTTGCTGAAATCCTGAGGATGCGTCCATAAATGTCAGCATCTCGTGGCCGGCTGTAGCGTCTACCATCGAATCAATGTGTGGTAGAGGGAATGGATCTTTAGGACAAGCCTTATGCAAGTCTGTGAAATCTACACAAACTCTCCATTTTCCATTCTTTTTCTGTACAACCACCACATTTGCTAACCATAGGGGATATTGAACTTCCCTGATCATTTTTGCCTTCAAGAGTCTTTCTACTTCTTCTTGAATAATTATGTTTCTTTCAGGTGCAAACTTTCTTCTTTTTTGATGGATTGGCCTGAAAGAATTATCAATTCCAAGTTTATGTGTTATAATATCTTTGGAAATACCTGTCATATCCTCATGTTTCCACGCAAATGTTCACAGCCTTGTCTTGAGGAAATCGACCAGATTTGATTCAATATCCTCAGGAATACTCGTTCCTATCAGCACTTTGACTTCAGGATCCTCGGGATAAAGAGGTACTTCTTTAATTTCTTTTTTCCTGGCCTCCATTACGTCTCGTGCTGTCTTCTGTAATTGCTACGCCTGCTGGGGTTTAGCAGTACCCTTCATGGAAGAGGTGTAGCAATTATTCACGTCTTGTTGGTCACTGATAATTTTGATAACTCCCCACGGACTTGAAAGTTTCACTCATTGGTGATAAGTGGATGGTACCGCTTTCATGTCGTGTATCCAGGACCTTCCTAATATAATATTGCAACAAGTTAAACAGTCAATAACACAAAATTTTTGCATTTTATTTACCCCTTCGACATATATTGGGAGCTTAATATCCCCAATAGTGTTCTTAGTTTCTCCACTGAATCCAACCAATACTGAGGAACTGGGGATGATCTCATCCTCAGGAATATTCATCTTTTTCAGCACGTCTAATTGAATAATGTTTACAGAGCTTCCGCCATCTATGAGGATCCTGCGAACGTAATGGTTAGCCACATATAAAGTTATTACCAAACTATCATGATGAGGATCCTGAACATCGACTCTCTCACTTTCATCGAAGGATATAATCCTCTCTTCAGTGAGAACAGATGTCTTTGTTGGCATGTCAGCCACTTCTAACTTTCTTTGGTCAGCATTTCTCTTTGCAGCAGAATAGGAGGTTCCACAGATGTCGGATCCTCCGGAATGAACATGATTGTTCTTGCATCCGTTGGTGGAGGAGCCGGCTTTTCAGGAATTTTCTCGGGATCCTGCTTTCTTCCCTTCTTCTTGCCAAATAGCTCTTTCAAGTGGCCCTTGCTGAGAAGATAACTGATCTCCTTTCTGAGTGCAATGCAATCATCAGTCAAGTGTCCAAAGTCTTCGTGGAAGGCACACCATTTTGATTTGTCTTTCCAGACTCCTCGTCTCTCCATTTTCCTTGGCCACCTGGCTTTCTCACCTAAATCCTGCATTGCACACATTAATCCACCAATATCAACAGAAAAACAATATTCAGAGATCTTAGGATATTCTTCATCATTTTCCTCATCTACTACATTAATCCTGGGGTTATCAAGCATGTAGTAATGTTTTGCTCGGTATGATTTTCCCGGGGATTCGGATTTCCTGTTCATCTGATCATACTTCGGGATATCGACCTTAGAGGTTTTCTTGTCGTCTTCTAGCCTGATAAACCTCAGAGCTCTGCTTCTTGCTTCGTCTAAGGACCTACACGGAGTCATAACGAGATCATCATAGAAAGAGGAGCCTTTTTCTAACCCCAACTTAAGTGCTTCCACTGCTGAAGCTGGGTTTAGATTCGGAATTTCCAGCGACCCTTTACTGAACCCGGTAATAAAATCTCTCAAGGATTCTCTAGGATTCTGGGTAACCCTATAAAGATCACCTGCATTTTCTCAAAAGTTCTACTGCAAGAAAACTGGTAATTAAACATGTTAACTAAATGAGAAAAAGAAATGATAGTGTTAGGAGGAATACTCAGTAGCCATTTCATGGCTGTTCCGGTCAAGGTAGACCCAAACCCTTTGCAAAGACATGCCTCTTTGATTTCCATAGGGATTTGATTGATCTCCATACGTTCTCTATATTATTCGACGTGTTCCTCAGGATCCGTTGAGCCATCATATAGTTTCATATTTGGGGTTTGAAACCGTTATGGGATCTGTACGTCGGTAATTGATGGCACAAACTGGGATATCATGTGACTATTAGTGGGAACTTCAGCTATGGGACGGATTACGCCGGGGACATTCGATATCATGTCCTTAAGTTTTTGTAATTCTCGGGCTAAACTAGAACTTATGCCTGCATCCTGAAAAAATCCTTGATTAGCATTAAATGGAATCGTATTGAAAGAGTTACCCTGATTAACATTCTGAGGAGCGGTCTGGGCGTTGTAGCTCGTATTTCCAAACATAGTATTTCCAGGGTTGGTAAGCGGAGCAGTTGGAGCATTGGCCTGCATCGGGATAAAGTCTCCCTGATGCACATCAAAGGATCCTGAGGGCTGCTGAGCTTGAGCTAACCCTGGAGATACCGCCTGCTGATAAGGACCAGCCTGATGGAACAATCCTGAGGATCTGGACTCTTGAAACAATCCTGAAGATCCAGACTGTTGGAACAATCCTGAGGATCCAGACTATTGGAACAATCCTGAGGATCCAGACTGTTGGAACAATCCTGAAGATCCAGACTGTTGGAACAATCCTGAGGATCCAGACTGTTGGAACAATCCGGAGGGTCCTCCCGGCTGTGACAATCCTGACGATCCTGCATGTTGAAAAAGCCCAGCGGATGACGCATACGGGTATCCTTGAGATCCAGATAGGTGCAATCCCGAAGACCCCAAATGCACCAATCCTGAAGATCCTGGAGGAGTGAAATCCAGAGATCTCGGGACTAGTGGTGTGAATTCTTCCACCGGCTTTTTGGCTTTCTTGAAATCTTCCAGTTCCCTCACGAGCATTTGGTTGGTCTTGTTCTGGCAATCCATCTTTTCCTGTAGCCGTCTGTACAGAGACAGAAGGTCGTTGTTGGACACCATAACGGGATCCTGGGAGACGGCCTCGAACCTGAGAATACAGGAGTAGCAGGTTTCTTCTAAACGTTGTCAGGTTTCTTCGAGATACCACCAGCAGGAGGGAGACGCATAGGCGGCCTTGCTGAGGAATCTGAGGTTGCGGCAGAGGAAGAAACAATCTTTGGTTGGGAAGACATGTTGTGGATATTGAGAGTAGGGTTTCGTTTGAGAGTGAATAATGATCAAAGCACAGTTTGCCCCACGGTGGGCGCCAAATTGTTTCGGTCAAAAATTGGCAAAGCAACCTTTGATCGAATTAGTGCGTGAGGTGAAGTGCTTGTTGATAATAAGATCGAACACAAAGATATGATTACGAGGGAAAAAAACCCTTGATCACAATAATCTTACGTCGGTCAAGAATTATCTACGTAATCATTGGTCGAATTGCTTCGGTCAAAAATTAAGAACGTAATTTTTGGTCGGATTCGTATATGATTATGGTAAAATCCGGCACAAAAAACCCCCGAACGGTTAAAACTATCACCGTCGATATTATTAATAACCAAAATAGGTGATTACAATTGGTGGAGCTGATAAGTGATCGAATGCTAAGTGTTACAGAGAATGCTAGTAGCTAGGTGAGTGAAAGTGTGTGTTCTAATGATATTATCAGCTCATTTATATAATAAAAGATTACAACTGTTATCCCGGGAAATCCTCCCTTGTCTTTAATGCTTTGATTACGTGGTTTAATGGATTTAAATGTGAAGTTATGTCTCTTAGCCGTTACTCCTCACGTCTTTGACTGATTCTTTAAGGAGTCACTTGTCAAACATAGTCCCATCTGCGAAATAACTTCAAATATCCGAGGATAATACAACAGCTAGCAATTATCGAGGATACCGAATATTGAAAACCTGTTAGTAAATCCAGGATCCTTAAACATAGAAATGATTCCTGACAATAATAGAGTTCTTCCACGTGTTAATGTTAACCATAAGTGCGAGATTTCAGCATACAGTCAATATTTGACCTGTAACCATTAATTGGCATTTACTCCTAACGGTTATAACACAATTGACGCGTATTCTTCAGCCACCAACCGTGTATTTCGCATGGACTAAATCAACAATTAATATATGAAATTATAAATCAACACCAAGAGAGAAATATCTATTTATTAGTATTAATACTCAGGATACTAAACTTATTCGAGAATCCTGAACATATTCGTGATCCTGAGCATATTCGGGATCCTGAGCCTAGATCCGACTATAAAATTTGGGCCCTAACAGTAGGTCATCTTTTTCTTCCAACAGTCAGCTGCAGCATGGCCCGGTCTTTGACAAGATTCACAAACAGTTGATGAAGTATGTCGGCATTGCCCTCGGTGGCGCTTTCGGCAAATCTTACAAAATGGAGCGTTTGAGTTGAACCCAAATCGACTTTGATTTGCGCCTTTACTATTGTAGTTGCGCTTCCTCCTGTTCTCCCTTGGTTGTTGGTTGTTGACACTTTCTTATCTTCTTCTTTGTTGCGGACAAGGCTGCCCATCAGATAACCAACTAACTCCATCGCGAAGTCGGCCGTTTGAGGTAGATGAGACCTCACCATATCGCGGATTTCCCGCGGCAGTCCCCAAATATATCGTGTGACTTTGTTGGACTCAGGGTTACCCAGCTGGGGAACCAGGCGACAGTACTCATGGAACTTTGTGTTGTATTCCTGGAGATTTGTCCCTACGACCTTATGATTAAGAAACTTTGTTTGAATTTGGTCGGTTTCGTGCATTCGACATAATATTGCCAATATTATCGCCTTGAATTCTTCCCAAGAGAGGTCGTATAGAACTTGACGTCCCTTACTCAAAATTAGTGTGTTCCACCACTCAAACGCCTCGCCTCTAAACATTTGCACAGAGTATTGTATCATTTCTTGTTTTGAACATTTTCTTATTATGACGATTGATTCCATCTCCTCAAGCCATCTAACAGTTGTGATAGCTCCTTTATCTCCATGAAATTCCTTTGGACCGAAATACTTGAAATCTTTGAAATAACAACCTCCATTATTCAGTTTCTTGAATTCTTGACGGATTCCGCCATCAGCATTCGATTCATGAACACTTTCCTCGACACGAGACGGTTTCGGACGAGATTTTACGGATTTATGGGAAAGATTAACAGATTGAGAATGTTTCGAGTGTTTCGAGTTAGATCTAGCCATAGATTCTTCTCTAACCACATCCTTTATAATTCTTTATATTTAACTCATATATTTTTCAGGAATTGGTTCATCTTGTTTATTCTCGGGGTCTTTCCCCTTTCCTTATCTTATTTCTACTTCTTTTCGTGCATTCTTTATGCTGTTACTTTGTTCAGACATTATTCTTTTTTCTTTCAATATTTTTTTATATCTGAAATTTTACAAATTTCTTTCTTTAAACATACATTTTTATTTATTACACATATATATATCATAAATGATATATATATATATATATATATATATATATTATTTTTACAACATACTTATATATATCCTTCATTCGATATATATATTTACCTATCCTTATTTCTTATTACAACTTTTATTACACATAGCATCAAAGCTAACTTAACACATTAACTTCAACTCTTGAAACACCTCTTTGTTACCATCGCTTCAATCATTCATAAATTTCTTTACAACATTCGTCAACTTGTTGCATTTTCGAAGAAGCGTCTCTCCTATCTTCTTCTTTTTCTTCCCATCAACGGCTATCTTCTTCCTCAAATCGTCCATCTCATACAAGGCGCGGTCCAAGTGTTCCTCCTATGACAGCGGGATTTCGTTGGGGTATCCATATCTTGGAGGTGGGTCGCGCTAACCCATCATCACCATGTCATAATGATTCCTTGGTTCTGGATACGGAGATGCGGTCACGTCGGATGAGTAGTGGAAGAAAGCTTCGGCAGCTATGTTTTGTTCTCAAATTTCGTTGGCTTACTCTTCTTCCGTTGGGATCATGCCTGGAAAAGGTGGAAAACTTGATGAAGCTTGATTCTTGAGTTTCTCGAGGTATTGTACATAGGTGTCAACAGAACCATAGCTTAGGTTTTGGGGAGAGAGTGATTCCTCCATTGGTGTTGACATCTCATTGGGATTATCCGGGTATTCCTCTTCCGGTTCTTCCTCAGATTCTTCCTCTGGATCTTCTTCTTCTTCCTCGGGTTCCTCTTCTTCTTCAGGTTCTTCCTCTTCCATATGCTGAGCAGTCTCATTCATCTTGGGGGCATTCGGAAACTTTCATAGGGCATCATTATTCTCATCTTGGGTTTACGAGATGGTCTTTCACCATTGTTGGGACGGGAGTCAATAGAATCGAAGGCAGAGCTTCCAGTATGCCATCTTCGTTGGTCGGAATGACATTGCGACCAGTCAGATGATGGAGATCTTGGTTCCTCCTTAATTGGTCGGTTGGAGAGGAAAGCATATGATGGGTGAGGGTTTTGAGGTAGGTATGTTGGTACTCCAGTTGGGTAGTACGGCGGTATCTCGGATGGTTGATATGTTGGAATTTCTGTCGTATAGTATGTTGGAACTTCAGCGGGATGGTACATGGGTATTTTTGGTGGATGGTAGCTTTAGTGCCTCGGTGGTTCACTTCTTTGATTCGGTGGGCCATCAGGAACATTTATTGGGTAGTGCTCGGTTCTGGGATAGTATACAGGTTTAGTTAGGTCATGTTCTACGTCTTGGCCAAAGAATGCTTCATAATAGCCTTCACTCATATTATCTTTGGGGAAAGGTTCGGCGATTCCAGCCTTGCGTACATAGTTCTCCATCATGCTCTTGAATGACATCTAACATTTTAGGTCATGAAGTTGAAAGTTTAGGCCCGATAGAAGACCTAACAACCTTTGAAATACCGGTGAGTGAAGTGGACCATGTGATTCCTGACTATCCCATGCTAGTCACACTGATAAATGAAGTTGGGGGAAAAAGTGCAAGTTCAAGAAAAAGAAAGGTGAATCTAGAAGACCTTGAGAAAAATTTAATGAAATGACCTTGTATTCGGTCTACATAAGTGTTAACCATGAGAAATAAGGTGTGGGTCCGACATGTCACTTACCTAGCTTACACGGGAAACTCGGTGGGAAAATGTTAAGTTCGCCCCCGATCAATAGTTGACGCTCCAAAGATAAGAAATAATGTGCAGGCTAGACGTGTTAACTATCGGGCATATAATGGAAAATCTAAAGTAAAGGTGCATTCACATCGGCCCGTTTTTGTTTATCAGACATGCTAAACATGAAGAATGAGGTAGAGCCGAGGCGTGTTAACTACCGAGCTTTTATAGGAAACTCAGTAGGTAAATGTTCCATTCGACCACCATAACCACTAAATCAGGTAACGGTCCGGCTGATGACATTGACAAAAACTTAGCGCTAAACGGGAGGCAACCCAGATTTTATTTTCAATTTGTATTTTATTTAATTTTTTTAGTTTGTTTAACCGTTTTATTTCAAGCGTACCACTATAGCAAAATTCAAGTGTGGGGATGCCACACGGATAAGTCGAAGTTTTATAGAGTTTCGGTGAAAGAATTTTAAGTTACGAGGTTTCGGATATCCGACGTGCTTTCATGTTCCTTTTGCTACAGTTGTGTTGTTAAAAGTGTAATTGTATAATTTGATACTCCCATCACATTAAGCCCGTTTTTAAAATTAAATAGAATTAAATTTTAACCCCGTCCTCGATAATGTTCTTCTAAAAATTATAATTTTAAACATTGAGGACAAATTAAAATTTTTAGCCTTAAGAGCAGCTTGATTGTGCGCAAAAGCCGGAATTGTAAATTGTTAACTGTTAGTATTAATGCCAAGTAGAGGTCTTTGGTCATGGTAAATTTTTAAGCTTCTCGAAAGTCTTCCCATGCAAATGTCTTTCAAAAATAGAAAATTAAAATGAGTCGTTTAGATGGGGATAAAGAGTCATGGGGACAGGTACAAATATTTATATCGTCAACCCTATTCTTTCGATACGTGTGTGAGTTGACCCAAATATATATAATACACATATAATATATAGTACACACATGTCATTTGAGTGCTTTCATTGATGTTCATGGATTACGGGATCGTAGTTGGCATGAATGCAAAAGTGAAAGAGGCAATTAGGTTAAGCCTCGTCTGGATGAGCGAGAGTGTGGGTACTGGGGGTTGGGGCCTCATACATTATACATATAAGGATGGTTAATGAGAGGGGCGGGGGGTTGGGTCCCTTAGAAAGCCTTTCTTGGACTTATTTTTCATTTGGTTAACCCCGTCATTATGTTACGAGACGATCCGGCTTACTAGGTTTATTTGTAATTGTATTTGTTTTATTTTGTTTTTGTATTTGTTCTAGTATCAAGCATTACGTTATTATGCTTAAAAAAATATTTGAGGAAAAAGCCAAAAATATGTCTGTGTATATTCAGTTATGTCTTCAGTAGTTCGTTTATATGAAAAAAAAATAAATAAAAATAAAAAGTCAAAGAAAAGCTCAAAAAGAGTCAATGTTCTAGTCAGTATTGGTTGTAAATGAAAGTCAATAAGTTTGTTTAGTTATTTAGTCGTTGGAATAAATTATGTCATTGTTTATTTAGTTGTTTTGTAATAAGCCGGATCGGATCGTCTAAGCTACTTCAAAAATTCCCTTCCATACCCTTACACTTGGCCCCGTTACAACCCTTTTTAAGACCTCTTGATTTGCATTTGTGTCAAAGCAGCTTAATGGATGAATATTTGCATATGAGTGATACTGAGAGCAGAGTGATACTAGAACATATTTTGCTAGTCCAGATATTAAACCGAGAGGAGAGATGTTATATTATGAGGGGTATGACCATGTGTGCCTTAACCGGAAACAAAGTACACTCGTTTGGGCGGTTTCAAAAGTTTTAAAATGTATCATTAAATTATTTGGTGGGTTATCAACCTTGACAGTGTCAGTTCTTGAGAATCGGGTATGACATTATACCTCACTAGTATTAATACTGATAATTGATGAACCGTCGATCGAGGTGTATGTGTTGCATGAGAGTTTGTTTGAGGGCAAGCAAATGATAAGTGTGGGGATGTGATATGTGGGTAGAAATATGTGTATTAAGTGTGTAAAGTCATGTGTTTTGATTAGTTATATAATGTGAACACGATTACTTTGAGTGCGTTTGTGGTTACAGGTGTGCGGAGCTTAACGGAGCTTATTGGAGCTTAAATAAGCTAAATTGGAGCATTCATGATGGAGTGGAAATGAAAGTAATGATCTCTGCGATGATATAGAATTGAAATACGAAGACGTGGCCGCAAACGGGGAGGAAAACGGAGTTGAAACGAAGATTCTATGAAGAAAACAAGATTTAGGATGGCAGACCGTAAGGCAGAGTCATCAGACCGTAGCTTACGGTTTGGTTTGACGAAAAAAGAGATTTTGGTGATTTTTCTTCCATATTTAAGGCCCAAAAACCCTAATATTGAATTCATTCAATAACCATCAGTTTTGGGACGTCTTGGGATCTATCTTACAATATCATAACACGTCCTAATCACAAGATTGATCCATGAAATCATTCTCCAACATCATAATCAAGAACATGAAGATCAAGATGCAAGGCTAAAAGGCTTCATAACCATATCCGGGTGTAGGGTTGAGTTTCTTGTTAGGTTTTGTTTATTCTAAACTTTAACTTTGGATTTGTAATTGATTAATCATTCTATTATTCAATTATTTGAATTTGCTTTCGTGCTTACACGGTTTTAAATAATTGATTACTTAATCTTTTATCAGTTAATTGATTTGTGGTCATCAACAATTAGGATTAAGTTCTTTCGTCATTGACCCGTTTATCATTAACCATATTATTTATTTTGTGCTTCAACAAGTAAAACCGATTATCAAATACATTTTCATTTAACCTTGTCAATTGTTCGGATTCAGTTCTGACGATCAACACGGTCAATCGTTAAGTCTTTTGGTTCACATATTTTATAAGAATCCGTTCAAAGAAGTTTATCAATTCCTCAACTTGTTACACCCTGGAGTTTGGTTATTTTCTCATTATTGTTTACAAACTTTTCCAAGTAACCGTGTGTTTTTATTAAATCATCTTTTATAAATCACTTGACATCGTCTATCCACCTTAGTTAAGTAATTAATAATTATGAACTTTACTTGCACTTTCCACTGATTCCCTGTGGAGACGACCTTACTTACCCGTACTAGTTATAGGTATTTAAGCATCATAAATACTTGTTTTTGATTAGAGCACGACATCTACATCAAAATGGCTTCGTTTTCGGGGAATCAACACGCAAAGTGTTAGTTTAGCTTAGTTTTTAATTTTTGTTTTTAATTATTTATTCGTTGATTTTACGCTTGGTATTTGTATGTCTTATGTGTGTAGGTAACTTAGGATGACGTGGAGTTGGGTCTATGACCCACATGAAGGATATAAGGCCGTGGAAGATGATGACTCGTACCATACACATTCATATCATGGCCCACCTTCAGCAAACTCTCATGGCTTCAATGAGTTAGATAACAAGAGGAGCTTCAACCAGCAGGGTCGCAACCTGCGGTACCAAAATTATTCATTGCCTCAATCTGATTATAAAGGTTATTTTGGGTCAACAACAGGTAACCAAGAAAAGTCGTATCAAAGCAGTTATAAATCTGTGAAGAGAATTAATGGTTACCAGTTTGAGGATGATTCGGATTATGATAGTGAAGGGTCCGATACGCCAACTTTTGTAAGTTATCAAGAGGAGGATGACTACTACTACCATGAACATCCTCAACCAATATACGAGGAAGTCCCTCAACATTATAATCAGGGTGGTACACATCAAAGAAATTATCAGCAAGATCAAGAAGATTCCTCATGTAACAAAGAAGTGTCTTGGAAGGATGTTATGGATTTTCTAAAGGAGATGAAGAGAGATCAAGAATCTCACAATCATGCTTTAAGTAAGAGGTTAGAACTCCAGGAAATGTTTAATGCTACTCAAGATAAACTGGTGAGTCAACTATTAGAAGAGGTGGCTCAAATTGAACGAGAACAAGAAAAGTTGGTTAGTGGTGCCGTGGTGGACGAAGAAGTGATAGATGAGCTTCAGGGGATTTCAGAGCACGAAGTGGAGGAAGAGGTTGTGGAAATTAATACCACACCAACTCTATCAATCATTAAAGAGTCAAAAAGTACAATGGTTATGATTGAAGATGATATAGAGGGAGAGAGTTAAAATTTTTTAGGTCATGAAGTTGAAAGTTTAGGCCCGATAGAAGACATAACAACCTTTGAAATACTGGTGAGTGAAGTGGACCATGTGAATCCTGACTGTCCCATACTAGTCACACTGATAAATGAAGTTGGGGGAAATAGTGCAAGTTCAAGAAAAAGAAAGGTGAATCTAGAAGACCTTGAGAAAAATTTGATGAAATAGCCTTGTATTCGGTCTACACGAGTGTTAACCATAAGAAATAAGGTGTGGGTACGACATGTCACCTACCTAGCTTACACGGGAAACTCGGTGGGAAAATGTTAAGTTCGCCCCCGATCAATAGTTGACGCTCCAAAGATAAGAAATAATGTGCAGGCTAGACTGTAGGTTCCCTGGACGGATCACACGAGATATCCCGATATACACAGGTGCGGAATCCCTGTGTAGATCGTTACGGACGTAGAATATTAGCTCATGAACACACGTACACACAATACGAACAACCACACGTTATATTGATAACTCAAACCGAGATGCTTACAGACTCACGTCAATAGACTCACACGTAACTGAACTCGATCAACCAAAACCCTAAAAATGACCAACACTGAAACAGTAACCCGTAGGTTACTTAAATACACGACAACTTCGCCTCAGGCGAAGTTGTCAATAACTTCGCTCGTTGAACAAGTTCGCCTAGGCGAACATGTCAACAACTTCGCTTGGTTAACAAGTTCGCCTAAGAGAACTTGTCAACAACTTCGCTGTTACACAAACAATTACATAAACAATATTACAGACTCGATTACAGACTTTATACATATGAACTACTGACATCTATGCACCAACAGACTCCCCCTTGGCAGTAGCTTCATATCTCGATCTTTCAGCTCTTGTCTTGTAATCCTGTATCTTCATGCGTGCACTCCTTCTCTAACACACACCGTGACTACTCGCTGATATTTCCTTGCTTCATCCTTCCAAGCAGGAATATAGAATATCTTCTTTTCGTTCAACGCTTGCAAATCAGCTTTCGATAAGTTAACAAGATGCATCGGGTCATACACCCTCAGCACTTCTTGTTCATCTTCGTCTTCCATCACGGCTTCAGCAGTCTGGCAATCAACGTACCACCATTTTAGATTCTTCAACACATCTTGAGGCATATTCTTCATTGGAACCTCCTTGATGCATCGGATCGGCTTGTACTTCATCACCATCCATGGCTTGCCATCTACTCTCAATCCCCTCTCTGTATCCTCCACGAGCTTTCCCTTCTGTGGCGTTAATAGTTCAAACTTCTTTTCTTTTACGCCTTCTTTCCACACAATCTTCTCAATCATTCTTGCCATATTGTTGTCACTTCTGTTTATCATGCCCAATCTGCCCAAATCTTTCACCTCGCATTCCGGCAACGTGTTGAAAGATCTCAACATTCTCTTGAAGTATTGAATGCCATCATAACGTTTTACCACAAATAACTTGATCTGTTCATCATAAATCCAACAGATGATTCCCTTATTCGCCTCAGCATAGCCTTTAATGTTATAGCTTTTCTTGAACATGGCTGGAACAGCAGGCTTCTTGGTCTTGATAAACCAATGAGCACAGCCTTCCTTCCACCTAGGCTGCTCCTCCCACTCAGTAGTCTCATCCATCTCAGCCCTCACATCGGCTTTCTCAACCTCAGGGATCTCGTGCTCGACATTTTCATCAACAATCTCTCCTTCCTCTATCACATTTTCAACCATAATTTCTGCACCAATCTTTTCAATCTCACTGATTGGCAGAACATCTTCATCAAATAATACATCGTCGCTGAACATGTCATCATCAAGTTCCTTCAGCGCATCGATCACGTCATCCTCCACCATCACTACATCATCACCACCAGCCGCTTCGGTAGACTCCCCCTCAGCTGCGGAAGCCCCAAGAGCTTGTGAGGTTCTTGGCAGCTCACCACCTGCACCTTCCGGTGCATTGGGATCATCGTCTCGGTCTTCTCTACGCTTGGTCCTCAACTCATCTCCTCTACAGCTCATCTCCCCCTGAGATGCCAAGAAAACCTTCAAGGCATCTATTATTTTCCCGTGCTCAGCCAGGAGGGATGCCTGCAGTTGATTTGCTTCCACTAGGCTTTGAATAGTCTTTGACTGCTCAGCTACGATCCGCTCTAGTGAAGCTATCCGTTCCGAGTCAGAACTGGGCGTGTCCGCAGGTGGTACCGTACCCGATACTCCTGCAGAAGTGGTGATCGTAGACTCATCATCAAGTTCCTTCAGCGCATCGATCACGTCATCCTCCACCATCACTACATCATCACCACCAGCCGCTTCGGTAGACTCCCCCTCAGCTGTGGAAGCCCCAAGAGCTTGTGAGGTTCTTGGCAGCTCACCACCTGCACCTTCCGGTGCATTGGGATCATCGTCTCGGTCTTCTCTACGCTTGGTCCTCAACTCATCTCCTCTACAGCTCATCTCCCCCTGAGATGCCAAGAAAACCTTCAAGGCATCTATTATTTTCCCGTGCTCAGCCAAGAGGGATGCCTGCAGTTTATTTGCTTCCACTAGGCTTTGAATAGTCTTTGACTGCTCAGCTACAATCCGCTCTAGTGAAGCTATCCGTTCCGAGTCAGAACTGGGCGTGTCCGCAGGTGGTACCGTACCCGATACTCCTGCAGAAGTGGTGATCGTAGACTCAACAAATCGTGCTACTACCACCGGTGGAGTACGCGTTTGAGGTGGTGGAGACACAATTTCTGGAGCCGACGTCTGGACGGCTGTGATCTGTGGAAGGTCAGCCGACAATGTAGCCACTACGGGAACAACCGTAGCGCTTGTACTCGATACTTGCACAGAGGTAGGAACAAGGGACATACCAGACAAGGCAGGTGGAGCAAAACGTGCAAACCTTGAAGTCTCTCCGGCTCCTACACCCATACCTATCGTTTCCCTTCTTGAGCGCTTTCGCACCAGCTGCACAGCCTCTTCTTCATCAGCTTCCTCATCTTCGTCATCAACAATTCTCTTCTGCTTACCCACCGTTCTCTCATGTCTCACCATCATCTGTCTGGCCTCTTCCATCACATCATCAAAATCAGCTTGTGGACCCGAGACTTGAGTATTCACAAGTTCGCCTAGGCGAAGTTAAGCACAAGTTCGCCTGATTCAACAACTTCGCCTATAATTTCAAAATCAAACCTTTAAGTTTGAACATTTTGCAATTAACATTTGAAACTTCCAAAAAGAGTTAAACAAATATGATCATGTCTAAGTAACCAGTTATAAAATAATACAACTACAAAAATAGGAAAAACTTATAAAAATTTAACAAATAAGGGATCAAATTTCAGTCTAGTCAGGGACACCACGTTTTAGAAAAGATCCTAACAGGAATCATACTAACTACGTGACTGTTACATAGATCCGTGTTTAGCTGTATTATGACATATAGAGACAGGTTGTAAGCAGGTAATATACTTAAGATGGTTTTCATCGTTTCTGTGATACGAGTTAGGTTCAATTAATCCTTAAAATTTAAGTGGGCAACAACTCAGAAATATTGATGCCTCCTATCTATCCTCAAAGCGTATTTGGCTTTCCCCAAGTCACCCCGAATTGACTTCGACCCATAGTGTCTGATTAACTTGTAAGTATTCTATGTCTGGATCCCGTATTCATTCTTACTCCATGATTGAGAAGTCTCGATCTCTTGAACTCTCGAATGATACAATAACTTCATAAGTATTTTTTTTTTTTTTTTCAAACATACTTATAGACTTCAGAGTAATAAATAACTGCAAGTCCCGAATCTGGATCACTGCAGTGTCTTGAAACGCTTTCTTCACGGGAATCAGAACACTTACGGGCTCGTGTATGACACTGGGTAATCACTTTTCTGCCTATCATTCGGAAAGATATACATGAAGACACGCAAAACTCTTAAGGAGTTTCCACATAAAATCAAGTAAACTTTAATTTGTATCACATCTACTTTTACGCACCATAAAAAGTTACCATGACATACAATGATTGTCCTAAAGCCTTTTAAGCCTAATAACTTCACCAGTTAAGCACACAAAGTTAGTATATATATCATTTTCCACGGTTGGATCAATTTTCTGTTAAACATAGCAAAGAACTTCTTACGAAGTATTAGACTTGAAAAGTAATTTCATTTCCCTAAAAAAATTTGACTTTAGTCACCCCGATCACGTCAAAGTCTTCAGGTAAACGGCAATCCCGAAGATCCAATGGATCAACTGGACCGACCACATACAAGTATGTGTCCTTCTTACTAAGAATGACCGACTAATTTTCAGCGACAGAAAGAAAACACATCTTAACTGCCCCGGTCACTTTCAGTCATCTGGTTAATGGCGACCACCCTCATTCTCTAAGTAGAAACGAGGACCAAAACATATCCGAGGATATGTCCATCAAACTGAGGTAACCGACTAATTTTAAGCAATAGTGATGTTTTTTTTTTTTTTTTTTTTTTTTTTAAATAATCACAAAAACATGGTTACTCGGGATTGATCATCCCATTCAGCTCAATTAGGTTTTGAAATCTGGATTTATCAAACGCTTTTGTAAATAAATCAGCGAAATTTTCCAGCGTATCGACCTTTTCGACCTTGATCAGTTTCTTCTCAGCACAATCCCGTATGAAGTGATGACGAATGTCAATATGTTTAGTTTTACTATGCTTCACGGGATTGTTAATTACTGAGATGGCAGCAGTGTTATCAATTAAAATAGGAGTGAGTAAAAAATTCAGACCATAGTCGCGCAATTGTTGCTGAATCCACAAAACCTGAGAACAGCAGTTGGATGCTGCCATATATTCAGCTTCGCACGTTGAGATTGCGACTGAAGTCTGCGCACGTTGATAACGCCCATCACAAGCCCATTTTTGACAATGTGGTTCATCTTCCGAAGATGAATGTGCCCCATTCTCCTGTGCCATAGTTCGGATTCTGATTCGCTTGCTTTCGTCAACAAACATGATTCTCCCAAGGCCATTTCAGTAGACCTCATATCCATCACATACGTATTTGTATCACGTGGAGCTGTCATCACTATCCACTCTTCTGGTATCTGAAAACCAGGCTTCAACACGATCGCCTCATTCTTCGTGAAGTGAACAGTATACTCCTTATCACAAATCTGCGACACACTCAGCAGATTGTGCTTCAGCTCTTCCACAAAATTTACATTCTCAAGTGTCATCTTCCCATTGGACACCGTTCATTTCCCAGTAATTCTTCCCCCACTTTCACCAGCAAAACTAACTCTGGCTCCCTGAACAGGTTTTAAGTCGTGCAACAAGTATTTGTTGCCCGTCATGTGCCGGGAACAGCCGCTATCTACAATCCAAAGACTGTGGGCAGCCCTGTTCAACTGTTCCTGCACAATATAGCAAATGATTAGAATCTAGGGACCCAAGACCAATTGGTCTTGGATATATACATCCCGTACTTCTGCTTTCCGAGGTTAGCATTTGAATAATTCCTGTCAGTCCTAGTAGGAAATCTCATTGGAGATTGAATGTGAGGCCTTTCAAACCTATGTGTATTGAAAGTATTATATCTTACGGTTTGGTGATTAGCATTGTAAAACTGAGGTTTGTTTCTGTGAAAACCTGAATTAGTTACATTTTGAAACTTTAAAGGGTTTTCATTTTTAACAGTATTAAAATTACCAGTAGACTTATGCTCAGTTTTAATAGGCCTCCCACCTCTGAATTTCGGCGTCAGAGGACAATCTGCAACAAGATGTCCTACCTTATTACACCGAAAACAACACCTATAATCCATTTTCTTTTCAAATGTTGTTTTGGATGTAGAGGCAGTGTTACCAGCCGTTCGTCTCACATAAGGTGGGACGTATGGGTTGAGTGGAGTACTCTTTTTAGAAGTTTTATCTTTATCTCCACCAGTGGGTAACACTCCCTTCTCTTTTGTCTTACCCGATTCGGACAACTTATCCGAATCCGATGAGACTGGACTCGTAACAGAAATATTTACACTTGAAACAGGCGAACTCGTTTCGCCACTACTAACACTACTAACACTTGGTTCTTTACTTGTAACCTTGATAGGAACTGTCTGAGGAACTTCAAAATCAGCAGATTTCTGTACACTAGGGTTAAAAGTGTAATTGTGGTTATACGGTGGTGGAACCTCGTGATAACCAATTCCTCCTCTCTTTGTAGAGGTACCTTGATCACTAACAAGGTGATCAAGAATAGCTGAGGAATTTCGGAACTGCTCCAGTTTTCGGTTCAGTTCCACCACTTTCACCTGGTGGTCAGCAATCTGCTTTTCACGTTCAGCAATCAGTTTAGTCTTTTCTTCTAAAACCTCATAACTAAGATCAATAACTTCAATTTTCTCAGCAAGTTTAGTTTTTAAGCTTTTAACATCTTTTTCACATGCTTTTATTTTAACTTTGTAACTGTTTTCTCTTGCTTTCGTAAAGTGATGATCTTCTTTAAGAGTTTTAAATTCAGCATCTAAACGAACATACTGATCAGTTATGGTAGCAAGTTGCTCAGACAAATTCTCACATTTAGTACAACAAGATTTAGAAGTTACCTCGGAGATTTGATCATTGTTATCTGCCATGAAAGCTTTTTCCTTACCAGTAGCTTTCTCTTCTCCGGTAGTCTTCTCACGTTCTTCATTCTCAACCTTAGCCATATTTGCCTGTTCATTATTTTCATTCAAATGCAGGTTCCAGTTGTATTCACCTGCTTCTCTGGACAGCATGGCATTGACTTCTTTAGTACTTCCAGTGTGCTGTGGAGATCGGCCCTGACCACGCTCAACTCTCTCGTTTCTGCAATCTTTGGCAAAGTGCCCGTTTTGTTGACAGTTATAGCACCTTACCTTGGACTTGTCGAACCCTGGCCTGCCACCAACAAACTTTCTCCCTGTCTTCCTCATGAACTTCTTCACTCGCCTCACTATCATGGCCATCTGCCATTGTAAATCCATCTCCTCCAGATCATCAGCATCGATCTGGTCATAGTCTTCATCTAGCATTGCCGGATCAACTACCTTTCCTTGAATATAGTTTTCGTATGAAGCAATAAATGAAGCATAGAGGCCAAACTGCTCTTCAGCAGATTTGACGCTCATTGGCATCTTTGAGTAATTATTGCTTGAGGAACTTGAAGATCCACCACTCTGGCTTGCTGTCTGTTGAGTACCACTTGATCCACCCGCAACAAAGCAAACATCCCCATTTGAATTTACTGACACATGCCCCTCCTGTGAAGAATTGGCACCCGACTCACCTTTCGAGTAGTAGGCGGCAGAGTCAGTTTTTGAACTTGTATTGGAGTTCATTTTCGCACCATACATGCTTGGATCTTGAACCTGATCCATAGATGTTTCTTTCCTCACCATATTAAGCTCAAAAGTTCTGAGCTTGTTGACAGCGGTTTCAAGATCATAAGTAGAGAAGTCCTTGTCTTCCCTCATTAATACAGTATACATCTCCCATTTTGGTGGGAGAGCATCGAGAAGTTTTTCTACAATCTCTTCTTCTCGGTAGGAAATGGAGTAGTTACTCAATTCAGTCATGAGATGATAATATCGCGTGATAATATCATCAAGAGATTCGTTCTTTAAGTACTTAAAGACTGAAAATTGAGTTTTAAGCAGCTTTATCTTTGAGGCCCGAATGCCTACATTTCCTTCGAATCTGCTCTCAAGAGCTTCCCAAAGCTCTCTAGCCGATGTATACTTTCTGAATGTATGGAGGATCTCCTGCGGAAGAGCCATTGTGATTGCAGCATGAGCCTTGCTTTCGGCTTCGTACATCTTCTTCTCCTCCTCTTCCATTTTATTGTATTTCTTTATTTGGTCTCGACCCTCATACTGCATGATTGGTGGAATATATCCATCTTGGATGCATACCCACATTTTTGCATCCTGGTACTTAACATACTGTATGAACCGATCCTTCCACGCAACAAAGTCGGTTCCTTTTAGCAATCTTGGGGCCTTTGTGGTTGACCCCGCTTCAACTTCCATCTTGACAAGCTCTGAAATGTTGATTGACGACATCCTTCTTGAAGACTGAAAAATTCTGAAATGGGCGAAGTTAAAAAAATTTCTTCGAAACAGTACTGTAGGCGAAGTTAAGTATAACTTCGCTTAAGTAATAACTTCGCTGGATCCTTCGTAAATTCGCGTAAATGGGCGAAGTAGAGAATAACTTCGCTTAGGATAAGCGAACTTAGAAAGTAAGCGAACTTGAAGAGAACTTCGCTGAACGAGGCGAACTTGAGAAGAACTTCGCTGAGTTAGGCGAAGTTGAGGAGGTAGGCGAAGTTATGAATAACTTCGCTTCTCCTTATATCTTCGCTGAAACCCTACGAATCCTGACGGCAACTTCGCCTGATGAACAGCAACTTCGCCTGATGAACTTGAACTTCCTGCAGATCTGAAAAACGGATTTTAACGACGATTTTGACGATTTGAAGGCTTAAACACACTGGTAGGAAGCTAGAATGAGCAAAAACACCACAAACTCGTCCCGGTAACACCCGAAATGGAACGAATTCTACACCCGCGTGAATATCCCGAACCACACAATCGAGCAAACGCTCTGATACCAATTGTAGGTTCCCTGGACGGATCACACGAGATATCCCGATATACACAGGCGCGGAATCCCTGTGTAGATCGTTACGGACGTAGAATATTAGCTCACGAACACACGTACACACAATACGAACAACCACATGTTATATTGATAACTCAAACCGAGATGCTTACAGACTCACGTCAATAGACTCACACGTAACTGAACTCGATCAACCAAAACCCTAAAAATGACCAACACTAAAACAGTAACCCATAGGTTACTTAAATACACGACAACTTCGCCTCAGGCGAAGTTGTCAATAACTTCGCTCGTTGAACAAGTTCGCCTAGGCGAACTTGTCAACAACTTCGCTTGGTTAACAAGTTCGCCTAAGCGAACTTGTCAACAACTTCGCTGTTACACAAACAATTACATAAACAATATTACAGACTCGATTACAGACTTTATACATATGAACTACTGACATCTATGCACCAACATAGACGTGTTAACTATCGGGCATATAATGGAAAATCTAAAGTAAAGGTGCATTCACATCGGCCGGTTTTTGTTTATCAGACATGCTGAACATGAAGAATGAGGTAGAGCCGAGGCGTGTCAACTACCGAGCTTTTATAGGAAACTCAGTAGGTAAATGTTCCATTCGACCACCATAACCACCAAATCAGGTAACGGTCCGACTGATGACCTTGACAAAAACTTAGCGCTAAACGGGAGGCTACCCGGATTTTATTTTCTATTTGTATTTAATTTTATTTTTTAGTTTGTTTAACCGTTTTATTTCAAGCGTACCACTATAGCAAAATTCAAGTGTGGGATGCCACACGGATAAGTCGAAGTTTTATAGTGTTTCGGTGAAAGAATTTTAAGTTACGAGGTTTCGGATATCCGACGTGCTTTCATGTTCCTTTTGCTACAATTGCGTTGTTAAAAGTGCAATTGTATAATTTGATACTCCCATCACATTAAGCCCGTTTTTAAAATTAATAAGAATTAAATTTTAACCCCGTCCTCGATACTGTTCTTCCAAAAATTATAATTTTAAACATTGAGGACAAATTAAAATTTTTAGCCTTATGAGCAGCTTGATTGTGCGCAAAAGCTGGAATTGTAAATTGTTAACTGTTAGTATTAATGCCAAGTAGAGGTCTTTGGTCATGGTCAATTTTTAAGCTTCTCGAAAGTCTTCCCATGCAAATGTTTTTCAAAAATAGAAAATTAAAATGAGTCGTTTAGATGGGGATAACGAGTCATGGGGACATGTACACATGTTTATATCGTCAACCCTATTCCTCTGGTACGTGTGTGAGTTGACCCAAATATATATAATACACATATAATATATAGTACACACATGTCATTTGAGTGCTTTCATTGATGTTCATGGATTACGGGATCGTAGTTGGCATGAATGCAAAAGTGATAGAGGCAATTAGGTTAAGCCTCGTCTGGATGAGCGAGAGTGTGGGTACTGGGGGTTGGGGCCTCATACATTATACATATGAGGATGGTTAATGAGAGGGGCGGGGGGTTGGGTCCCTTAGAAAACCTATAGTACGAGTATAACCATTTGTTAGTTGGATATACAATCTGGCTTAAGACCTTTAGTCTAATTTTATAAATTTTACCTCGATGAACCTTTAGTTCAAATCTCTTTTATTTAAAAACCTTTAGTTTAAAAGTAATTTTATTAACCTTTAGTTTATTTATAAAACCCTACGTTTCTTCTTCTTTAAGAAACATATACTTTTCTTTTCTTTAATATTTAAGAATAGTTATTATTACTTAAATAATATTTTCATAAGAAAGAATATATACACTTACACACACACACACACATATATATATTTATAGATATTCATAAACTTATCTTTTGTTCTTTCTTTGTTATATTTTCTTTATATTTTATCGAGGTATCGAGTATAACCTCGACTTAAGGTTTAAGCCTTTTATAATATTTTATTATTATTTTCATTAGCGTTATGCCTTTCCTTGGCACGCAAAACGACAAACACCAATCTTTCACCACTTGTCGGCACGCCTTACGAGACTTACCATCTTGTTGTCGAGATATAACAAACACCTTCTTGGTTGATACGTCGATGGAATGTGGCACGAACTTCGAGGAAACGACACGACAATCGAGTAATCGGGACACACTTTTCGAGGTGGATCGAGGGTTTGATTATGGAGTTCTAGTGAGATGTTAAAGAGAGTGGAATACTGAATTTGGGATGAGATTTGTGAGATCCCGGACTTGCTATTTATAGAAAAAATTTGGAAGCCCATCGCGATTTGCGATGGCCTCCTGGTCACCCGTCGCGTATCGCGACGTAGCTCTGCCCAGTCACCATATAGGTCTGCCACGAGTTGCCACATGGCAGGCGGTGTGCCACGTGTTGACACGTGGCGGACGACGTGCCACGTCTGGCCACGTGGCGGGACACGTGGCGAACGATGTGCCACGTATGGCCACGTGGCAGGCCACGAGTCTCGCTGTCAGACAACCCATCGCGATACGCGATGGGTCTCTCTTCTAATCCATCACGTATCGTGATGGGTTAGGAAAAGATAATTTTCATTTTTAACCCTTGGGTTTGGATTTTGACAGATTTGGTCCCTAGACTTTGGAAAGTTGAAAATTTGAACTCGAAATTTTCACAATGTTACACATACTTACATACATTCATTTCATACTATATACATAACTATCTCTACCAGCTCAGATATTATTAGGGTCTGGTCCCTACATTCTCAGAAATTATTAGGGTCTGGTCCCTACCATCTCAGATAGGAACATATCATATATTATTAGGGTCTAGTCCTTACTATCTCAGATATTATCATGGCATGGTCCCTACTTTTCATACAACCACACATACATTCCATACAACATAAAACCATATACCTATATTCGTTATATATACATACACATTCACATATCATACACTTACTATATAAAGTAAGTGTATCAACCAATCACATAGAGTATGCACACAGCCCCGTGAATCATAGCAGAGAAAATGGGCTAGAAAATCACCTGGATTCTGTTACGTTCTTAGCTAACAGTAATCCCCTTCCTTAGTTAAGCACGACTAACTGTTTAACATATATGTTTGTTAATTAACCGTGTAGCTAACCAACCAACGAAAATAATTAGGGTTGTATTATAGTTAATTATCATACTTGATAAGCTAGGCTAGCTTGCTTAGTTTAACGGCTCTAACGGTATTACCTTGATAGGTAGTTACTGGTTTCGTTCTATTTCTTGCGTTCTTGATTTATATCTTTCATTTATCATTTTATTCCTTCCTTTAATTATATATATATATATATATATATATATATATATATATATATATATATATATATATATTTCTTTTAGTTACCGGCTAACCTGTCATCTAAAAAGTTAACAGGACATAACGGGATTGGCGGGGTTGGTTAGTTCGGGTTATTTTGTCTTGGGACAATTTATTTAACATGGATTAGGACCAAACATAATCTTTAAACAAATGCAGGCCCACTAGCCCAAACTTTGGTTTATAAGATGATTGAACTTGTAGACCAGGCCCAACTGCTGAATCAGAAACTACTCAGTTCGTCGGATCACCCGGTTTGGAGTTCAGGTCTGGATATGGTGTTCGGGTTCGAGGTTCGGGTCTGGATATGGTATTTGGGTTCGGATGGTTCAGGGTTCGGGGTCTGGATATGGTGTTCGGGTTGAGGTCTGGATATGGTGTTCGGGTTCGGTGTTCTGGGTTTGGTCTTCTGGGTTTGGTGATCTTGTTTCGCTTATTGGGCTTGGCAGCTCAGCTCGGATACATTGTTTGTTTTCCGCTTTAAAACAATATGTTGCTGTGTCCACGTTTCGCTAGAGGCGGGGTTCCATCTCGAGACCTCCAGTTTTCCAAACACCATTCTTACCACCACGCTATTGAAGCTGGATGTTAAGATCTTGGATCCAAATCTTTATATTTTGTTTCTCATTCCACTTGCTCATCTTTCTTTCCTTATTATTACTTATGTCTTATGTTATTATTATTATTATTAGTATGATTATTACACGGGAGGCTATTGCTGCTACTTGCAAATTATTCGATACTCTACTCCTTCATAGCCTAGTTCTTCGTTCCGCGGATACGCTGAATCAAAATTTAGCCTCCTCCAGAATGGGTCTACATCCTTTATTAGAATACATATGTTGTTAACTAGGTATCCCTCCAACCGACAAGCACACAACAACCCTGTATTCGTAAACAAATGGTGGACGCACGAAGTTCCGCCGTCACGCATCCTTTCTATCAAATGATACTCGTTTACAATTAGTTGAAGAGACTTAATACACACCATATCAAGTAACTTTTGTAACCAGGCATGCACTCAATGTTCTTCCATGACCTTAGAACGAGACTCTTCAAACGTTCCACCAATTTCTACCATTTGACTATTGAACACTCAAAGGACATGCCTCGCAATGGTATCGAGCATATTGTTGGTTCTATTGAGGTACCTTTTCAAGTTGGCGTGCTGGCTCTCAACTAATTTTTTGGTGTTCTCGTCGTAGTTTCGGAGGTCGTCAATCCAGCAAGCTACAAACTTGTATTTGTATGGCTCCAACCAGTTGTGAGGAATATAATACAAGACCTTTGAAAAAAATAAAAGAAAATGTTAATTAAATGTCTATCTAGACTATTAGAAACTATATGCAACTCATCGGGGAATTCACACCACATTTTATACGACTTATTACGGCAGAAGAAAATGTCCTCCGTCATGTCATTGGAAGAATTCTCCAGGTATAGTACACGAAACCATTGTTATGGAAAAAGTTTTCAAGTACCTGAATTGGATTTAATAAAACTTTAATTAATATTATAAACATGGTTTTTATATAGTAAAACTAGGAAGGTTTTTCAACTACCTTCATGGGGGTATCTCCAATTCTCTCATGATCTTTAAGCTTACTCAAGTAGTTGTATATGTCCTTGAGTTTGGGTTGGAAACTGGGAAACTACTCGTGTACGGTTGTTTAATTTTGAAGGCTTCAAGTCGTTCGGGTATAACATGGAAACCAGATCAAGTTCATCGCTGGTTCTTTTCCGGAGCTGCGCGTACCACTAATCATAGACAACATGATCGTGGTTGTGTGCCTCGTTTACTACTTCAAGCCTCCAACCTTTACCTGACGCGTCGTACCTACCTAGGAGTTTAAATAGACATTATTTTTTAATACCACTGGTACGCCTGATCAAGGCCTTCAGTTTCGGTCCCCCCCTCCATGATTGCATGCAAGGTCCATATCGTTTTTCCTTGAACGTTGGACCACAATAACACACCCATGCTCTCGTACTCTATTTTTGGCCGATTCCTCCAATTCATTACGAGACTCAAAATTCTAAAACCAGTTTTAAGTTCATTTACAAAACATGTTCAAAACCATAATAATCACTTAAACAAAATATATGGTGTCTTAGATTATTTGTTTTATACGAAACTTTTGGCTCGCGTATGTAATCATCATCATAATTATATTCATCATCTGAGTTTCCCCCAACATCATAATTATCAACATCATGTTCGTTTCCCTTGTAATGCGATGATACTTCAACTGGTACGTGGTATAAAGACTGGGTTCCATAATACGGTTCGTCTACTATTGGCTAGTGGTACGAAGAAGAGGACTGGCCTTCATAATCCGGCCCACCAACTGGTAACATTGATCAAAAAACGACCGTAACATTGTTCAACTGGTAACTAGTACAATGGATGACCGTAACATTGTTCAAGTTGACTATCGTGACCGAAATACTCCTTACATACGTAATGGTAACTTATATTAGTTAAAAATCAACAAACGACTTTATATTAAATAAATATAAAATAAAAACCTGGTTCAAATTTGGTAACCCCTGCGACCTAGGCTGACTGTAAGACTGTTTAGGTTGAATACCATAGCCTAAATATTCTTGAAAAATGTAATGTAACATGTCTTAATTAAAAAACCAACTAACGACTTTGTACTAAATATACAATGAAAACTTGGTTCAAAGTCTTGCCAGACTGATTGTTATGCGCGTATCCTGGCTCCTCCTCGTTACAGTCTGGAAATAAATGGCTAAACCAATCCATTTTTCATTCTCCTCCTCGCTTCTCGGGTGTATTTTGTTAGAAATGTGTGTATATAGTGTATGTTTATCTTAAAATATATAAAGAGAAGGGAGGGAGAATCGATGAGCTCAATAATTCAAATTGTACCAGTACGCCTTGTGTATCTCTATATGCGACGTATAATGTACGACTTGACAACCTAGGGCTGTCATAATCAATCCTAGGTTGACTGTACCCTAATACGCGGGGTATAGTGCTATACCCGCGTATAGAAGTACAATTTGTCTTAACTGTTATACTTCTATACACGGCGTATAATACTATACGCCGCGCATTAAGGGGTGTCCCCAGTAGGACCCCAAATAATAGGCATCATATTTTTTTATGAACCAGATTTGGCATCCATAAAGTCAACTTTGGTTAGATAATAATGTTATGCTTTAACAACTGACATCTGGACGTGTGGTTGGTGAGGTGATTTATATAATGATTTTATGCATACCCTAATTTGTTCTAGAGTTATCAAAATGATGGTGTTAACTGTTAAAAGTCTAACTTTATTGAATTAAGGAAAAATGAAAGTTACATATGATGTAGATTAAAATCAACCCCATTAAAAGACTGTTTGGCAACTGCTGAGCCATTAAGTGCAAAACTAGTAAGAGGTTTGAATGGTTAAGAGGCTCTTAGCCAGTAAGTGTTGAACCAGTAAATTGTTGTTTGGTTGGATATTTGTATATCTATGTTGAATGACTGTTTTTCACCTATTACTTGCTTCGTGCTGAATGAAATATATTTGTTTGGTTAGAACACTGATTGACTAATAATTATAAAAAGAACATAAATAACATCATACACAATCAAATTACACATCATTACTTCAGATTCCATTAAAACATACTAAAATACAAATATAAATTAATAATTTGCATATAATGTGAATTTTATTCATTAGAAATTAGTTGAGTAGCTATCTCGTCACACAAAGTAGTTATATACTCAACGCTTGGTGAACCCCATTTTATTATCGGTGTTCAAGAAATCCAAAATCCGGTAAAAACCGAAATCCAAACCGAAACCAAAACCTGATGGAGGCCCAAGTATTGAAGAACGGGCCATGTTATATTTGGAGGCCCATGATCGTGCCTCCAAAGGTGGCCCACGAAAATGGGCATAACTTGGCCCACGAAGCTCCGTTTCGAGCCCATTACCAGTCAAATCGAAGCTTGAGACGAGAAGCACGTTGTAGCAACTACGGCGGTTTGGCCCCTGTCCAAAGCCCAAAAACGCCTTCCAAATAAAGTTATGGGCCTTTTAATGTTTTTTCAGCAGTTTTTGCATTTTTTTTTGGCTTTGTGTTTGCATCGCCTTTTTTGGGCCCATTTCGTATTAGAAACTTTATTTATATTCAGTTTATGTAACGGGAAGAATCATACTTGAATTTTGATAATAAAGATTTTTCTCTTTAATTTCCTCTTGACCTTTGGGTGGGATTTGGGAAGTTCTTCCCGGGTATTATTAGAATCAACGTCAACCGATCTTCTTGATCGTTTCACCGCTGCATCAAAACCCAAAAAAACTGATCTGAATTCTTATTCGGATATTCAGATCGGATCAAATCGAATATCTGAATAAATAATTCAGATTCGGATATGGAATTTAAAAAAAATCGGATTGTTCGGATTATTCGGATATCCGTTTAATCCGAATAAAAAACATGTTTTTAGTGGTATTTTCCGGTTCGGTATATTTATTGGACTTTTATTTGAAGTTTAAACTTTAAATTTGTGTTAAGAGTAATTCGTATTTTCCGGCTTGTATGTTTATTATGATTCTAAACTATTAAATGTTAGGAACAAAAAAACAGGTAATTATTTTAGGTTTATTTCTGATTATTCGGATATTATCTGAATCCGATTCAAATTTAATTCGGATAGATACGGATCGGATAGAAATATTCTTAATTTGTATCGGATTTCGGATAAGGTCTAAAAATTTTCAAATCCGAATAACCCGAACCGAATAATCCGTTATCTGATCCGATGAACAAGCCTACATTCTATGTCGTGAACGAACTTACCATCACTTTCTCCACCTTGTATTTCATAAAAGATAGTGGTCCAATCGTAGTCCACAAATAACTGATCATGAATATTGCATTTCCATATAAAATTATGGACAACAAAACAAACAATCAATGTGTCTCTTTGTATTTGAAAAGAAAAGGGAACCATTTACTTTAGGATTGGGAATCTTGCCTTCAAAACACCATAGGAGAACTCGATAACATTTATGAGTTGTGCCCGAGCATGATTGAATCTTTCTTCCTTATTTAACGCACGTTGTCGTAGAAAATCGGCTAACCAGTACATCGTATTGTGATAGGGAGTCATAAATCCACGAGTGTTGGTGTATGTAATGTCATGAAGGTAGTATTTATCCACGTGTCTTATTCTTTATTTGTCGTTTCTGGTCTGTTATCTGTGTCAAAAGTAAGCTTTTGCTTGTTGCCTTATTTTGTTGCTAGGTTCTTTGTTGTTTTTGATTAGTAATTATTATTATTTTCATTTAAGGCTCTATTCTTGAGTTTAACTTAAGGAAGGAAAGGAGAGGAAACGATGGAAAGAAAGAAAATTTTGTGTTCCTAAGATTCATTCAAGGGTGGAAATAATAAAAAGTGTGTTCCCGAGTTTCATTTAAAGCGAGAAAGGAAGGGAAAGTGGAGGCTTTTATAGTGTAAATTCTTTCTTTCCATGTTGGAAGGAATTGGTTGGTAGGAAAGGAAAGGAAAATAAATTAAAGGAAAGGAAAATGAAAAGAAAAGAAAGGAATGGAAATGTTTTCCTTTTTAAGTCAGCTCGGAAACACAAACAAATACTTATGCAACAAATTCAATAGGGTTTAGACAAGAACTTGAAGTAAAAATAGCATGATAAGCATGTAAGCAAATAGAAAATTGTTAGATATGTAACTAATCAATTGTCTAATACTTTTTAATTTTTTTTGCTGTTAACACAAGAGATCTGCAGCTTAGCTCCAGACTGGCAACAACAGTGATTGTCAACCCACTGATTCCAGAACTTGCAGATCTGATAAACAGATGCGCACACACCACTTATCCCAATAACCAACAACAAAGACTGATAACACAACGCAAATGCCACACTTACAGGTGCAATGAATTGCAGTACGATAGGGGCCTTGGGCTGGCATGACTAGGGCGTAAACGAGCCGAGCCGAATGTGATGTAACGTGGGGCTATAAGGTTAGGCACGTAAAAATCTATGCGCATTAAACGTGAAACTGCATTTGGTAATTCTTACGGACAAACCAACTAGTATATATACAATTTCAAGAAAATTGTGGATGATAGTGTTGTAGCTTTAGCTGAGTTGTTGTACTGTCTTCTAAATGGATCTCCAGAGTTCAGTCCACTAATTATGCCTCCTTAGTCATCATCGCCTACGCTCTAGTTCGTTTCCTTGTTTCATTGGAAGCCAATCAGAGCATCACCATCATTATCTACGTTCTTTGCCTTTTGTGGTTACAATTAGTCTTACAGGTCGTTTATCTAAGCACTAATTAGCTAGATTGGAAAATCAAACATCATCAACAAGATCATTCATTAAAACCATCTTTTTCTTAAGCTTTAAGTCTAAAATATTATGGTCGGTTTTTGTTTTGATCTTGAGTCTTTAGTCGAAAATGTGTTTTATTCTATATTAGAATTAGCTGGGTAGCTCTTTGTGTTGGAAATATGGACCGGTTCGCTTAAGTCAACGTGACTGACTGGGTTGTGACCCGTGAGAGTTACACCTTGGGCTGTAGGTTCCCAGCTGGATCTACACGGAAATATCTCGTTCTACGTAGGTGCGGAATCCCTACGTAAGACGATACGAGTGTAGAATCGATATACGTTAAACACAAGAAAACACACGTTACAATAAACAAAGAACACGTTGTATTGCAACTAATAACACGTGATTCACCGATCACAATTACACGTACTGAATCATTCATTACAAAACAAGCCGCAGCTAAGCTTTTATGGTTATCGACAACTTCGCCTAACATGTTAGGAGAAGTTGTTGATAACTTCGCCTGTTCCACAAGTTCGCTTATAAGAGGCGAACTTGTGAAACAAGTTAACAAAACATTAATACAAATCCAACTAACACAATTAGAGACACTAGATACTGAGCTACTGACATCATGCACCAACAGATTCCCCCTTGGCAGTAGCTTCATATCTCATCTTCAATCACGTGTCTCGTAAACTCAAAAATCTCATATCTCCCGTCTTCAAGCATGAACGCCTTCTCGTACACAAACTGAAACTACTCTTTGGTATTTCTTTGCTTCTTCTTTCCAGGCAGGAATATAAAATATCTTTTTCTCATTTAGCACCTGCAGATCAGCTTGAGACAAATTCACTAAGTGCATTGGATCATACACTCTCATCAGCTCCTGTTCATCTTCATCCTCCATTACTGCTTCAGCCGTCTCACTATCAACGTACAACCATTTCAGATCCTTGAGCACATCCTTGGGCATTTGTTTCATCGGCACTTTTTTTAGACACCGGATCGGCTTATACTTCATTATCATCCAAGGCTTGCCATATGCTCTCATTCTTCTGTCTTTGTCTTCAACGAGCTTTCCTTTCTGCGGTTTCAATAGCTCGAACTTTTTCTCCTTTATGCTTTCCTTCCAGACTATCTTCCCAATGATCCTAGCCATGTTATCATCATATGAGGAATCAGAATCAGCCTCCGTCGTAGTTGTCATAGCCACATCCACACTAGTAACCCGTGCAACCGAGACTTGTACATCTTCCTCTGGATCAACACGTTCCATATCAAAAAATCCTTGAATGCCAAACGCAGCTTCAAGGTCTACATTTTCCTCCGGTGCCACAACAGGAGCAGCAGGCAAAGCTTGCTGAACCACAGGTGGTGGTTGAGGTGCTTCAGCCTGTTGTGGTGCAGGATCCCGAAACTCGTCCCCACGAGCTGCAACATACCCCGGGTTGATCAAGTACCCAAATAGCGGAGTATGTCGAGGACGGAGTTCTGGTTTACTTCTGGCACTTGATGATCTACACTGGGCAAAGATTCGCTTGCTGACACTTTCCACATACCGAATCGGACGGCGCTGAGGTAACGAGGGAGCCACGTGATTCAAGATCATTTGAAGAAATCTTGGGTACATTAAGAATCTCTCACGCGCCACCGCTCGTCTTTGACGGTCTATCTCGTAGAACACCATCTGACTAAAGCTATAACGCTTATTGTAAGTTAGTGCTGTCATCGCCGACTGCATCGTTGCACCCATTCCATCTGCACAGGCCTTTCTACCCGACATGCACACGATCATCACGTGCATGAGAAAGCGCCATTGATCTAACAAGAACCCCTTTCGTCTTTGAGTATCCCCCAATGGACCAGAATAGCCCATTCTTAGAAAAGCACCATCTCTGCATGGAGCCACGAAGTCTGTAGGATCGTCTCTCGTTTCATCTCCAAATTGCAAGGCCACCCTGATCTGCTCAGACGAGAACTGCACTACCTGATTGTTAACCGTTGCACGCATAACCGGGGGCTCGACTCGACAATCATATTCCACTGTCTGCCAGAAATCTTCTATGTTTGGCAAAGAGATAGGCAGTGTTGTAGTAATAGCGTGGAAGATACGCGAGCGGATAAGAAACGTGATGATCTCGCGGAAATCATCAACACCGCTCGCATCCGGGTCCAGAGTAATGTACATATTATGCCCCGGGAAAAACTATCGGTTGTTGTCTCCACCTTCATCACCACCTGCACCACCGGCTCCAGCTACAGCTGCCATTTCTGCAACAAAAACAGTCTAAGTTAGAGAATCGTCAAGTCAAATCACAAGTTCGCCTGTTACCATGAGCGAAGTTATGATTTATTCTGTATAGGCGAAGTTAGGGGTGGGGCGAAGTTGGTAATAACTTCGCCTGATAAATGTAAATTAAAAATAAGTTAAAAGGGCCAGGCGAAGTTAATGATAACTTCGCCTAACCACAACTTCGCCTCATATACTATTAAACAATTAAATATCAGGCGAAGTTAACCCTTAGGCGAAGTTAAGGTTAACTTCGCCTAAACTGTAACTTCGCCTGAATCTGAAGCGGCAACAGTATAGACGGCCAAACGAGGTGAAATTGGATAATTTGATGATTGTGGACTCTACAAAACATGTTTTTGAGGAGATCACTACGATCAAGTTGATTACAACCACGTGAAAATAAGTTTGAAAAGCGGGTGTTGAGGGTTTGAATGAACGGGGTCACGAATCGGATCAAAACAATCTTTGATTAACGCCATTGACATAGATTATAAGTTAGGACAACACTACACACCTTAAGACGGATTGAAATTGATTAATATGAAGGTTTGATTCACAAGATAACTTCGCCGAGGATTAACAGTTGATAAGTTCGCTGGTTTATGAAAAGTAAAAGTAAAAAGAGTTTGACTATAAGACTTCCTTATATACCTTCAATATTATACAGGCGAAGTTAGGGTTAACTTCGCTTACCCCTTAACTTCGCCTGTTTAATAAGTTCGCCTATAATTTCACAACTTCGCTTATATTAAAAGTTACATAACAAGACCTTATAAATTGAACATTTTGCCATTAACTTTTAAAACCTCCTTTAAAGCGTTAAAATAAATATGATCAACGACCAAGTAACCAGGTATTAAACCATGATACGACATAAGTAAAATCAAAGTTTGAGATAGAATACACGGGATCAAATTTCAGTCTGACAGGGACTTACATGTTTTAGAAAAGATCCGAACAGGAATCATACTAATTAAGTGTCTGTCACTTAGATCCATGTTCAGCTGTATTATGACATAAAGAAACATGTTGTAAGCAAGTAAACAACTTAGCATGGTTTTCATCGTTTATGTGATACGGATTAGGTTCAATTAAGCTCAAAATATAAATGGACAACACATCAGAGAATGTGATGTCTCCTATCTATTCTCAAAGCGTATTTGGCTTTCCCCAAGTCACCCCGAGTTGACCTCGACCCGTAGTGTCTGATTAAGCTGTAAATACATCTCGATATTTATCTCGTTCTCGGTCTTGCCTTTTCATTGATAAGTATAACATAATAGACTTCAGAAGGCTTAAATAATAATAATAATTTTTTTAATTTATTTATTTATTTTTTTTTTAATTTTTTTTAAACATTTCCATAGCCGTAAACAGTAGACTACTGCAAGTCCCGAATCTGGATCACTGCAGTTTCTTGACACACTATCTTCTCGGGAATCAGAACACTCACGGGCTCGTGTATGACTGGGTAATCGCTTTTCTGCCTATCATTCGGAAAGATATATATGAAGACATGCACAACTCTTAATGAGTTCCACTTAAAATCGAGGAGAATTAGTTTGTATCACTTCTACTTTTACGCACCATAAAAAGCTACCATGACATACAATGACTGTTCTAAAGTCTTTTAGGCCTAATAACTTCACTAGTTAAGTACACAGAATTAGTTTATCTATCACTTCCCAAGGTTGGATCAATTTTCTTTTAAACATAGTAAAGAAACTTCTTACGAAGTAGTAGACTTGAAAAATTATCTTCATCTCCCTTAAAAGTATTTAAAATTCTATCACCCCGCTCAAGTCAAAGTCTTCAGGTAAACGGCTATCCTGAAGATCCAATGGATCAGCCGGACCGACCACATACGAGTATGTGCCCTTCTAACTAAGTATGAGCGACTAATTTTCAGCGAAAGAATAAAAATACATCATAAACCGCCCCGGTCACTTTCAGTCATCTGGTTAATGGCTATCCTCATACTCTACAGCTAGAAATGAGGACCAAACATATCCGAAGATATATCCTTCAAACTGAAGCAACCGACATACTTCTAAGCGATAGTGACGTTTTTTTTTAATTAAAAACGAGAAACACGGTTACTCGGGATTGATCATCCCATTTAGCTCAACAAGGTTTTGAAAACGATTTTGTCAAACGCTTTAGTAAACAAATCAGCGAAATTATCTAACGAATCAACCTTTTCTAGCATTATTAATTTCTTCTCAGCACAATCCCGTATAAAATGATGACGTATGTCAATGTGTTTAATTTTACTGTGCTTTACGGGATTGTTAGTTACTGAGATCGCTGCAGTGTTGTCAATGCAAATAGGAGTTTGAGTGAAATTCAGACCGTAATCGCGTAACTGTTGTTGTATCCAAAGAACCTGGGAGCAGCAGTTCGATGCTGCCATGTACTCTGCTTCACAGGTAGAGATGGCGACAGAGGTCTGCCTCTTGCACTGCCATGACACTAATCTGCCTCCAAGAAACTGTCATCCACCCGTTGTCGACTTCCGATTCTGATTGCATCCTCCATAGTCAGAATCCGTGTAAGCGACCAACTCCAAGTCTCCCCCTTTCGTGTACCACAACCCCAGCTTAGGCTTCCCTTTGAGATACCGCAATATCCTCTTCACTCCTTTCATGTGAGATTCCTTTGGGTTTGCCTGAAAACGAGCACAAAGACAAACTGCAAACATAATATTAGGTCTAGATGCAGTTAAATACATTAAAGAACCTATGATTGCCCGATATTGTGTGGGGTCCACTTCTTCATCACTGTCTGAGTCAGCACCCAGTTTGTGGTTGACACAAACTGGAGTATCAAATGGAGTGCTGTCCTCCATCTTGAAGCGTTTGAGAACGTCTTGGACATATTTAGTCTGATGAATGAACATCCCATCTTTCTTCTGATCAACCTGCAATCCTAAAAAGAAAGTTAGTTCACCCATAGCACTTATTTCAAACCTCTTTTTCATGACGGCTTCAAACTCCTGACACATGGCTACTTTTGATGCAGCAAAGATGATGTCGTCCACGTAGACTTGAACCAGAAGAAAGTCTCTTCATTTTCTCTTAATGAACATTGTGCTATCGATCTTTCCCCTTTCAAACCCATTCTCAAGCAAGTAATCGGATAGAGTTGCATACCAAGTACGAGGGGCCTGATGTAGCCCATATAGCGCTTTACTTAGCTTGTACACGTGATCAGGAAAGTCTGGGTCAAGAAAACCCGGCGGTTGCTCAACGTACACAACCTCATCGACTTTACCGTTAAGAAACGCACTTTTCACGTCCAACTGGAACACTTTCATCTCCTTGTGTGCAGCAAATGCCAAAAACAAACGAATCACTTCCAATCTCGCCACAGGAGCAAACACTTCATTGTAGTCGATCCCTTCTTGCTGATTAAAACCTTTTACAACCAACCTTGCCTTGTTCCTGATAATTATCCCTTTTTCATCTCTCTTGCATTTGAAAACCCATTTTGTGCCAATCGCATGCACATTTTTCGGTTTTGCAACCAATTTCCAAACCTCCATCTTCTCGAACTGGGCTAACTCTTCTTGCATGGCTTTGACCCACGAGCTGTCCTTTAGAGCCATTTGATAGTTCTTTGGTTCAATCTGACTAATGAAACAGGTGTACAGGCACTCGTTAATGATACCTGTTTCTTTGATACTTGCGTAAACACAGGTGTCCTCATTCAAGCTTCGTCTTGTTTGTACACCATCAGACAGATCACCTATCACGTTCTCCAAAGGGTGATATTTATGAACTCCTGTAGTCGGAACCGAACTGACTTGCAGATTGTCTTCCAGGTTCGAAGATAGTTCATCAATGGGCGATTGTTGTTGAGAGTGAAAAGGACTGAAGAATTCGTCTTCAGTAGAGGCAGCAGGGGTGTCGACAGCAGTTGACGAGGAAAGTTGACATTCATCGTACTGCGGTCGTTGCACAAAATTTTCTTCCTCGTCATAAAGAATCTGCGTAGCTATTCTCTCATCAACTTCTGCACAATACAAGTAAGGCAAATTAAAAGATTTAAAAAGCTTATCATAGTCGAAAGCCCCAGCGGGTCCCGTGCTTGGTTTTGGTGATTTGTAACTTGTGATGTCAGAGTTACACACCACCTCAACCTTGCTGGTCGATAGATTAAAGACTCGCCTGTTGGGTGTCCCAACAACATATCCGACTAAAATACCTTCGTCGGCTATCTCACCAAATTTTGAGTTCGTTTTTAATATCGAACACGGGGACCCGAATGGTTCGAGACCATTCAAGTTAGGCTTTCTACCATGTATAAGTTCATAACATGTTTTATTCAATCTTTTAACAGTTAAAACTCGATTAAGGATATAACAGGCTGTTGCAACAGCTTCAGCCCAGAACACCACAGGAAGTTTAGCATCAGCCAGCATGGTTCTGGCTCCTTCAATTAGCGTTCTGTTCTTCCTCTCAGCCACCCCTTTTTGTTGCGGAGTATACGGAGCGCTGTACTGGTGCTCTATCCCTTTCTGTAAGCAGAATATCTCCATCTGATAGTTTCTGAACTCTGTCCCATTGTCACTCCTGTTGTATTTAACCTTTCTCCCCATAATATTCTCAACCTTGGTAATCAAGTTAATTACCAACTGAACCGTTTCATCCTTTGTCTTCAGGAAATATACCCAAGAATATCGAGAGAAATCATCAGTTATCACCAAGCAGTATGATGTTCCACCTAGGCTTTTTACATTCACGGGACCGAAGAGATCCATGTGAAGTAGGTCTAGGGTACTGACTATTGAATTAACCTTCTTGGTGTGATGAGATTTCTTGTGTTGCTTTCCCTTCTTGCACGATAGACATTGGTCTTCAAAGTTGAAATTTTTCAAGGGAACACCCAGCACCAGCCCATTCTTGACAATGTAGTTCATTTTTCGAAGATGTATATGCCCCATTCTTCGATGCCATAACTCGGACTCCGATTCAGTTGCTTTTGACAGAAGACATGATTCTTCTGTTGCCATCTCAGTCGACCTCATGTCCATTACATATGTATTCTTTTCCCTTGGAGCCTTCATCACTATCCATGCCTCTGGTATCTTGAAACCAGGATACAGTACAATCGCTTCATTTTTGGTAAAGTGCACAGTGTAATCTTTGTCACAAATCTGAGACACACTCAGCAAATTATGCTTCAGCTCTTCAACGAAATTCACCTTTTCTAACTTCATTTTACCATTAGTCACCGTCCCAATTCCAGTAATTCTACCACCACTCTCTCCAGCAAAACTTACTCTACCTCCCTGAACAGGTTTCCATTCGTGTAACAAATTCTTGTTACCAGTCGTGTGCCAGGAACAGCCGCTATCCACAACCCATAGATTGTTTGCAGCCCTGTTCAACTGTTCCTGCACGATTAAAGCAAAGGATTAAAATCTGGGGACCCAAGACCTATTGGTCTTGGGTCGATTATATCTGTTAAAAGGCATCCCGTACTTTGGCTGTCCAGAGTTAGTATGAGAATGATTTCTGTAAGTCCTAAAAGGATACCTTCTTGTAGATTGACTTTGAGGCCATCCAAACCTTCGTGAATTAAATGAATTATGACTAGTGGTTTGGTTGTTAACAGGGAAAAACTGAGATTGATTTCTTTGAAAACCTGGATTAGTCCAATATCTGAACTTTGATGAGTTTGCATTCTTACCATTATAGTAATTACTGTTAGCTCTATTCTCAGTTTTCGGAGGTCTCATACCTCTGAATCTCTGATTCAGAGGGCAATCAGCAATCAGGTGTCCTATTTGATTACATCTGAAACACCTCCTGTGTTCAACTTTCATCTCAACAGTTGTTTCTGATGTTGAGGTAGCATTACTACCCGTTTGTCTAACATATGGTGGGACATACGAGTTTAGAGGAGACTTCTTTTCAGTAGGTTTATACTCCTCCCCACGTCTTAGTAACACTACCTCTTCTTTTGTCTCACTATATTCGGATGTCTTGTCCGAATTTGATGAGACAGAGCTTGGAACAGAAATCTTAACACTCGAAACAGGCTTAGTCGTATCGTTTTCACTCAATTCTGGTTTTTTAATTGAAACTTTGACAGGAACTGTCTGACTAATCTCAACATCAACAGATTTCTGATTACTAGGATCATAAGTATAGTTATGATTATAAGGTGGTGGTACTTCAGAATATCCAATTCCTCCCCTTTTAACTGGGGAACGTTGATCACTTATGAGGTGATCAAGTATTGCAGATGAATTTCTAAACTGCTCAAGCTTTCTGTTTAGTCCCACCACTTTCACCTGGTAATCAGCTATTTGTTTATCCCTTTCAGCTATTAGTTTGGTTTTCTCTTCTAACACTTCATAGCTAAGATCAATTACTTGTATTTTTTCAGCTAGACTGGCTTTAAGACTTCTGATATCTTTTTCACTAGCTTTTATTTTTACCGAGTAACTGTTTTCTCTAGTTTTAGTGTAATGATGATCTTCTTTTAATGTTTTAAATTGAGCATCCAAACTAACAAACTGATCAGTTATTGTTTTCAATTGTTCAGACAGATTTTCACATTTCGTACAAGGGAGTTTAGAACTTACCTCAGAAAGCTGATCGTTCACTTCTGCCATGTAAGCTTGATTTTCTCCAGTCACTTTCTCACTTCTTGCAGTTTCGATGTTCACCAAATTTGCCTGTTCGAAGTCTTCCTCAACTTGTAGATTCCAGTTATACCCACTATTGTGTCTAGATACCATAGCCTTATTTTCACTGCTTCCCCCATTCGGTTGTGCTGGCCTGTTCTGACTACGTTCTACTCTTTCATTTGTGCATTCTTTAGCAAAGTGGCCATTCTGTTGACAGTTATAACACCGTACCTTTGACTTATCAAAACCTGGTCTTTCACCAACGAATTTTCTACCAGTCTTCTTCATAAACCTTTTAACTCTTCTTACTATCATTGCCATCTGCCACTGCTGATCCATCTCTTCTAGATCATCAGCACCAATCTGATCATAATCTTCATCCAAAATTGCGGGATCGACTATTTTACCTTTGATGTAGTTTTCATAAGAAGCAATGAAAGATGCATAGAGAGCAAACTGCTGTTCAGCAGATTTAACACTCATGGGCATCTGAGAGTATTTGTTGTTTGGAACACTTGAGGAAAAACTACCCTTTGTTGCTTGAGGTTTAGAAGTATTTGTTCCACCAGCCACGAAACACACATCACCATCCATGTTGAGAGTTACATGACCTTCATGAGTTGAGTTAGCGCTCGAGTCTCCCTTTGAGTAGTAAGCAGATGATTCTGACCTTGAACTTGAACTTGAATTAACTTTCGCACCATACATTCCCGGATCCTGAACCTGATCAGTTGGTGTCTCTTTTCGAACCATGTTAAGTTCAAAAGTTCGTAGTTTATTGACTGATGTTTCCAAGTCAATGTTGGCAAACTCTTTATCTTCTCTCATCAAGACAGTGTACATTTCCCATTTCGGTGGGAGAGCATCAAGAAGTTTTTCTACGATCTCCTCTTCATTGTAAACAATGGAATAATTGCTGAGTTCGGTCATCAGGTGATAATATCTTGTGATGATATCATCAAGTGATTCATTCTTCAAATACTTGAACACCGAGAATTGGGTTTTGAGTAGCTTAATCTTGGATGCACGTATCACCACATTACCTTCATATCTGTTTTCAAGCGCTTCCCATAGCTCTCTGGCGGTTTTATATTTCCTGAAGGTGTGAAGAATCTCTTGTGGAAGAGCCATTGTTATCGCAGCATGAGCTTTGCTTTCAGCCTCATACATCTTCTTTTCTTCCTCTTCCATCTTGTTGTACTTCTTAATTTGTTCGCGACCCTCATACAAGGCCGTTGGTGGGATGTATCCATCTTGAATGCACACCCACATCTTAGCATATTGATATTTAACATATTGTTCAAACCGATCCTTCCAAGCCACGAAATCGGTACCCTTTAGCATTTTTGGGGCCTTAGTTGCAGAGCCGGCCTCAACTTCAATTTTCACCAGTTCCGAAATGTTTATCGAAGTCATCGCAGAAAAAAAATACGAACAAACACTCAAAGAAACCCAAAATTAATTAATTTTTTTTATTCTGAACAGTACTGTAGGCGAAGTTAATGATAACTTCGCTTAAGTCTTAACTTCGCTGGATTACACAACTTCGCTGAAATCTTAACTTCGCTTCTTCTCAACTTCGCCTGATTAGGCGAAGTTGTAGATAACTTCGCATAAGTTAAGCGAACTTGTGAGGTAGGCGAAGTTGTTAATAACTTCGCTTAAACTTATATCTTCGCCTAAACCCTACAAACAGTGGCGGCAACTTCGCCTGATGAACACAACGATTTTGCAGGTTTGATTTAGACGTATTGCGAGGTATGTGAAGGTGTAATGGGTTGTTTTTGATGGTGGGAGAAGGGTAGGACACGAAAACTCGGTATATTAACTTAAACTCGTCCCGCGAATAGTCGAACGGAACGATTTCAACACCCGTGTGATAATCCCGAACCACACAATCACGAGCAAATGCTCTGATACCAATTGTAGGTTCCCAGCCGGATCTACACGGAAATATCTCGTTCTACGTAGGTGCGGAATCCCTACGTAAGACGATACGAGTGTAGAATCGATATACGTTAAACACAAGCAAACACACGTTACAATAAACAAAGAACACGTTGTATTGCAACTAATAACACGTGATTCACCGATCACAATTACACGTACTCCATCGTTCATTACAAAACAAGCAGCAGCTAAGCTTTTATGGTTATCGACAACTTCACCTAACATGTTAGGCGAAGTTGTTGATAACTTCGCCTGTTACACAAGTTCGCTTATAAGAGGCGAACTTGTGAAACAAGTTAACAAAACATTAATACAAATCCAACTAACACAATTACAGACACTAGATACTGAACTACTGACATCATGCACCAACATGGGCAACAAACTAAAATCCGCTCAAATTGTTTGATCGATAAATGACGAATTTAATATGACGAAATTATTATTTATAATCGTTATAGATGATATAGTGGTTCGGACTTTAAACGAGTGTTGGAACGAGTTGAACTTTGGGCCTGGTTAGAATTTATTATTGATAAATAATAAGATTATTTATATTATAATAAAAAAAACCCCTTTTCTTTTACTTGGATATGACTCCAACTTAATTGGAGTATTTTTATATATACATTCACGTGAATACAAAAAGGGTATGAGTATTAAGATTAAGATTCTTCTGCCGCAAGCAAAAGTCCAGCCGCCATCGAACTTCGATCTGTCGTAACCAACAACCGCCACAACAAGTCATCGGCCACCATCGTACGACGCCGCGCAACCCGCGCCGTCCTCCGCTGCTTCCCGCTTAATGCTACGCTGCTGCCTCTCGCGCCACCGTCATACTTCGTTTGTTCCGTTCGTCAACTAGGAACGTTTGTTGAACCTCGGTGTCTCAACCGGTTAATCATTAACCGAGGTAAACTTAAATATTGTCATTGTTGATTTATATTTACTTTGGTTGTTTAGACTCGTACTCGTATTGTTTGTAGCCGGATCCTTTTCGGTTCCGTTAAATGGTGATTACTCGTTTTTATATTCCGCTGCATATTCTGTTATTAATGTGATTAATAAGTATGAAACCAATTTTATTAAACCGGGGTAAAAAGTTAAACCGTTGACTGATCACCACTGGAACCCAACACTTTTGACTTGGCGCCATCCCTTTCGAAGATTCTAAAACATCAGTTGTGGTATTAGAGTTTATCATTTTGGTATTGAAATAAACCTATACGACAATCGGCTTTGATTCTCCAGTAACTGATATTGCTATGTGGAAGTGGTAGATTTGACTGATGACCGTTAATTGTGGATTCTATTTACATTATTTTAGTTGTATTTGCCTAATTTTATTGATTTATTACTTTAGCATAGATCAGAAACACGGAAATCGGTCGCTTCTTTGCTTGTGTTCAGGTGATGATTTCCTATTTCTGATTGAATTTCACTTAATCGTTCGTGTTTTTAATGGATTGTTAACTGTGATTTCCTTTTGCATGCATGTGATCGACAAATTCGCTAATAGCGCACTTCTTTGCTTACGTACACGTGTCAATTAGATTTACACCTTATTGCTATCACGTTTGGTTGAATTTAGATTAACTATATGGTAGCTGATGTTAGTGTCGTAGTTATCGACAAAATGATGTTTTCATATTTAGGTAAGTTTGTATTTGTCTTCTTATATCTTGTCTTTTGTGTATTACCTTTCTTCATCTATTGTCTTGCCCCGTACTCATTGATTTGATTTCTATTTCTGTAACGTCTAATACTTCTTTGCCAAATCTCAACGTTGAGGAAATATTGAAGACCTGTAGACTTATCCTGACAATCACAGGCCTTTGTGTTTGACAGCGGTGACAAATTCTCTGCCACATTCTAATGATTTTAATATTACTCCTTAATTTCTTTATAATCTATATCCATGATGTTGAGCAAAAAGCTAAAGACAAAGCAAGTATCAATTTTAGACAAAAACAATCGAGCTAGACCACGAACAAAATACAGCAACAACTTTACCTGAATATACCTGCCAGCAATATGCAATATGTGAAATGTCACTGTTGTTGCGTACTTAAAGTCAACAACCAGTTTATGTTTGGTTTTCAAATTATTTGATCTTAATACATTCAGACACACACTTGATATAATCGGCATTTACTATTTTGAATTATGCATTTATTAACTTTATTACAAGGTATAAAAGTGTTGGAATTATGAACGGTTCGGGTCAAGTCAACGCGAGCCGACCCGATTGTGACCCGGTAATAGTTACACCGAGAATACGAACACCGAGCCCACTTAAGTTGTTAACTGGGCTAGACACGATTGAACAAGGTAATAGTGATTAAAGGCCTTCCGTTTAGTGATTTAGGCTCAAAGCCCATTGGGTTTAAAGATGCTTAAACCTTAATCTAGTTCTACATAAAATATGTTAATATTATTATATTAAAACTAACCTAATCACTAAACAAATAAGAAACCCTAGCCTCACTACACCTTAGCAACAGCCGCCGCCGGCACGTTTTTCCGGCCACCGGAAAATCTCCGCCACCCTCCGCCGGCCTTCAGAGCTTCACTGGAGCACCATCAGCTCAGCCGGAGTACCACCGCAGCCCACCCACCACTGCTGCGTTGCTGTCGCCGTCTCCTGCTGCAAGCCACCGGATTACAGCCGCCATCGCGCTTTTCCGGCGCCGCTGCAACTTCCGGCCACTGCAGCTCCACCACCGCGAGTTACGGCTACTGCTGTTACTTGTTACTGCTACTGTTGCGCAGCTCCTACTGTTGTTCAGCTGCTGTCCGCCGAAACCAGCCCACCACCGTCGTGTCCCGCCATCGCCGGAGCATTTCGCCTCCGCCGTGAACCGCCACTGCTTTTGAAGCTTTTATTGGTGCTTGTTTGTGTCGATCCTAGCTTCGTTCGTTAGATCTCGGTGTCTCATCCGGTTAATTATAACTGAGGTATAAGCTTTAACTTTATCTAGGGTCGTGATTTTTATATCGTGCTCGTATTAGTTGTAACCAGATCCAGGTTTCGGTTTCGATTTATGGTTCGTTTACTTGTTTATTTATCTGTTGAATTTTATAGTTCGTTTATATATAAATTGTTAATATTGATTAATATTTACTTAAACGAAATACTTGACTAAAACGGGTTAAAAAAATTTGACCGTTTTCGTTCCGAACCACCGTTGAAACCCAATAGTGGTATCAGAGCCGCGGTTACAACGTACGAGTCGATCCCGGTTCATTTAAACCGGATCTACATCTCAATCTTTAAATCGTTTGAAGTTTATAGATCTAGATTTGTTTTCGGGCAATTTAGATTTGGTCAAAGTTTGGTTTATTTTATTTGACCAAGTCAAAACGACCCGAAATTTATTTATTTTGAATATGTAAATCCGGCCCCGACCTATGTTCGTTTGGTTTTGTTTGGTTGTTGAGTTTGTTTTTTGGCCATATGGATGGTTCAAAATTGTAATCGGTTATTATTTTATTATTCGATTTTCATTTGGCCATATTGGATGGTCCAAATTTGTAATAGGGCAAATTGTTGTTAGTTTATAAATTTATAATAAATAAGACGCTAAGATAACCGAGGACAAGCTCAAAGATTTCTTGGAGTTAGTGGGAGTTCGGACAAGATGACGGGATGCACGAAGAAGTCCATCCTTGTGGTTGTTTTGTGTTGTGAACCCCTGGACCCGATCGGTCTCCCTAATTGGCTCTAGCGAGACCGATCACCTTTTTGGCCATAAGGATTTACATATTATTATTTGCTATTGTGGTTGCTTGGATTGTTTATAATATGATTATAATATCACCGACCTAATACCAAATAAATTTGGAAAATAAACATTTTTATTAACCAATTATGTTTTGCAAATTAAAAGCGTTTTGATTTCCAAAACTAATAACTTAATAGATTTTTTATTAACTTAAAATTGGTTAGCCATATCGCGACAAACTTAGTTTTTTATAGGTTATTTAAAACTAAGTGTCCTGAGAGATGAAAGGGTTCATCAAGTTGTCCTGATTAATATAGTAAAACTAGACTTTTACTCTATTTGGTAATTATAAAATTAATCCCAATTTAATGACCAATAGTTTATGCAATCCTACTACAAGTCACACTTAAGGCATACTGCGAAATTTCAAGTGTTTGGAGCTACAACACCGCACTTGTTTTCTAGCCTATCCTATCAAGGTGAAAGCGTTTTGTTGACACATTCGGCCCTGTCACACGTCACTATACTAGGACAACTATTACTTTACTCTCCTGTTATGTGACAGCTGTCTAGAGACTTAAAGTGGGCAAAGATGAGGCTAAACGTATCTATACAGACAATTGTTGTCTCTATAGGCCTCATAACCGAGAGTTGTGCTCTATTCACAATTGGCAATCGTTGTTAGTCTGCCTAACTATTTATTAATGTTGTGTGCTACAGCTTCCTTTAATAACTGGAAGCCAGATTCTCATGCTCCTATTTTATTAATGTTATTGGGTCATTATAGGACTACAACATCGAAAATACTAATTGAATTTACTTTTTCTTAATTAATCAGATGTCGTTAAAGAAAACTCACCCTACGCCCTTAAGTCTATCCTTGAGAAGGATAAACTGAACAATACCAACTTCATCGAATGGCACCGCAACTTGAGACTTGTTCTCACTATGGAAAAGCGCCTGTATGTTCTCGATGGACCTGTTCCAACCAAGCCTGAAAACAATACAGTCGTTGCTCGAAAAGTTCTTGAGAAGCATATGGATGGCTCGGATGATTTCTCCTGCATTATGCTAGCCACCATGAATTCTGAGCTTGCTAAAGGCTTATAAGACTTTGGTGCCTATGAGATGCTTGAGCAACTCAAGGGCATGTTCCAGAAAAAAGCCCGTCAAGAACGATTTGACACCATGAAACAACTCATTAGCTGCAAGATGGTAGAAGGGTCTCCCGTCAGTGCGCATGTCCTAAAGATGAAGGGGCACATCAATCAGCTCAAGAAGCTTGATTATCCCCTGGCTGCTGAGATGGTAGCGGATTTCATCCTCAAATCTCTTCCCAGCTCTTACGAACAGTTCGTAATGAATTTCAACATGAATGCCTGGGTGAAGACAGTGCCAGAGCTTCATAACATACTCAAGACGGCTGATTTGAACATTCCTTCTAGGACCAATCAAGTTCTGATGATCTGATCTGCTGGTGTCAAAAAGACTAATCCAAGAACCGAGGTTATAAGGGTAAAGGCAAGAAGTATGTTACCATTGCTGCTCCTCGTTCAACCAATGCTAACAAAGGGGTTCCAAAAATACCACCGCCGCCCTCTAAGGAGCGCCAGTGCTACCGATGCAACCAAATGGGACACTGGATGCGAAACTGTCCCGAATACCTTGCTGAGATCAAGATGAAGAGAGCCAATGGTGAAGGCTCTTCTCGAGGTATTTCCATATACGTTATTGAACTTTTCACTGTCTCTAGCAACACATGGGTATTTGATACCGGATGGGTTTTCCACATCGTTAATGTCATGCAGGAGCCTGAGAAGTGGAGGAAACTGAATAAAGGCAGCATGGAACTCATCATTGGAGATGAGAAGAGAGTACCAGTTCTGGCAACTGGAGTTTTTCATTTTTACTTGTCCATCTGGCCTAGTTTTTCATTTGAATAATTGTTTGTAAGCTACTGGTTTGACCAGAAACATCGTTTCAGTTTCGTTGTTGTTTGAACAAGGTTTTAAGTACGTTTTTAATGGCATGGCTATTTATGCTTACTTGAATGATATCTTGTATTTTGAGGCTAAACCTCGAAATGATACTTTGAGATTGATGTTCAAACTAACAATGACGTATATAATCTTTCAAAACGTATCCGATCTGGCATCAATGATACATTTCTATGGAATTGCCGACTTCGCCACATAAGCAAGGCAAGAGTTAAAAGACTCTAATCCGAAGGGATTTTTGAATCCACGGGACCAGACTCTTTTGACAATTGTGAGTCTTGCTTAGCTGGCAAACTCTCCAAGGACTCCTTCACTTATAAAAGTGAACGAGCAAGAGATCTATTAGGAATCATACATACTGATGTATGTGGACCTTTTAGAACTATGACATGAAAGATACTTCATTTCTTTTATCGACGGTTGTAGTCGATATGCTTATGTGTATCTTATGAAACACAAGCATGAAACTTTTGAAAAGTTCAAAGAGTTTCAAGAAGAAATGGAAAACCAACTTGGTAAAACCATTAAGATACTTCGATCAGATCGAGGTGAAAAGTATCTCAGCTCAGAGTTCATTACTCATCTAAAAGAGGGTGGAATTGTCTCACTGCTCACTCCACCTGGCACACCCCAACATAATGGCGTGAGCGAAAGGAGGAATCGAACTTTGCTAAACATGGTTCGATCGATGATGTATAGAACTAGCTTGCCTCATTCCCTTTGGAGTTTCGCCTTTATGACCGCCTATCGTCAAATACTACAACCAAAGCGGTTATTACTTCTTTCATCCTGATACAAATATGATTTCTATCAAGAGGAAAGACCACTTCCTCGAGAAAGAATTTCTCGATCGTGGAACTGGAGATTACTTCGTCGATCTTGAAGAAATTTAAGGACCACAAACAACCTTTGAGGAAGCTAGAGTGTCTGATCAACAAGTTGTTGTTGTTGATACATCAGACATGAACACGAGCGTTCGCAGAAGTAGTAGGACTCCCGCACCCAATCCTAGATACCTATGGCATCTGGATGGTCCAGAAGTCTTATTAGTAGACGAGTCTGGCGATGAAGCTACTAACTACATATCTGCAATCTTAGATCCAGAATCTGAGAAATGGCGAGATGCCATGAACGCCGAGATGTAATCTATTAATGACAATCAAGTCTAGAACTTGATTGAGCTACCCCCCGAAGGTCGGGCAATAGGGAGCAAGTGGATTTTTAAACAAGCATCTCGTAGCTGGAATCTACAATTTGATCAAAGAGTTTGATTTTATAAAGAATGAAGATGAGCCTTGTGTTTACAGAAAGGCTAGTGGGAGCACTATATCATTCCTCATCTTGTATGTGGATGATATACTGATAATTGGAAACAATATTCCTATGCTTAAGGAAGTTAAGCACTGGTTGGGATCTTGTTTCGCAATGAAGGATCTTGGAGAAGCTGCTTGTATTCTAGGAATCAAGATCTACCAAGATAGGTCTGAGTGGCTTTTGGGGCTAAGTCAAAGTACATACATAAGCAAAGTCATGACACGCTTCTCAATGGACAACTCCAAGATAGGAGCTGTTCCATTAATAAATGAACCGTTTTAGCAAATCGCAATCTCCAGCAACGGACATAGAGACAAAGCACATGCAAGCAATTCCATATGCTTCAGCGATTGGCTATGTTATGTACGCTATATTATGCACTAGACCTGACATCTCGTATACGTGTTTGGAGGAGTGGAAGAGGAGCTCACTTTAAGGTGTTACACTGACGCTAACTTCCAGAATGACCGAGATATTTCTCGCTCATAATCTGCTAGGATGAAGAAATTCATAGCCAGCCTCGATCTGGTTCCAAGTTTGGGAAAATGATCGACGTAATAAGTGATAACACAGGTGCTATTGCTCAAGCCAAAGAGCCCAATTTTCATCACATGGCCAAGCACATTTTTAGTTCCACTATGTACGAGAATTACTGGAACATAAAGACATCATGATAAGTAAAGTAGACACATATCAAAATCTAGCTGACTTGTAAGGCCCCGTTACCGGTTGCTCACTTTTGACGATGGATTTACTCATAAACACAGTTCTAAATATCAGAGTTAATTAAACTTTCGCGGAATAATATAAAACATCAACAATCTTTACAAACATTCATAACTTGTCTTTAAAACATAACTTAAAACGTGTCTTTTAGTTCAACATTAACAAGTAAATCTTCAGATGCCAGCTTCTTTATTCATCCGCCATGTGTCTCCCTTCAAGCCAGCTTCCTCATCCTACTCACCTGCGCGCATAATAAAAGTCATTTACGCTGAGTGAGTTCTAGTTAATCACATAATTTACTTTTCATACACATATACATGCCCGAAGGTACGCATTACATACATAACCTGTACTTTGTTCATCCATACACATGTTTTCATTCTTTCGTACATTCTTTCTTTAATATACACATTACACACGTAACTAACATTACATTATAAAGAGCATTTCAACCTACATACCTTGGATATTATTAGGGTCCGGTACCCTTCATCCTCGGATATTATTAGGCTCCGGTCTCCCTTCATCCTCAGATATTATTAGGGTGCGGTACCCTCCATCCTCAGATATTATTAGGGTCCGGTCACCCTTTCTTCCATACCTTCATACCATACATGTTCTTACATACTTTTCTTGACAATACGTGCAATCTCCGAAGAGCGTTCACGTACCACTAACATATCATATGTACATTATGCATACATCATATATATTCATACATGCATCTTATCTTACACATACATGTCAATCACATCTTTAGCTACCACCTGACGGTACATGCAATATCCGAAGATCGTTCATGCACCGTCAAGAAATCATCATACATAAATCATACAAGGCATACACTTACCACTTAAGGTAAGTGTATTAGCTATCACATCGAGTATGCACACAGCCCCGAAAACATAACAAGGAAGTGGGGCTAGAAACTCACCTGAACTCTGTTCCTTTCTCCGTTTATCGTGATTCCTTTCTTTAACTGTGCTCTGCTAACTGTATACGAGTTACAAGTATTAATACTCGCTATCTAGTCTTGCGGACTCGGGTTAGCTTACTTTCACTTTAGATTTTAAGCGAACTTAACCCTTAAGCGAACTTAAACATTAGGGAACTTAAGTGTAGGCGAACTTAAATGTTCGGCGAACTTAGTATCTGGCGAAGTTATATAGCAAGAGAACTTATACAACTAGCGAAGTTTACACAGCAGGCGAACTTATATAACCAGCGAAGTTATACAGCAGGCGAACTTATATAACCAGCAAAGTTATACAGCAAGCTTGCTGCTGTCGGAGTTCGTTTCATAAATCCATAACACGCGTTTTGCGACCTTTGTTCTCTTATTAAGATTCCGCCTTAGCCCCAACCGTTCCCTAGTCCGATTGCGGCCTAAGCTTGACCCGAACGAATCGTAAAGTTTGATCTTTTAAGCTAACATGTTCCAACTAGATTCAAGGGTTAATTTAATCGAGCCGTTTACATTTTTGGGTTCATTATACTCTTGTTTATTATCAAGTTTACAACTTTATGTTTCGTTTATACCCGATCTATTCTAGACTCAAGTTTCAAGGCTAAACGTTTATAAAAACGTAAACTTTAAGATCAAAACATACCTTTTTCGTTTTCGTTTGGTCTTGGTTAGCTTGTTTATGTATTCTAGATCTTGTATATGACCCGTATAGCCAAGATCTATCAAACGCCAACCTTCGCTTGATCTCGTTTTCCCTCTTTCTCTCTCTCGGCCGCAAGGTAGTGTAGAGGTGTGTTTTTTTGAGTGTGTGTAGGCAATTATGGAAAGATAGAATGAGGATTAGGGTTTTAGGTTGGTTTAGGGGGTATTTATAACCCTTAAAGCCTATGGACCTAAGGCCCATTACTCTTTAATCCATCTTAATTAATCCAAGTCCATAACATTTTCTTTACTTAATATCAATTAAATATTAACACACGATAATTAAACGCGACTTTCTTTATTTACTACTAGAATATTTTGGGATGTTACAAATCTTCCCTCCTTAAAGAGGTTTCGTCCCCAAAACCTAACTATCTACTTAAACAGATTAGGGTAAAACTTGCGCATCTCATCCTCAGCTTCCCAAGTAGCATCTGATCCCTTGAGATGTTTCCATATCACTTTCACCAACGGTATAACCTTGTGAAGAAGCTGCTTATCCTTGCGATCAATAATCCCTATCGGCTGTCCAATGTAGTTCAGATGTTCATCAACCTCAATGTCCATTAATAGCACGTGCGACGTGTCATCAACCTCAATGTCCATTGTGGTTCTTGAATGAATTCCTTCTAACTCATCAGGTAAATCCAGCTTATAAGCTACTTCACCCACACGATCTAAAATCTTAAACTGTCCAATGTACCTTGGACTCAACTTCCCTCTTTTCCTAAAACGGATAATCCTTTTCCAAGCCGAGACCTTGAGCATCACATTGTCACCAACGATAAACTCAATCGGTCGTCGCCGCTTATCAGCATATGACTTCTGTCTGTCTTGAGCGGCTTTCATTCTTGCTTTGATCTAATCGAACTTTGAAGACGTTTCTTGAACAACTTCTAAACTCCCAATTTCCTTCTAGCAATCTCTCCCCAACATACGGGAGTTCTACATCATCTACCATAAAGCATTTCAAACAGTGGCATACCAATACTTGAATGGTAACTGTTGTTATAGGAGAACTCTGCTAGATGCAGATGATCATCCCAACTTCCTCTAAAATCTAGAATGCAAGCACGTAGCATATCCTCATGGGTTTGGATCGTCCTTTAACACTGTCCATCTGTTTGAGGATGATACGCCGTACTGATGTTCAATCTCGTTCCCATAGCTTCTTGGAACTTCTTCCAAAACCTCGAAGTAAACCGAGTATCTTTATCTGACACGATCGATAACGGTACTCCGTGCCTAGACACAACCTCTTTAATGAACAAACTTGCTAACGTTTCTGACGAGATAGCTTCTCGTATAGGCAGAAAGTGAGCACTCTTGATCAAACGGTCCACAATCACACAGATGGTATCATGATGCTTAGTTGTACGAGGTAGCTTAGTTATGAAATCTATAGTGATGTGTTCCCATTTCAATTCAGGTATCTCCAAACGCTGCATCATTCCATACGGCTTCCGATGTTCGGCTTTGACTTGTAAACAAGTTAACACTTACTAACATAATTTACCACATCGTTCTTCATTCCTGGCCACCAGTAGTCTCTTTTCAAATCTTGGTACATCTTTGTAGCTCCAGTATGAATCGAGTATCTTGACTTATGAGGTTCTTCTAAGATTCGACCTCTAAGATCCCCATGGCGTGGGATCCACATACGGTCAAACCTTGTCTTAACACCATGCGTGTTTTCCATCAATTCGTTTTGCTGACCGAAAATCCTTTCTTTCTTTACTAGCCCTTCATCTACCAGCACTTCTGACTGCACTTTGATGATTTCTTCAAATAGACTTGAGTTCATGATCAACTGGTATGACTTCACTGTTGCAATGACTTCCTCATTCTTACGGCTCAGCGCGTCGGCAACCACATTAGCTTTACCGGGATAGTATTTAATTTCGCAGTCGTAATCCTTAATCAACTCCAACCATCTTCTTTGTCTCATGTTTAATTCCTTATGCTCGATGAAGTACTCTTATAATCTGTGTAAATGGTACACTTAGTACCATACAGATAATGCCTCTATATCTTGAGAGCATGCACTACTGCTGCTAGCTCTAAATCATGCGTCGGGTAAGTACTCTCATGGACTTTCAACTGTCTAGACGCGTAAGCTATCACCTTTCCTCGTTGCATCAACACACAACCTAACCGACGATGCAAAGCATCAGTACAAACAACCAAATCCTCGTCACCATCGGGTAAAGAAAGGATTGGAGCTTGTGTGAGTCTCTTCTTTAACTCCTGAAAAGCCTCTTCTTGAAACTTACCCCAACCGAATACTATCGACTTTCGGGTCATACCGGTCAACGGTGCGGCTATCTTGGAGAAACCTTCGATGAATCTCCTATAGTAGCCGGCTAACCCTAAGAAGCTTCGTATATCAGTCGGGTTCTGCCGAGTCTTCCAAATTGTTATCGCCTCAATTTTAGCTGGGTCCACCATGATCCCTTCCGAATTAATCACGTGACCTAGGAATTGCACTTCTCGCAACCAGAACGCGCATTTCGAAAACTTAGCATACAACTTCTCTTTCTTCAGAGTCTCCAATACCTCTCTCAAATGCTCAGCATGATCAGACTCGCTCTTTGAACAAGTCAATATGTCATCGATGAAGACGATAACTGACTTATCCAAAATCGGGCGACACACCCTATTCATCATATCCATAAATGCCGTAGGAGCATTTGTTTGACCGAATGACATCACGAGGAAATCATAGTGTCCATACCGGGTCCGAAATGTTGTTTTAGGGATGTCTGCCTCTTTCACTTTCAAGTGATGATAGCCTGATCTGAGATCTATTCGTGAGAACCAACTTGAACCTTGCAGTTGGTCAATCAAATCATCAATCCTTTGCAAAGGATATCTATTCTTTACTGTAAGCTTATTCAACTCGCGATAGTCTATGCACATTCTCATACTTCCATCCTTCTTCTTTATTAAAAGACCGGTGCGCCCCACGGGGAAATGCTTGGCCGTATGAAACCTTTGTCGAGGAGTTCTTATAGTTGGGACATCAGTTCTTTCATTTTAGATGGCGCTAGACAGTAAGGTGCTTTCGCGACGGGCTGGGCTCCTGGTACTAAATCTATCTGGAATTCTATCTCTCGCTTGTTCCTGGGTCAGCATGTAGGCTCTAGTCCTCGGCCTCGCTTGATCAACATCTTTCTTTCCACTACCACCAGCTCCACCATCAGTACACTCCCTTGCCATATGACCCGTCTTACCACATTTGTAGCATGTGGGTTTTGCATTGCATTCATTAGCATAATTCCCCATCTTCCCACACTTATAACAGGAATTTGTCCTCATCCTGCACTCTCCGCCATGAGCCTTTCCACATTTGCGGCAAACGTCCAAACCAGTACCCCACTTGCACTCGCCACCGAGTACCTTTCCACATGCCTTGCATGTCTTTCACCCCCACACCTTCTGCTTCTTGTCCCTAGGGTTCCATAACTGAGTACCTGGGAGTATGACAGGAGCGACCCATTTATTATCATTCTTCTCTTCCACCATCACATCATCTGCCGACAAGTCGTGATAAACCGTTTCTGTGAGTCCTACAGCAGAATCAAAAGTACCCGGTCTACCAGCCTTGACCAAGACACGAACCTTCTGCTGTAATCCCCTAAGGTAACACTTGATCCGCTTGGCTTTAGTGCTCACCATGTCAGGCACCAACCACGACAGGCGGTTGAATTTAGTGGTGTATTCGTGGTGTGTCATCTCACTCGCCTTTAGGTTCAAGAACTTCAATTCAACCCTCTCAACCTCCGCATCAGCACAAAACCTCTTTAATACCAACTCCTTCAGATCATCCCACCGCATAGCTTTGATCTCCTCTTGGGTCGTCCTCTGTTCAACAGTTTCCCACCAGTACATGGCTTCATCAAGAAATGATTGGGTGGCAAAACCCACAGCTTGGTCAGGACGGCACTCGCTAATGCGGATAACGTTGTCAATAGTAGTTATTCATTGGAGAGTAGCGATTGCGTCTCCCAAGCCAGTCAGCTTCGGCGGGTCACAACCCTTGAAGGACTTGTAGTTGCACCCACCTCGGCCCCTTTTCTTGTCATCAACCTTCACTGACTTAACCACGCTTGATTCTTCCCCTTCCCCTTCAACATTTTTCTTACCATCCCCTTCCGCCCTTTCAGCGGTTCCTTCACGGCCTCCAGTAGACCCTTCACCATTCCAGTTCTTAGTAGCAGCTGCTACCGCTTAAGCAATGGCAGCTTGAACCGCAGGGTCAAGTTGATACCCTTAGTTGTTACTCAGATTTCCACCGGCATCACTTTCTTCTCCCTCAGCGTTAGTAGCTGCTCTTACTGACAGTTCTTGGACAACGCGCGGCCTACCACGACGTCCCGTACATCCTCCTCTTCCAGCAACTTTCTTAGCTCCCGCCATTCGTATTATATAGGGAAACACAAACGTCATCACGTAAGGAACCATTTAGTACAAGGATAGTAAGGCTAACAGGTAATAACAGTGGCCAGCTGTGATTAGCTGATCACGTTACTGTCCGTGTCCTATACACTTCCTTTATGAGTCTATTTGTGTTGGTTCTAATTTAAACAGTCAATCAAAGCAAGCAATCAATTAATCCTATCCCTAACATTCACTTACCCTTCCTTTAGCAATTAAGCTACCATTTACATTCATTATTTAAACATACACTTTACCTTTACTGAGCTTGCTTGAGTGACACATGGCATTCTTGAACTAGCATCTTCCTTCTTTTCTTACTTAAATCCCATTCTCTATTCGAGTCTAAGCATGTAGGATGCTTAAATCTCTCGAACTTTGCTCTGATACCAACTTGTAAGGCCCCGTTACCGGTACCTCACTTTTGACGTTGGATTTACTCATAAACACAGTTCTAAATATCAGAGTTAATTAAAACTTTCGCGGAATAACATAAAACATCAACATTCGTTACAAACATTCATAACTTGTCTTTAAAAAATAACTTAAAACGTGTCTTTTAGTTCAACATTAACAAGTAAATCTTCAGATGCCAGCTTTTTTATTCATCCGCCATGTGTCTCCCTTCAAGCCAGCTGCCTCATCCTACTCACCTGCGTGCATACTAAAAGTCACCTACGCTGAGTGAGTTCTAGTTAATCACATAATTTACTTTTCATACACATATACGTGCCTGAAGGTACGCATTACATACATAACCTGTACTTTGTTCATCCATACACATTCTTTCGTACATTCTTTCTTACATTCTTTCTTTAATATACACATTACACACGTAACTAACCTTACATTATAAAGAGCATTTCAACCTACATACCTTGGATATTATTAGGGTCCGGTACCCTTCATCCTCGGATATTATTAGGGTCCGGTACCCTTCATCCTCGGATATTATTAGGATCCGGTCTCCCTTCATCCTCAGATATTATTAGGGTGCGGTACCCTCCATCCTCAGATATTATTAGGGTCCGGTCACCCTTTCTTCCATACCTTCATATCATACATGTTCTTACATACTTTTCTTAACAATACGTGCAATCTCCGAAGAGCGTTCACGTACCACTAACATATCATATGTACATTATGCATACATCATATATATTCATACATGCATCTTATCTTACATCATACATGTCAATCACATCTTTAGCTACCACCTGACGGTACATGCAATATCCGAAGATCGTTCATGCACCGTCAAGAAATCATCATACATAAATCATACAAGGCATACACTTACCACTTAAGGTAAGTGTATTAACTATCACATCAAGTATGCACACAGCCCCGAAAACATAACAAGGAAGTGGGACTAGAAACTCACCTGAACTCTGTTCCTTTCTCCGTTTATCGTGATTCCTTTCTTTAAGTGTGATCTGCTAACTGTATACGAGTACAAGTATTAATACTCGCTATCTAGTCTTGCGGACTCGGGTTAGCTTACTTTCACTTTAGATTTTAAGCGAACTTAACCCTTAAGCGATTAAACATTAGCGAACTTAAGTGTAGGCAAACTTAAATGTTCGGCGAACATGGCGTTCAGCGAACTTAGTATCTGGCGAAGTTATATAGCAAGTGAACTTATACAACCAGCAAAGTTTACACAGCAGGCGAACTTATATAACCAGCGAAGTTATACAGCAGGCGAACCTATCTAACCAGCGAAGTTATACAGCAAGCTTGCTGCTGTCGGAGTTTGTTTCATCAATCCATAACACGCCTTTTGCGACCTTTGTTCGCTTATTAAGGTTCGGCCTTAGACCCAACCGTTCTCTAGTCCGATTGGGGCCTAAGCTTGACCCGAATGAATCGTAAAGTTTGATCTTTTAAGCTAACATGTTCCAACTAGATTCAAGGGTTCATTTAATCGTGCGGTTTCCATTTTCGGGTTCATTATACTCATGTTTATTATCAAGTTTACAACTTTATGTTTCGTTTATACCCGATCTATTCTAGACTCAAGTTTTTCAAGGCTAAACGTTTATAAAAACGTAAACTTTAAGATCAAAACATACCTTTTTCGTTTTCGTTTGGTCTTGGTTAGCTTATTTATATATTCTAGATCTTGTATATGACCCGTATAGCCAAGATCTATCAATCACCAACCTTCGCTTGATCTCGTTTTCCCTCTTTCTCTCGGCCGCAAGGTAGTGTAGAGGTGTGTGTTTTTGAGTGTGTGTAGGCAATTATGGAAAGATGGAATGAGGATTAGGGTTTTAGGTTGGTTTAGGGGGTATTTATAACCCTTAAAGCCCATGGACCTAAGGCCTATTACCCTTTAATCCATCTTAATTAATCCAAGTCCATAACATTTTCTTTACTTAATATCAATTAAATATTAACACACGATAATTAAATGCGACTTTCTTTATTTACTACTAGAATATTTTGGGATGTTACATAACTCGTTCACTAAGCCGATAACTCGGGACAAGCATGATCAACATAGAGATGCTATCAGGCTTAGACTTCCTAGTGATTTATTTTGATTTTGTATTTAGATGTATGAACATTTAAATTGTTGTACCTTTAAGTTCACTTTTGATTTAATGGTTAAATGCAAACGTTGAATGATGCAACTGTGTTCTTTTAATACATTTATTCCGTGATTATTGTATTCTAAATTATCCGTAGTCAGTCATACTCGTTGGAACGATTCTGAATTAAGACTATTCTGACTTTGGACTCAAGCAGTTGACTTCCAAACTCACAGACCTCATTATGAATGACGTTGGATGTAACTCGCATCAAATCATCTTCATGGATCTTGATCATAACATGTTTTGATAATAGTATGCTCATTTAGTATCCTTAGACCTGAGATACATATTGGAAATTTCGTTTACGAGGGACATTCTCTGATCATGTTAACCGTTGTTGCGTAACTGCCAGCCATAAAGGCATTGATTGGGAATGTTCTGGAGTTCAGTGGGAGTTGTATGTAGTCAAGATGGGATTCTGTACTCTTACATGAAAATGTAACAGTTAGACATATTGGCGCCCTCGTTGATTCAAACTGGTAAAGTGTGAGGCCTCACCCAAACTTACTATGTGTTTGATTGGACCACTTTGACTCTATATCGAGAACTACAATAATTGAACACTGTATGAGATTGATTTGATCCATGTCTCATTGTTCAATTGATGTCTTATACAGAAAGGATAGATGACAACGATTACTATAAATTCATTATCTTGCAATAAGGTATTCCAAGATATTTTGGTTATGAATTTAAAAATGTCATAATTGGTTGGGGACAGCTATGTGTAGCTAGAACGCCTCTAGCTGTCAGCGTTGTGCTACTTGATCCAAATCTGTCCAAGTGGGAGACTGTTGGAATTATGAACGGTTCGGGTCAAATCAACGCGAGCCGACCCGATTGTGACCCGGTAAGAGTTACACCGAAAATAACGAACACCGAGCCCACTCAAGTTGTTAACTGGGCTAGACACGATTGAACAAGGTAATAGTGATTAAAGGTTTTCCGTTTAGTGATTTGGGCTCAAAGCCCATTCGGTTTAAAGATGTTTAAACCTTAATCTAGTTCTATATAAAATATGTTAATATTATTATATTAAAACTAACCTAATCACCAAACAAATAAGAAACCCTAGCCTCACTACACCTTAGCAGCCGCTGGCACGTTTTTCCGGCCACCGGAAATCTCCGCCACCCTCCGCCGGCCTTCAGAGCTTCACCAGAGCACCATCAGCTCAGCCGGAGTACCACCGCAGCCCACCCACCACTGTTGCGCTGCTGTCTCCGTCTCCTGCTGCAAGCCACCGGATTTCAGCCGCCATCGCGCTTTTCCGACGCCGCTGCTACTTCCAGCCACTGCAGCTCCACCACTGCGAGTTACAGCTGCTGCTGTTTCTTGTTAATGCTACTGTTGCGCAGCTCCTGCTGCTGTTCAGCTGTTGTCCGCCGGAACAGCCCACCACCGCCGTGTCCCGCCGTCGCCGGAGCATTCCGCCGCCGCCGTGAACCTCCGCTGTTGTTGAAGCTTTTATTGGTGCTTGTTTGTGTCGATCCTAGCTTCGTTCGTTAGATCTCGGTGTCTCACCCGGTTAGTTATAGCCGAGGTATAAGCTTTAACTTTATCTATGGTCGTGATTTTTATATCGTGCTCGTATTAGTTGTAACCGGATCCGGGTTCGGGTTTCGGTTTATGGTTCGTTTACTTGTTTATTTATCCACTGCGTTTATAGTTCGTTTATATATAAATTGCTAATATTGATTAATATTTACTTAAACGAAATACTTGACTAAAACGGGTTAAAAAATTTGACCGTTTTCGTTTCGAACCACTGTTGAAACCCAACAAAAAGAGGACAGTAGCTGGATAAAAATGAGATTGTCAATGGATATGCAATGAGACATTTTATATTTAGAAATACGTCTTGTACTCACATATGGTTAGAAAACCTACCTGTGATGGCTGCAGGGGTTTGGCCGGATAATATATAGGTATGCCATGCTTTTTGAAGTATTTTATTAATTTTTTTTATGCCTTTTGAAGTATATATCACATGCGAACCGAGAGAATGACTCATTCTCGCAGACTATCCTACTATAATGGCTCAACGATTGAGCCTTTTTTTATATACATAAAAGTCTTGGAGCTTCTATATGAAGTGTGCTTTTGGTTTTCTAGCAGGCGAATAACCAAAAGATGGAAGTATAATGTCTTGAGGAAAGAGGGCAAAACATTGTAAAGCTTAAAACCAGCTTAACCATCTGGGCTAGCTCAAATGGACAATGGACAGGGAAATGAGAGGAAAACTTGGGGATCACAGGTCACAGGTTCGATCCTCGATCTCGACCCGGTTTTACCAGTTCTCCGTTGTGGTGCCATTTGGCCAGCGTGGGAGACGGGTTTATCCGGTAGGTGGTAGGCGTTCGCCAATAACTCACGAGTGTCCAAGCGTGAGCCCGGTTAAGACAACATAGTCTTGGCATCGTGAGGGTTAAAAGTCGTTGTTCTAAAAAAAAAGATTTTTATGTATGTAAATGGTCATAATTGTTTTAATTTATATAACTAGGTGCATTTGTTTTCTGGTTTCACTACACTCTAATTTGTCTTTTTTTCGTTACATTCAAATTTAAATCCACCCCCCGCGAACTAGTGCTATCTAAAAATAACTCTAACTTATATACATTGAAATACCCGATAGTTTTGTAACGTATAGAGTTAATTTTGAGGACGGAATTTCTTTTAAGCGAGGTAGAATTGTAATATATCAAAATTCGAAACAATAAAATAATAGAACAATAAATGTCGATTTTTAGAAGATTGAAAAACCGATGAAACATTAATAAACGAAAAATCATGACTTACATATAAGTGTTATTTAAATATCAAATGAATATAATAATAATAATAATAATAATAATAATAAGATGTTCAAGAAAAAGGGTTAAAATGTAAATGTTTAAATTAGTTAAAATAAGTTCGAGGATCAGTTTTGCCAATTCCTAAAACACAATTTGAATCATGCACAATTCCTAAAACACAATTTGAATCATGCACATCTACGTTCCTTTCCGGGAAGACGTGAACAACCAACTATACGACTATATCGGGATTTGATTTTTGTTTATAACTTGTTTAATATATATACTATAACCCTCCAAGTTTTCTTGGATAATAAAACCCAATAAATCGTATCCTCTCTCTTTGCCGTATACACCATCACCGCAGCCCCTACAACTCGCCGGAGAAACCGCGGGCACCGCAACCACCGCTACACGAGTTCTCGCTAACGCCGCTAGTAGCCAACAACCGCCGCCACTGCTATATTTTTCACCGTAACCGTAGACGCCGCTGCCGCTTCCTGCTCTACTTCGTTTACACCACCACCGGTTTCCGTCTTCCTTCTTCTTTTCTGGACCAAATACAATCAAACGATTAAGGTAAGAGACATACCAATCTGGTCGTTTTTGCATACTGAATAAAGGTCGAGCGTTTTGTTTGTTATATCTAATAAAAGCCTAGCGTTTTGTTCGTTTGTCGTGATTACCGGAAAGAAATTTTAAAAGGTTAATTATGTTCATTCAATGGAATGAGAGTCATTGGCTAAAACTATTTAACACAACTGTTGTTCCCTAAGTTACGTATGTATTTTCATAATGCAAACAGTTTTACAAGCATATATATATATATAGGGGTGGGTTAACGTACAATAATGGCTTATCATACATTAGGTACGGGACATTCCAGAGCGTTTGATTAAAAAACGGGCGTGTGGCAATTTCGTAAATAACCCAACAACAGTTCGCGATCAAATTTGTCTATTACAAATCAACTCTGATCCAAATTCGGAACTTGTCGCTCAATCTAATCCAATTTCTAAACTATAATCACAGATTAAAGTATGAAATTTCTAAAGTCAAAAACCAAAATTGAAATAGAACGTCCATGAACATTAAAAATCTTCAAATTGATCAAAAATTGGTGATTCAATCAATCAAATTGATGTGTAAGTGGCTTTAGAATCATCAACCGATTATGAAAATACAAATTAACACACTTAATTGAGCTATGATCAGGGTTCATGTTTAAACGTTCTGCTCAAAGTTTAAACGTTCTGACCAAAATAAACACCATAATTGATTATTTAATCAATCGAATTGATGTGTAAGAGGCTTTAGAATCATCAATCGATTATGGAATTGCAGAAATAACGCACTCAATCGAGCTCTGATTAGGGTTCAAAATATTATATTTAAACGTTCTGAAACAAAACTGAAGACCTTTCAACGTTCTGACTAAAAAAGAGCATCTTTAAACGTTCTAATACGTTCAATGAAGTTCTGGGTGTTCAAAAAACAATGAACATCTTTAAACGTTCTAATACTTTCTAAGAAGTTCAGGTTGTTAAAAAAAGTTTAGAAGTTTTGATAAAGAGGGTTCAAAATATTATGTTTAAACGTTCTGAAACAAAACTGAAGACCTTTAAACGTTCTGACCAAAAAAGAGTATCTTTAAACGTTCTAATACGTTCAATGAAATTCTGGGTGTTCAAAAAACAATGAACATCTTTAAACGTTCTAATACTTTCTAAGAAGTTCAGGTTGTTAAAAAAAGTTTAGAAGTTTTGATAAAGAGGGTTCAAAATATTATGTTTAAACATTCTGAAACAAAACTGAAGACCTTTAAACGTTCTGACCAAAAAAGAGTATCTTTAAACGTTCTAATACGTTCAATGAAGTTCTGGGTGTTCAAAAAACAATGAACATCTTTAAACGTTCTAATACTTTCTAAGAAGTTCAGGTTGTTAAAAAAAGTTTAGAAGTTCTGATAAAGTTTAGAAGTTCTAAGAAGTTCTAGGTGTTCAAAAAAGTTTAGAAGTTCTGAACTTGTAAACAGAACTTCTAAATTTTATCAAAACTTCTAAACTAACAAAAAAATTAAACATCTGTAACATGAAATTGAACACTCAATTCACTCCATATAATCTGGTAATCATCATACAATTATCAATCGACCATCAATTTGATCATCGGTTCGATCATATGAACAAAATATGAATGTCTACAACTGGGTTTCCGCAAATGGCGCTTAAAACTTTAAACGTTCAGTTAAAACCCATAACTCAAAACTCAAAATTGAAACTTCAAATTGATGATTAATGTGACCAATTTCAAAGTTTAATTGGTCAATTAGTTCAACAATTTCAATTTCAACTTCTACAGGTCACTTTTATCAACAGGTCGTGACGCAGGAAGATGGTGTACGGTGGACGGAATCATTGGATGGTGGACGGTGGATAGGATCGTTGGATGGTGACGGATTGCTGAACGGTCATGTTGATGGTGGACGAAATCGATGGGAACAACGATTTGATGAAAATTACAATATTGCCACCGCGTGTTATTTGAAATCGACGGGATGCGAGTCGCGTACGTAATGTACAATTAGGGATTATTGTATTGGATACTTTATCCATATATCTATATATATATATATATATCTATATATATATCTTGTTTTAGTGTTTCAACTGGTTCACAAATTATTTTAATCAAATATATATATAAACTGTATGTATGAAAATGAGGGAATCATAAACCAAAGAGGAATGTCATCTTATCAAATAACTCTGAATAAATTTAAAATGGATTATCTAGGATTCAAAGTATATAATGGTTTGTAATAAATTCTATAACAAACACATATAACTTCTGATCCTGTAGCATAATTGTAACCATTAGTTTTAACATTTAATGTTAAAGCATCTGTGATATTCACATCAGTTAAAGATAATTGTAAATTTGGATAAACATTAAAATAGACTGGACCATGTGCCAGACTAGATTGAACAATACCTATTAAGGATTGTTTCCAATCTAAATTTCTTCCATCTCTTAGAACAGCTATAAAGCTTTCTGGAAGACCTTATATGGTTAAAATATTCAAATAAAGTCAATTGCCATACACAGTCCAATAATGTACATGAATACCAAATTAGCTAAACAAACATATAATCGAAGTTATGAAATGTAAGGCCCCGTTACCGGTAGCCCTACTTTTGTGTTGGATTTACTCATAAACGCAGTTCTAAATATCAGAGTTAATTAAAACATTCGCGGAATATAAAAGCTTTCATAAAACAATTCATAACAAAACAAATCTTGTCTTAAAACAACATCTTGTCTTTCAAAATAAACAAAACATTAAACTTAAACGTCTTGAGTCTTCCGATGCTAACCCCTTATTCAGTGCCACGTGTCTCCTCAAACGAGCTGCCTCATCCTACTCACCTGCGTGCATACTAAAAGTCAGCTACGCTGAGTGAGTTCTAGTTAATCACATAATCATACAATACCTTCTTATATTTCATACTTAACCTCTTAACTTTCTTACATACACACGTAAGTGCATATACTTTCATTCTTACCTTCATACTTCCTTTACATACATAATCATACTTTTTAAAGAGCCTTTCGCCCTATAACCTCACAGATATAATAAGGGTTTGGTCCCTAACATCACAGATATTATAAGGGTCTGGTCCCTAACATCACATATATTATTAGGGTCTGGTCCCTAACATCACAGATATTATTAGGGTCTGGTCCCTAACATCACAGATATTATTAGGGTCTGGTCCCTTTGTTTCGTGTAACTGTACCGTACCTGTTCATACATACTTTCCTTGACAATACGTGCAATCTCCGAAGAGCGTTCACGTACCATCATCATAACATACATACATTATGCATACATCATATATTCATACATACATCCTATCTTTCATCATACTTATCAATCATATCTTAACTACCACCTGACGGTACATGCAATATCCGAAGATCGTTCACGCACCGTCAAACAATCATCATACATAAATCATACAAGGCATACACTTACCACTTAAGATAAGTGTATTAACTATCACATCGAGTATGCACACAGCCCCGAAAACATAACAAGGAAGTGGGGCTAGAAACTCACCACAATGCGGTTGCGTTCACCGTTTACGATTATTCCTTTCTTGAGCTGTGCACGACTAACTGTATAATAATTATACGTTTCAGTAAACTATCACTACACATATCGCCTTTCTAGTTTAATCATTACCCTCAACGAACGGGGGTCCGGGGGTAGCGCCCCTGGCAGCGGGGTTCTAGGGGCGGAAGCCCCTAGCGGGGTCCAAGGGGCAGAGCCCCTGGCTGGGGTTAAATTTTATTTTCATTAACTGTCTTGTCACATTTTCCATTAGCATTTTGAATCATTGAATAATATGCTACTTAAAAGTTCAAGGGTTTATTTGTAATTAAATCATTCTTTTCTAAGTCCAGGAACCATTCTGTCATTCTGTTAAACTTCTAATTCGTTACTTATCCTTTTATGAACTGACTTACCATGACGAACTGGTTCTTGTAACGAATTGGAACCTTTAACGAACTGGACACTTAACGAATCAGTCCATGTAGCGAACCAGTCCAAGTAGCGAATTGGACCTTCTAATTCGTTATCTACTTTAACGAACTGGTCATAACGAATCAAGGGTGATTCGTCACCCCTTTCCCTTAACGAATTGAACACGAACTGTAATAAGTTCGCTATGTTCCCAAGGACGAACTAGCTAGCGAATCACCTTTAATTAGCTATATTCCTGTAGCGAACTAGGGTTAGGTCAGGAACGTCAGAACATTCCCTGACATTCCCCCTAAACCTCGTACCACTTTCTGGCGCCGTCATTGCCGGAAAGCCGCCGGAAAAACGCGATTTCGCCGGAAAAACCGGTTTTAGCTCGTTTTTCACCGTTTTTTGTCCCGTTCAATCCAGATCTGAGCTAGGGTGACTCCTAAGCTCATCATAGGTTCGGTTTATACCCGAATCCACCCGGATCTTGTGACTTAAACGGTTTAACGGTGTCGGCTCGTCGTTTCATGATTATATCTAACGGATTTAAGCTCAAACAATAAAATACTATCATTACCTCGGGTCTGTTCTCGGTTTCCTTCTTGATATCGGTTTAGAGAGAGAGAGAACTAGAGAGAGGATCTTAAGTGAGTGTTTTGGATGGTGTAAGGGATATGTGTAAATGAATTAAATGGAGGATTAAGGGTATATATATTTTGATCATGGGCTTAAGCCCATGGTCTTTCCTTCATTCCTCCATAACCCAAGTCCATAACCCATATCCATTTACCCAACACAAGTCCATCTCGTATTCTATTCAACTACACCGATAACGACCCGCTATAAAATTAACGAACTTTATTTTATTAATATAACCGAAAGTAGGATGTTACAAGTCTTCCCTCCTTAAAGAGGTTTCGTCTCCGAAACCTACTATTACATAAACAGATTCGGATAAAACTTGCGCATCTCATCCTCAGCTTCCCATGTAGCGTCCGATCTCTTGCGATGCTTCCATATCACTTTTACTAGAGGTATAACTTTGCGACGAAGTTGCTTCTCCTTGCGGTCAACTATCTCTATCGGTTGCTCAATGTAGTTCAACTGCTCATCAACCTCGATGTCCATCAATGGCACGTGTGACGTGTCATCAGCTATACATTTTCTCAGATGAGAAACGTGGAAGGTTGAATGAATTCCTTCCAACTCTTCTGGCAAATCTAACTTGTAAGCCACTTCACCTACTCGATCTAAAATCTTGAACGGTCCAATGTACCTTGGACTCAACTTTCCGCTCTTCCTGAAACGAATGATTCCTTTTCAAGGCGAGACCTTGAGCATCACATTGTCTCCAACGTTAAACTCAATCGGTCGTCGCCGCTTATCAGCATACGACTTCTGTCTGTCTTGAGCAGCTTTCATTCTTGCCTTGATCTGATCGAACTTCGAAGAGGTTTCTTGCACAACTTCTAGGCTTCCCATCTCCTTCTGACCAATCTCTCCCCAACATATGGGAGTTCTACAACGTCTCCCATACAACATCTCGAATGGTGGCATACCAATACTTGAATGGTAACTGTTGTTATAAGAGAACTCTGCCAGATGCAGATGATCATCCCAACTTCCACCAAAGTCTAGAACACAAGCACGTAGCATATCCTCAAGGGTTTGGATCGTCCTTTCAGACTGTCCATCTGTGTGGGGATGATATGCCGTACTAATGTTCAACCTCGTCCCCATAGCTTCATGGAATTTCTTCCAGAACCTCGAAGTAAACCGTGTATCTCTATCAGACACGATCGATAACGGTACTCCATGCTTGGTTACAACTACTTTAATGAACAAGCTTGCTAACGTTTCTGACGAGATAGCCTCTCGTATAGGCAGAAAGTGAGCACTCTTGGTCAAACGGTCCACAATCACTCAGATGGTATCATGGTGCTTAGATGTACTAGGTAGCTTAGTTCTTAAATCCATGGTGATGCGTTCCCATTTCCATTCTGGTATCTCTAAAGGCTGCATTTTCCCATAAGGCTTCTGATGCTCTGCCTTAACTTGTAAACAAGTTAAGCACCTACTGACGTAATCTACCACATCATTCTTCATTCCTGGCCACCAGTAGTCTCTTTTCAAATCTTGGTACATCTTCGTAGCTCCTGGATGAATAGAATATCTTGACTTATGAGCTTCATCTAAGATTCGACCTCTGAGATCTCCATGGCGTGGAATCCACATGCGGTCAAACCTAGTCTTAACACCATGAGTGTTTTCCATTAGCTCGTATTGGTGGCCGTAAACTCTTTCTTTCTTTACCAACTTCTCATCTACTAGCACCTCTGACTGCACCTTGATGATTTCTTTGAAAAGGTTTGAATTCATAATCAATTTGTATGACTTCACAGTTGCAAGGACTTCCTCATTCTTACGGCTTAGTGCATCGGCGACCACGTTAGCTTTGCCAGGGTAGTACTTAATATCGCAGTCGTAATCCTTTATCAACTCTAACCATCTTCTCTGTCTCATGTTCAATTCTTTTTGCTCGAAGAAGTACTTTAAACTCTTATGATCTGTGTAGATGGTACACTTAGTACCATACAGATAATGCCTCCATATCTTAAGAGCATGCACTACAGCTGCTAACTCTAAATCATGCGTCGGATAAGTACTCTCATGGAATTTCAACTGTCTAGATGCGTAAGCTATCACCTTTCCTCGTTGCATCAACACGCAACCCAACCCTTGATGCGAGGCATCTGCACAAACAACCAAATCCTCATCACCATCGGGTAGAGTAAGAATTGGAGCTTGTGTGAGTCTTTTCTTCAACTCCTCAAAAGCTTCTTCCTGAAACCTACCCCAACTGAATACTACCGACTTTCGGGTCATACCAGTCAATGGTGCGGCTATCTTGGATAAACCTTCGATGAATCTCCTATAGTAGCCAGCTAACCCTAGGAAGCTTCGTATATCAGTCGGATTCTGCGGAGTCTTCCAATTCGTTATCGCTTCAATCTTAGCTGAGTTCACGGTAATCCCTTCCGGATTAATCACGTGACCTAAAAATTGCACTTCTCTTAACCAGAACGCGCACTTCGAAAACTTAGCATACAACTTCTCTTTCTAAAGAGTCTCCAATACCTCTCTCAGATGCTCAGCATGGTCAGGCTTGCTCTTTGAATAAATCAATATATCATCAATGAAGACGATAATTGACTTATCCAACATCGGCCGACACACCCTATTCATCAGGTCCATAAATGCTGCAAGAGCATTTGTTAGACCGAATGACATTACGAGGAACTCGTAGTGTCCATACCGCATTCGGATTGCTGTTTTAGGGATGTCTGCCTTCTTCACCTTCAGCTGATGATAGCCTGATCTGAGATCTATTCGTGAGAACCAACTTGAACCTTGCAGTTGGTCAAACAGATCATCAATCCTTGGCAAAGGATATCTATTCTTTACCGTAAGCTTATTCAACTCACGATAGTCTATGCACATTCTCATACTTCCATCCTTCTTCTTCACGAACAACACTGGTGCGCCCCACGGGGAAACACTTGGTCTTATGAAACCTTTGTCGAGGAGTTCTTGCAGTTGGGACATCAATTCTTTCATCTCGGATGGAGCTAGACGGTAAGGTGCTTTTGCGACGGGCTGGGCTCCTGGTATTAAATCTATCTGGAATTCTATCTCTCGCTCTGGTGGTAACCCCGGAAGATCCTCAGGGAATACTTCTGGGTAGTCACACACGATAGGAACATCTTTCATTTCTTTCGTCTCGGCCGTAGCGTTGACAACATACGCCAGGTAGGCACCACATCCTCGTCATAATAACCCTTCGACTTTTATCATCGAAATGATGTTAAACCCTGAACTTTCTTTATCACCGTAAACCGTCACCGCACTACTATCTAAAGACCTTAGCTTTATTATTCTACTCTTACATACTATCTGAGCTTCAAACTCAGACAACCAATCCATTCCCAAGACTACATCGAACCCTCCTAACTCTATCTTACAATCCTTAACCATTTTTGTTTTTTTAACCAAAGTGTCACTGGCGGTTTCTACTATAAAAGTTTCAAACACACGGCAGCCTTTCATTTTTGCTAGTTTACTAAATGTCGTAGCTACAAAACTTCTATTTGCACCAGAATCAAATAATATGGAAGCGGAAATGCCGTTTACTAAGAACGTACCGGTCACAACATCAGGAATCTGTCTAGCTTGTTCCTGGGTCAGCATATAGGCTCTAGTCCTCGGCATTTCATGATCAGAATCCTTCTTCCCACTACCTCCAGCCTCACCTCCAGTGCACTCTCTTACCATATGGCCTGTCTTGCCACATTTGTAACATGCTGGCTTCGCACCACACTCATTGGCATAATGCCCTACCTTCCCGCACTTATAACAGGCATTCGACCCCATTTTGCATTCTCCACCATGAGCCTTTCCACATTTGGGACAAACATCAGAACTTCTACCCCACTTGCACTCACCACCATGCATCTTTCCGCAGTTCTTACACGATCTCTTCTCCCACACTTTCTGCTTCTTATCTTTGGAGTTCCATAACTGAGTACCGGGTCGCTTAACAGGAGCAACCCACTTCTTATCTTTCTTTTCCTCTTCCACCATTGCGTCATCCGCAGCCAGGTCAGCATAAACCACCTCTGCGAGTTCGATAGCAGAGTCAAAGGTAGCTGGTTTACTCGTCCTGACTAGCATGCGGACTTTCTGTGGCAATCCCCTCACATAACACTTGATTCTCTTGGCCTCAGTGTTAACCATATCGGGTACCAACCTAGACATTCGATTGAACTCGGTGGTGTACTCACGATGTGTCATTGCCCCAGCTTTCAAGTTCAGGAACTGCATCTCCGCCCTCTCAACCTCGGCGTCAACACAGAACTTCCTCATCACTAACTCCTTTAGATCCTCCCACTTCATCTCTTTGATCTCTTCAAGGGTCTTCCTCTGCTCCACACTCTCCCAGCAATACATAGCCTCATCCTCGAATGATTGAGTAGCATAACCTACCGCTTGGTCGGGACGGCACTCGCTAATGCGGATAATTTTATCCATGGCGGTTATCCATTTAAGAGTAGCGATTGCGTCTCCTAAACCAGTCAGCTTAGGCGGGTCACAACCTTTAAAGGACTTATAGTTGCAACCGCCTCGGCCCCTCTTCCTATCATCAACTTTCACATACCTTACCTCACTTGAATCACCCTTTTCCCTCTCATCATCTTTCCTACCATCACCACCTGCCCCTTCAGCAGTTCTTTCACGGCTTCCAGCAGACCCTCCAGGAGTTATATTCTTCACAGCAGTGGCTACAGCTTGAACAATAGCTGCTTGAATTGCGGGATCCAGTTGAACCCCTTCGTTGTTGGCCGGACCTCTTCCAGCTGCACTGCCTTCATCTCCGGTGTTAGAAGCTCTCTCAACCGAAGGTTGCTGGACACGACGAGGCCTGCCGCGTCGTCCAATGCGACCTCCATCTCCAGCAATGTCTCCAGCTCCAGCCATCGTATTCTAAAAGGGAAAACACAAACATCATCACTCAAGGAACTATTTAGTACAAGGATAGTAAGGCTAACAGGTAATAACAGTGGCCAGCTGTGATTAGCTGATCACGTTACTTTCCGTGTCCTATACACTTCCCTTATGAGTCCATTTGTGCTGGTTCTATCCTAAACAGTTAATCAATCAAGTAATTCTATCCCTAACATTCACATATCCTTTCTTTAGCAATCAAGCTAACATTAACATACATATTTAATCATACACTTTACCGTTACTGAGCTTGCTTGAGTGACACATGGCATTCTTGAACTGGCATCTTCTTTCTTTTCTTACTTTAATCCCATTCTATGTTCGAGTCTAAGCATATAAGATGCTTAAATCTCTCGAACTTTGCTCTGATACCAACTTGTAATGCCCCGTTACCGGTAGCCCTACTTTCGTGTTGGATTTACTCATAAACGCAGTTCTAAATATCATAGTTAATTAAAACATTCGCGGAATATAAAAGCTTTCATAAAACATTTCATAACAAAACACCTCTTGTCTTAAAACAACATCTTGTCTTTCAAAATAAACAAAACATTAAACTTAAACGTCTTGAGTCTTCCGATGCCAGCCCCTTATTCAGTGCCACGTGTCTCCTCAAGCGAGCTGCCTCATCCTAATCACCTGCGTGCATACTAAAAGTCAGCTACGCTGAGTGAGTTCTAGTTAATCACATAATCATACAATACCTTCTTACATTTCATACTTAACCTCTTAACTTTCTTACATACACACGTAAGTGCATATACTTTCATTCTTACCTTCATACTTCCTTTACATACATAATCATACGTTTTAAAAAGCCTTTCGCCCTATAACCTCACAGATATTATAAGGGTCTGGTCCCTAACATCACAGATATTATAAGGGTCTGGTCCCTAACATCACAGATATTATTAGGGTCTGGTCCCTAACATCACAGATATTATTAGGGTCTGGTTCCTAACATCACAGATATTATTAGGGTCTGGTCCCTAACATCATAGATATTATTAGGGTCTGGTCCCTAACATCACAGATATTATTAGGGTCTGGTCCCTTTGTTTTGTGTAACTGTACCGTACCTGTTCATACATACTTTCCTTAACAATACGTGCAATCTCCGAAGAGCGTTCACGTACCATCATCATAACATACATACATTATGCATACATCATATATTCATACATACATTCTATCTTTCATAATACTTATCAATCATATCTTAACTACCACCTGACGGTACATGCAATATCCGAAGATCGTTCACGCACCGTCAAACAATCATCATACATAAATCATACAAGGCATCACTTACCACTTAAGATAAGTGTATTAACTATCACATCGAATATGCACACAGCCCCGAAAATATAACAAGGAAGTGGGGCTAGAAACTCACCTCAATGCGGTTGCGTTCACCGTTTACGGTTATTCCCTTCTTGAGCTGTGCACGACTAACTGTATAATAATTATACGTTTCAGTAAACTATCACTACACATATCGCCTTTCTAGTTTAATCATTACCCTCAACGAACGGGGGTCCGGGGGGCAGCGCCCCTGGCATCGGGGTTCTAGGGGCGGTAGCCCCTAGCGGGGTCCAAGGGGCAGAGCCCCTGGCTGGGGTTAAATTTTATTTTCATTAACTGTCTTATCACATTTTCCATTAGCATTTTGAATCATTGAATTATATGCTACATAAAAGTTCAAAGGTTTATTTGTAATTAAATCATTCTTTTCTAAGTCCAGGGACCATTCTGTCATTCTGTTAAACTTCTAATTCGTTACTTATCCTTAACGAACTGACTTACTATGACGAACTGGTTCTTGTAACGAATTGGAACCTTTAACGAACTGGACTCTTAACGAATCAGTCCATGTAGCGAACCAGTCCAAGTAGCGAATTGGACCTTCTAATTCGTTATCTACTTTAACGAACTGGTCATAACGAATCAAGGGTGATTCGTCACCCCTTTCCCTTAACGAATTGAAAACGAACTGTAATCAGTTCGCTATGTTCCCATGGACGAACTAGCTAGTGAATCACCTTTAATTCGCTATCTTCCTGTAGCGAACTAGGGTTAGGTTAGGAATGTCAGAACATTCCCTGACATTCCCCCTTAACCTCGTACCACTTTCCGGCGCCGTCATTGCCGGAAAGCCGCCGGAAAAACGCGATTTCGCCGGAAAAACGGGTTTTAGCTCGTTTTTCACCGTTTTTCGTCCAGTTCAATCCAGATCTGAGCTAGGGTGACTCCTAAGCTCATCATAGGTTCGGTTTATACCCAAATCCACCGGGATCTCGTGACTTAAACGGTTTAACGGTGTCGGCTCGTCGTTTCATGATTATATCTAACGGATTTAAGCTCAAACAATAAAATATTATCATTACCTCGGGTCGGTTCTCGGTTTCCTTCTTGATATCGGTTTAGAGAGAGAGAGAACTAGAAAGAGGATCTTAAGTATGTGTTTTGGATGGTGTAAGGGATATGTGTAAATGAATTAAATGGAGGATTAAGGGTATATATATTTTTGATCATGGGCTTAAGCCCATGGTCTTTCCTTCATTCCTCCATAACCCAAGTCCATAACCCATATCCATTTACCCAACACAAGTCCATCTCGTATTCTATTCAACTAAACCGATAACGACCCGCTATAAAATAAACGAACTTTATTTTATTAATATAACCGAAAGTAGGATGTTACATGAAAATATTATAGGTTCTTGTGGCAATTAATTCAAGCTTAAGGATTTTAACGACTTTATTGCTATCGCTATCGTCAATAAGGTACGAATTCTGTGGTCTTTTACTTGTAGTGTAAATATTGTTTTCATCATTCTCAATTTCTCATAGTGTACGGGTTTCGTGGACTTGCACTAGTATCGTCATACCGTGTCTTTGCTCTCATTGTATATGGATTCTGGAGTCGTTAATCGTGTTATAATTATTGAGTTGATTAATAGTATCGTGTCAACGCTATTAAATAGTTTCGCTCTTTATTTATTGCAAATTGTTATTGTTAAATTGTCATGCATGCGATATAATATATTTTATTGCACTCATTATCGCATGTTCCTAATAGATCATTGTACATTGACTGATTGTTATTGAGACATATTATATTGATATTAACCATTGTTGTTACCTTTTATTTGATCTCAATACCTAAGCATTTATCCACCTATGGGGACGTAGGGTGTCAATCGAGGCACTTTTGACGTGCTCTACTGTGGTAGAGCGATTAGTCCACAGCGGCTCTATTTTATTGTGCGATGAGAGCATTAACTGATTACTGAGAGGCGTATGGATCTATCCTAGGCAAAGTGTTACTGGAGTGAGATGGTTAGGTGTGTGTGCCCACATTCGTATCTCACTTAATTATTGGTGCATTAGTCTGCAGCTAATGTACATACTATTATTGTTATTGTTACTGTTACTGTTACTAGCTCACATGGGTATTTAATTTCCAATATATTGTTATTGTACTGATTCATAACTAATAGTTCAGTGTATAGTGTCTTTCTTATCGTTAAATTGAAATCGCAGGTGTTCCTTAACAAATTAATTGCTTCGTCATTGATTGTTCATCGTATCGTTCTTAATCGTCTATTGTTTTGCTATTGTTTCCTCCGTTATTGGGCAATTGTTGGCTCATCCGTGTTTCTTTGTTTTGTGTTTTCTTTAATTTGTTACAGATACTCAAGGGAATCTGGGGAACGTTTGAAAAGAGAGTAAAAGTAAAAGTCTAGAAATTGGAGAATGAGAAACTTAAATAATTTCTTTTGAGTGAAGCAACTTTATTTGTTTTCGTTGTCAATGATATTGAACCTTTTTGGCATTGAATGATTTTAAACTTTTAAATTTGGATTTTTATTTATCGTATCGAGTAACATGGCGGCCCTAACCGGGCCGGGGTGTTACATACATAAACTATAATTATCTATAAGAATCATCTATTATTTCCCTTAATAGCAAAAAGGAATTATAGACACAGTCACAACTCGTTCTTTTACTAATTATAATGGGTGTTGGTGTTAGCTTGTGAATGCTGGCATTTATCCGGGTGGGCTGGTGAAGATTTGCATGATTTAGTTATAAAATCAATGGTGTTGCTAACTTTTTGAAATTTGGAAGTGTCTCTTTTGACCTCAAAAGTCAAGTTATACACCTTTGACGTGCAAAATTTGATTATTTTTTTTTCGCTTTCCTATTTTTGGCTCTTTTCAGGTTGTATCAGTCAATATCTTGATTTTGCTGCATATAAAAGAATTCGTTCAAATCCTTGCTTACGAAGCTCATGAAGATCAGTTTTATAGCGCTATAGATTGGCTGTGGAATAAATAAATCTGAATCTTATTTTTACGGTTTTGAATCATTATTGTATTTGATGTAATAAAAAATTTTAATTTGTAATTACTTTATATATCTTACTACACAATTTTCTTGGTCATTTTTTCAGGTTTTTGTTATTTTAAATGACTATTTCATTTGTTAATCTAATATACTATCAAACGGTATGTTGACTGGTTTAACGTTATTATTATTTTGTTAATTTTCGCGTTTTCGTTTCAATTTTGTAAGAAAAAAGAAAACCATAAGATTTATATGAAATCATCCGTTTAGACTATATAAAAATGTACAAGTAGTCATATTTTCACTTTATTATAATAAATTTCGGCTATTAATTAAAAAAGTTAATTTCTATGTATCGTAGTACGAATTTAAGAAATATTTGTCATGTATGTATAATTAAGGTATCATGTGTGAGGGGTGAGGAAGAATCTTATAAATTAACTCCATTTATCTTCTTTTCGTTTACATGAAACTAGTTGTGCATGTGAAAGTTTGATGATTTCTTATGAAAGTCAATTAGTTTTCATTTTATTTTTCTCTCTAACATTATAAAAACTTTGATACTTTAATATTTAGTAATTTTCCAAAATCCACTAATGATGTGTATGAACTCAATTTTACAACAACAGAAAAGATGACGACCACCAAGATTTCCGCATTTATGGGATCACCAACCATTCTTCTTCTCTTTAGAAACTTGTGGTTTCTGGAAAAAGCTAATCGATATATAGACGCAATCTATAGATACAATCATTTCTGACTCTGTCCTCCTTCACAATCCAATTTGTAGAACAAATTACCAAAACTTTCACAGGCCAGTGAGTGAGGGCGGTTTCCAGCAACCGGGAGACCGCTCCATCACCGTAGGTTGTCCACCTTTCATGTAACGCCGGCCTGCCCCTACCCTTATTTCGAAGCTTTAATTATTAAGGTGATCATCTTTAATGTCCTAATTTGTTACATATATGTAAATCTATCTTCTTCTCTTTGAAGTTGTTCAAGAGATTAAGCAATCTTCAAAGTTATAAGAAGAGGTGGAATAACAAGAACAAATGTCCGGAAATGGCGAGTTGTCATCATCTTTTCTGCCCGGAGAATGGGATCGTGGGAAAATGATTGGATCGGGTTCGTTCGGGGTTGTTCATTTGGCAATCAACAAATCTTATGGCTCGCTTTTCGTGGTGAAATCTTCTGATTCTCATGAAGGGAATCAGTCCCTTGAGAATGAAGCTAAGATTCTTGAAGCACTAGATTCCCCTCACATTGTACAATGCCTTGGGAAACACGTTTCTTTTGGGGAGAACGGGCATCCGAAAATAAATCTCTTCATCGAGTACATGGCCACCGGAAGTCTTAGTGACGTCATGGAAAAACTTGGAGGAAAGCTTGACGAACAAGTCGTTCGTGTGTATACCCGAGAAATCCTGAAAGGTTTAAAGTATCTCCATGATATAGGAATTGTACACGGTGATGTCAAGTCTCAAAACGTGCTTTTGGGTTCACGAGGGAATATAAAGTTGGCAGATTTTGGTTGTGCAAAACAGCCAAAATCAAATACGGGGCCCACCAATCAGAGGTCCCTTCGTGGGACCCCATTGTGGATGGCCCCAGAAGTCCTCAGAAACGAGGGAATAGATTTCTCGGCTGACATTTGGTCTTTAGGGTGCACAGTTATTGAAATGGCAACGGGAAAAACTCCTTGGGGTGAGCTCGGGGCCTCAAATCTAATGGCTGTGGTGCTAAAGATTGCATCAAGTAACGAGAGGCCTTCGTTTCCTAAAGGGTTCTCAAACGACGGTTTGGATTTTCTTAAAAAGTGTTTGGTGAGGATACCGGAAAGGAGATCAACAGTCGACGATCTTATAAAGCATCCGTTCCTTAATGGTTCAGCGGATGGTAAAAGCACACAACAAAAACACTTCTATGATCACATGTATTCGCCATTGAGTGTTCTGGATATCGGGCTTGATGATGAAGGTTACGAGTCGGATGGGTCGGAGGAGATGAAGATAGCAAGTAAAATACCGTTTTCAGTTAGGCGTTATGAAAAGAGAGGGTCATCGCGAAAGCAATGTACGGAAAATGAGACGGTGTCACAAGAAAAATGGTTCACGGTTAGGAGTTAGAAAGAAATATTGTTTCTATAGTTGATGTTTGAGATGTATGATTGTGTAGGATTAGATTTATGTGTTGGCTTGGAAACTGAATGTACAGCTAAGGAAATAGATTACTTACCAAGTTCTCTAAGTAGTTGTATCCGTACGATTGAAGATAAATACAAAAATCAAAAAACAAGAATAACTATATTTTCATGCAATCTATACGATATTCTTGGTACGATGTTAATGGTTACAACTAATCGACAACTGACCCTTTAATACTCCTTTCTCTTTTGTAATCAATAACAACCAACAATTCAAGCAAAAGTAAGTATACTAAAAAGACCTGTTAATAGCCGGTGGAACACAAATATGTAAAGACCCTTTGATGATAGCTGGCGGAATTAGCTAGAATCAGGATGTTGCTTATAATAGTAAGTATACTAAAAAGACACACACGATCAACTCAAAAAAATTTCCATCATATTAACTAATTATAAACGTACAACAGAAACAACTTAATCGACAAGAACACTCCCGAAACACGAATATGTAAAGACCCTTTGATAATAGCCGACGGAATTAGCTAGTATCATGATGTTGCTTATAATAGTAAGTATACTAAAAAGACAAACACACGATCAACTCAAAAAATTTCGATCATATTAACTAATCATAAACGTACAACAGAAAACTTTTAGGGTTTCAAGTAAGAATGTCAGGTACAGCGCCCTGTGAGAGAGAGAATAAACAGTGGGTTCTCAAAAGGTGTGTAAGAGGCCGTTATCATAAATGAGACATCATATTCCTTTTTTGGCCACCTGACATTCATTCTAGAAACCCTAATCATTACAAAACATATTCAAAATAAACACAAGTGTCAAAACATGTCTTCGAGTAAAATTAATCCTTGTCGAGTAGACATGGTAATCCTCAAGTGTGCTCGGAGCATTTCTTCAAGCACACTTAGAATATTTTTCTAAGAAAATATTCTTCATAAGCAGACTTCAATCTTCATGATATATCTAAACTTTTCTTAGAAATATCCCATGAGCAAACTAGTTCTTCCTTGATCTCTTCAATTTAGGCTTAGACTTATTTGAACAAACTAAGTATACTCGGGTACCGAGCTTGCTCGAGATTGAACTATACCTGGAGTATCACCAAGTATAATTTCCAATAACTCCCTTCAAGTGTACTTGAGATCCATATTTATTTTATCCGTGCTCGACCCACCAGGTTACTTGTAAACTTGGTTTAAGCTTAGATATATCAAGAGTTTGCTTGGATCCTCGGATACAAACTGTGCTTGCTAGAAGAATATCCTTGCTCAACGAAGTGCAACTTACTCGAAGCTCATACTTAGAAGAATTCTTGAACATAACCTTACTCGCATAAGATATCTTGCTCTGATTAGTAAAAACCTTGCTCGAAGTGCCTGGGTTTACTCAAGTTACATACTTAGCTTTTTTTGAGGATGTTGAGAAGATTCCATTCTTTCCTTATCAATTTTCTTGACCCAACAATCTTCCCCTAGATTGGAACAAAATCAGATGCACCAAAACACATTCAGATTACATACACTTGGTTCAACATGCACATCAAATCCGTAAAAGCATAAAATTACATTACTTAAAGGAGAAGTATTAGAAAGGGCATTACAAATCAATTCAAATCATAAGACATAAACATAAAAAAATAAAGTTACAAGTTATTAAAAGATAGTATTTTACAGTTTTATTACCTGATCTTCATTTTAGATTCTTCTTCTTCTCTCTTTGTTGATTCTCTGATTTATAATAGAAGCTGCTCTTTGCTGGAATATGTTAATCTCTACATGGAATGGATGATCTTCTGGTAAATTCCATTTCATGATGTCAGTTAAGTTTTCAACATGCAGGTATTCCAATTCAGAGTCATTCTCAATCATCACTAGAAGCATACCATCAGAATTTCTAAGAAGAATATTATCAGTCATCTTTTCATACACGATCTTTGCGGATTCTTCCATTTTTCTTCACCCTTGAACTTAAAATCCGCATATCCCTCTTCACCTTTATACAATGTTTCATTGGAGCATAAGGATTGCTTAGTTTCTTTGACCTATCAAGAGAGAGAGAGAGAGAGAGATTGGCTAGTCTGATCTCACTTAACCTTTTTGTCTTCTTTTCTTTTCAGCTTCGGTGAAATGCTTCTCTTCTTTTTGAGTAAAGGGAGTCCAACTCTTTGTTGATCTCTGAGGTACTTAGACAACTCATTTTATTGTTGTCGTGCAAATATGTCTTTTCTTTGATAGTCATCTAATCTCAGATATGCCATCTCAGTAAATTGCTCAAGAATGAACTCTCTGGAAGTCATCCTTAAAAATTATAGTCTTTAATTTACCACTTTTCATGAACACCTTTAAGGTCTTTGTTCTTGCGTCATAGAACATATCTTTTGGTATGTCCACATCACTATCTGGACGTTGTTCTTTTCTTTCCATAGATCTTGTATAGGAATAGGTGCTCTTGAAGTAGATGGTCTTGAGGAATATGACTTCCTTAAGTAACCTTTCTTTTCATACAAACTCCAAATTTCTTTCTTAGATTTTATCAATAATGATAGATGATCCTCTGCCCCCTTTAAATAGGACCTTTACCATCTCCATTGTTTCTTTATCAAATTTCTGCTCTGATTCTTCAACAACAGGCTCATGAGAAGTCCGTTGTAACCTCTCGAATTCTTCATTGTGAATCTTTAATTCCCTTTTATAGATTTTGTTCAATTCACCATTAGACAGTTGATGGAATTCATCATCAGACATTCCCTTAACATTCATAATTCTTTTCAAAATATTCAATCTGTCTTTAGGGAATAATCAAACTTCATCTTCCTTTACTTCTTCCCTTTTTCTTTTCTTTTCAGAATTTGGATTGGTAGAAGAAGGTTTTGACTTCTTCGTGGTACCTTCTTTTTGTCTCAACATTTCTTCTCTGTGGTTTTTCAACTCAACCTCGTATATTTCTTTCTTTAGAGAGTTTCTGAGGCTGTTGAAGTCTTCTTCACTTATTCCTCTTTCGCATAGTAATTTTTTCAACCAGTTTTTTTGAATTTTAGAAAGTATGACTTTCTCAGCTTAAAGTCTTTCTTTTTCTTTTCTTTCTTTCAATTGTTGAGCAATCACATGTTCTTCACAGTCATTTTTTTACAAACTAAAACTTTGCTTCAATTTCTTTTCTTGTCATAGAGTCCACAACTCAAATCTATATCCATGTTCAACCAGGTAACCAAATTTTCTACCATATTTCTTTAGGGCTCTTTCCCTTTCTTTTAGTCTCTTCTTTTCTTCATTTGCTTTCTCCTACTCTATCCTAGTAGTTTCATTTATTTGTTTTTCTTGCTCAAGAAACACAAGTTTAGTTCTCTCTTTTGTGTTCAGTTTCCTTACTCTTTCTGGATCATAGTTACATATTTTCAAAAATTCAATTTGATGTTCAAGTAGTCTGCTTGCTTCATCTCTTTTCTTCTCTAGTTCTTGACTTTTCTTGCTCAACAAATACTCAAGATCATTATCATTTAGGTCTTTGATTTATTTATATTCCATTCCATGTTTTATCAAGGACAGAATCCTTGGATCTTCTCGTTTTATCTCTTGCATTCTTGCTCTAATGTTTTTAAAATGTTGATCTGGCATATGAATTTGAGGGGAATCATGTTCAATCTCTAGTTCCTTTTCTTTCTCATCATCTTCGTCAACATCTTCCAAATCATCTAATGCACCAATTTGTGGTTCATTTTAATAAGGCACATCGTCTTTATCTTTTCCATTCTCCTTTTCAGTCTCATCAGAATAATCAACTACAATGTGTACACACGTAAAATCATCACCAGGCCTAAAATGCCTTATAGGTGTAGGATTCAAGGGTACTTCTTCAGTTTCTTGTTCATTCCCTTTCTCCATATTATCACTTTTCTTTTTAGATTCATTTCCCACCTTGTCCTTTAAATCATCTGATTTTTGTCTCTTTGCATTTTCATTAACAGGTACATTTAAAGTTGACATTTTTTCTCTTCCTTACATATCTAACAATCTTCATAGGCCATGCTCTTTCTTCTTCTGAGATCTTGTCTACCAATTTTTTAATCATCTTTTCTGCCAGTTTTCTGTTGAACTCCTCAGTGATCTTTTCAGAATCAATATCAAGTACCAGTTGAGTGTCAGCAGTCTTCTCTTATTATCTTCAATCACAGTTACTTCCTTTTTAGTTTCACATGTTGTGTTAGCAGACTTTTCAAGGTTTTCATGAATGGTTTTAGTCTCAACTATCACATTATAACTTTTGTCTTCAAATGCCATGATGACATTCTCAAGTACATTCTCCAAATTTTCTTTGGCATCCTTCTCCAACTCTTCATCATTCCTCAATTTGAATAAGGACTCAAAAACATCTTGAGGTATTTCTTATTCATTTTCTTGATTATCTTATTCCATCAATTTGTTTTCAAGCTCTATTTGCTCAAGGATAGTTCTCTGTTCATAAACTTCCTTTTCAGATAGCATCAAATTCAAGAAATCTCTATCAAACATGATGCAAATTCTTAGCAAATCAAGTTGGACCAAGAGCGAACAAGCAGGATCAAATCAAAATGTGCATAAACTTTATAAAAATTCAATCACCGTTTATCATAAAATAAATGACCAAATATAAAGAGTTCAAAGATAAAAGATAGCCACACAAAAGGAAACAGTTTCAAACCAAAAATAAAGTAAATAAAATATGTATGCAAGGAAACTCCAAAATAACTCCCACTTGGGATGCTCTTGGGCCTGCAATATGATTCATGGATTAGGTCCATGATCAAAGGCTTGGTCCAACTCATCCGCAACATTCTCTCCCTCTTCGAAAGGACTCGTCCTCGAGTCAAACAGGTCATCGTCCTCGGGAACAAAAGGTAAGAGATCAGCAACATTGAATTTCGTGGAGACTCTGTTGTGGCTAATCAATTTTATAGGCATTGTCATTGATGCGTTTCAACACTCTAAACGGACCACAATCACGAGGTTGTAATTTACTAGCACACCCTGTAGGAAAACGTTATTTACTCAAATGAATCCACACCAAATCCCCTTCATTAAATATCATTTTCTTTCTCCGGACATTTTCGTGTCGTTGATAAACTATTATTGTTCTCAATCTGTTCACACACATGTTTATGAATTAACTTGATTTGAGCTAACCTTTCCTCCCCTTCGGTACTAAAATGCTCAGTTGTACGCAATGGTGTAAGATCTAGAGGAGTGAAAGAATTATGACCATAAACGACCAGAAAAGGACTCATGCCAGTGGACTGAAGTGAGGACCAATTATATGCAAACTCGGGTTGAGGAAGCACCAAATCCCACTCCTAAGAAGGTTTCCTAGGGTCCTGTTTGTGACTTAAGTTTAATCGTCACTCTGAGGGTGATGTGAACTACTAAAAAGAAGACGTGAACCCAACTGTTTACATAATGTCCGCCAAAAGTGACCAACAAATTTTACATCCCGATCGGATGTCAAAGACTTGGGAACCCCATGTAACTTAACAATTTCAGCAAAATTAAGGCCAGCAATTTGACTCGCGTCATAAGTTATACCACAAGAAAACAAAATTTGCCATTTTCAAAAAACGGTCAACAACCACCATTATTGAGTCTTTCTGACGTTGAGTTCGGGGAAGACCCACGGCAAAGTCGAGGCTAACGTCCTCCCAAGGACCATCCGGAATAGGAAGATGAGCATAAAGACCGGCATTGGAGTGGTGAGTTTTGGCGACATGACAAATTCTACAACAATCAAAAATGCGTGCGACATCAGCAGCCATTTTGGGCCAATAAAAAAGCTCCTGTACCATCTTAAGGGTTTTGTTTATCCCGAAAGGACCTGCTAATCCTCCTTGATGGCTTTCCAAAATAATAGCATCCTGTAATGAACTCTTCGGGACACATGCTTTATTACCTTTAAATAAAAACTCATCATGAATAGAATATCTTTGTGGGAGATGTATTACAACATTTCCATAGTGCCGAAAAGTCTGGATCATCGGGGTATAGGCGCCGAAAAGCGTCGAATGCTTCGACCTGAACCTTTAGTGATGTAAGGAGTTCCCGCTGCCAGCTTAAGGCATCCACAACGGTATTAGTTGAACCTGCTTCATGTTTAATAACAAACGAAAAATTTTGTAAATACTCGACAGACTTAGCATGACGCGGGTTCCACTTATGATGGCTATTAATAAAACGCAGAGCCAATAAAAAATAAACTTACCCGATAATAAATAATGACGTCGATATTTGACACTCTTGATAATTGCATAGAACTCCTTATCGTATATACTGTATTTTTGTTTCGGGTCACTTAACTTTTCGCTAAAGAAAGCAACGGGCCCGAAACGCGTCGAATGCTTCGACCTGAACCTTTAGTGATTAAGGAGTTCCCACTGCCAGCTTAAGGCATCCACAACGATATTAGTTGAACCTGCTTCATGTTTAATAACAAACGAAAAATTTTGCAAACACTCGATCGACTTAGCATGACGCGGGTTCAACTTATGATGGCCATTAATAAAACACAGAGCCAATACAAAATAAACTTACCCGGTAATAAATAATGACGCCAAAATTTGAGACTCTTGATAATTGCATAGAACTACTTGTCGTATATATTGTATTTTTGTTTCGGGTCACTTAACTTTTCGCTAAAGAAAGAAACGGGCCCACCATCTTGACTAAGAAAACCACCAATTCCGAGTCCAAAAGCATCACATTCGTAATGAAAGGCAATCTAGAAGTTGGGTAACGCGAGCACTGGTGCTTAGGTAACACGTTTCTTTAATTCTTCATATGTGTTTAGCCGCGAGAGTCCAAACAAATGTGTTTCCATTAAGATAATAATTTATTTGGGCCACAATTGAACCAAAATTTCGAATGAATCACCAATAAAAAGAAGCTAAACCATGGAAACTCCGTACTTCATGACTCGACACAGGAGTTAGGAGCCCATTAGGTATGAAAATATAACGAATGGATGCTCATCTGTTAAGTTAAACCCCATTCGTTATGGAAATATAAAGAATGGAAGCTCATTCATGATGGGAATACCCATTCGTTAGAGATGTTAATGAATGGGACCTATGCCTATTTATAGGCAGTTCGTATTCACAATGAAGTAGAGATCCGTGCTTAAGTTATTCAAGTGTCGTTACCATGCCGGATTCTCTCTAGACATAACTTATCCCCCATAATGTAATCACCAGTAAAGTATCTATAAAGTATTCCTTATCATATTCATCTCGTGTTAGTTAACGTATCGATGTATCGTGTTAGTGGCTAGGTCTTGGCTCGTAATGTATTGATGCATGTTTCAACAGTGGTATCATAGCAGACGGTTGCTCGTGATACATCAATTTAATGTATAATTACGATATGAGATGGTGTTCTTCGTGTTCTTCAAGGTTTGATCATTGTTTAATCAATTTTAAGAATATTAAATGTATGAATGTTGAAATTAATGGTAGATTCGTCTTCATTGATGAAATACGAAGCATCCTATGCAATTTGTTGTATTATTATGGTGAACTGAAGAATACACCATTGTTGAAGAATTTACCGTTGGATCTAATTAATGAATATTTGGTGGATGTTAATTCAATCCCATGATTGATTCATGATCCTGATGAAAATCCGAACATTCGGTGTGCGTTTAATGATTAATCATGATGTTTTGATGAATCTGCCATGGATGAAGTTCAAATATGCATATTCCGGCGAGATTTACGTTTTTCAGCGATCTAACTGTTTTTTTCCGATGATTCACGCTTTTCCGGTGAAAGTAACAGATTTAATTGCTTATTCGTTAAGTTACTGTCGCCATTCGTTACGGCTGGTTAACGAATGAAGGCTATTCGTTACAGGTGATTAACTAATGATGGCCAATCGTTAATGTATGACGACCATTCGTTAATGAGATTAACGAATGCGTTTAAGTTATTGGGAGTAACGAATGTGGGCTCATTCGTTATTGGATCAGGCGGATGTGATCCTTAACTTATGAGACCTCATTCGTTCGACTATTGTTGGAACTTATGTTTTAGACCGATGCATCGAATTAATTTGTGGGTGAAAAATATATTATTTGGTCTCAACCAAGGGTGGATGGCTTGAAGACCAAGTCATGCTAGACTAGTATAAATAGATGTTTTATTCATTTGTCTAGTATGTGTGTTTGTATTGTGTATGAGTGAGATCTAGGGTTTTATCCCTTTGAGAGAGTCTCCGCCTCCAGGATGAGCTCTTCTGGTGGCGGCTGATAATTTCTTAATCGATTGTATGTATAGTGTTTCATCTTTGTGTGAATCATTCGGCTAATATTAATCATACTACCATTTCTATCTTTTGTGTTTTGATTACAATTGTTCATCCTATTATTGATTGTTAATCAAATCAGGCTCTCTTCCAATACACCTCATCCGTCCAACTATTATCTTTCAAGAGTGTTTATGAGTGAGATTCGATCCTAACCCTAGACCCGAGCTCCACACCGTTAATTAATAACAATAATATTCACGCTTCCGCACCGGGGCTCGGTTCTATCAGTTGGTATTAGAGCGGGGTTACCGAATCATTCAGACTAACCGCTGAACTGATTTATTTCGCTCTTGAATCCACCATGGACGTTAAACGATGAAGTTCGTTGAAAGTACTTTTGGAGGTTTTGAAATTATTTGATGATTCGGAGAAAATTTAATGGATTGATGTTTGGGTTGATGACTTGTTTAGAGATCCAACATCAATTTCATATTTATTTGGTCAGAATGGTCCAGATCTGATGTAACTGTGTTATTTGGCTCGTTTTGGGGCAACTCTGTTCATTTGATGATTTACAGATCTGAAAAGGCTGTGGATAAGATTGAAGATAGATTTCTTTTATTTGTTTCGAGATGACCTGGATATTGCTCATCGATTCTTTTTTAGATTTCGGAACTATTTTTCGATCTAAAAGAATTAGGGTTTTGTTTGCTCGATATTGGTTTTGACAAGTGTGCTGCACAAACAGGATATGGTATGTTGGAAAACGTTGTCGTTGGTACAAACTGGTATGAAAGGTACAAGTCAAGAATGAATAGGTACTAAAGGCAATATTATCATTGTTTGTTGTAGAAAATGCAAAGTGAATATTCAAGCAGGTTATGCAAGGGTAAATCAGTGATTGATGTTGCAGAAATGAATTTTTGACGTACCGGGTACACAATGAACATATAAGATTGATCTCGAGTAATGATAATGGTTAAGTGTTGCTTCGTGCACAGTTTGTGTTTTGCCCAAGCACAACTTTTGGTTCGGGCACACTTTATCTCGGGCACATCAAGTTCCAGTGTCGAGTAACCCCTTGCATATCTTTGGTCTTCTCAAGAAAACTATCTTTTATCTTCCGGGCATACATTGTGCTAGTGAAGTGTTTCCGGGCACACTTGTGTGATAATGAAAAAAATGAAAAATCACAAGTGTTTTGCTTTCCGGGCACACTTTGTTCTAGGAAAATGCTTCCAAGCACACTTTGTACTTTCCGGGCACACTTTGTGCTAGGAAAGTTTCCAAGCACACTTTGTGCTAGGAAAGTGATTCCGAGCACACTTTGTGCTTTCCGGGCACACTTTGTGTTAGGAAAGTTTCCAAGCACACTTTGTGCTAAGTGAAACACTTCCGAGCACACTTCCGGGCACACTGTGTGCTCGTAAAAAAATCACAAGTGTTGTGCTTCCAAGCACACTATGTGCTAGGAAAAAGAGTTTGTGTGCTAGGAAACAGAAAGTTTGTGCTTGTGAAACATTTCAAAGTTTTGAAGAAAATTTTGATATTTTTGGTGCCGTTGACCGTTTGACCAAGCTGTTCTCTACGGAAGATATATACCAGGGGTATTTTGGTAATTTTTCTCCAATCATCAACAAGCTTATGGAATTCAAACCTCATCCAATTTCACGACTTCATCAAAAGCTTTACAAGAACAAGTGTTGACCAAGCTTAAGGATTTAATCACTTTTAGTGTCAACCAACATATGAATATGTTTATTTTCAGATTTTTACAATCTTGATAAGGATGGTCAAGACTGCTTCACCCACACTTGATTTGAAGACAAATTTATTAAAGATAATTGCAACGAAATTGGGGGAGTAAAATCTTTGAATTTCATTACAAATGGTTAGCTTCAAATCAAGTAAAAGACTCAAGATAAGGAAAAGTTGATCAAGATCAATAATCCAAGGTTTGTCAAAGATGTTTCATCATTTGTAAGTTTTCAGATTTCCTAGTACGGATGAGACGATAGAGTCATCTCCAGCAACAATGTTGAAATGATGATTAGTAGAGTTTAACCTCCTATGAAATAGTCACTTGAACAGTCAAGAACGGGTTATGGTTGAGTTGAATGCTATCTTGATTCAGGAAATGGTTTGAAGATGAGTTACAAGGGAAGAAACAGATTTGAAGAATTGAAGATTATTTGATGATCATATTGAGTTTATTTATTTTTTGTGATAACCTTGTTACTTGAAGTTGATCTTTGAAGTTCAAAGCCTCGTTCATATGCCCATACAACTATATCCAAAAGTGGTATAAGAGTGATAATTCGAAAGGAACAATGGGAGAAGCTTAACGTGAGGGGGAGAATTTCAACGAAAGACAAAGAGTTATGAGGTGATCATGGAAGAAATTCTATGGCATCGGTCTAAGGGGAGATTGTTGGAACTTATGTTTTAGACCGATTCTTCGAATTAATTTGGGGGTGAAAAATACATTATTTGGTCTCAACCAAGGGTGGATGGCTTGAAGACCAAGTCATGCTAGACTAGTATAAAAAGATGTTTTTATTCATTTGTCTAGTATGAGTGTTTGTATTGTGTATGAGTGAGATCTAGGGTTTTATCCCTTTGAGAGAGTCTCCGCCTCCAGGATGAGCTCTCCCGGTGGCGGCTGATAATTTCTTAATCGATTGTATGTATGAATGTATGTATGAGTGTTTCATCTTTGTGTGAATCATTCGGCTAATATTAATGATACCATTTCTATCTTTTGTGTTTTGATTACAATTGTTCATCCTATTATTGATTGTTAATCAAATCAGTCTCTCTCCCAATACACCTCATACGTCCAACTATTATCTTTCAAGAGTGATTATGAGTGAGATTCGATCCTAACCCTAGACCGAGCTCCACACCGTTGATTAATAACGATAATATTCACGCTTCCGCACCGAGGCTCGGTTCTATCAACTATTTTAACGAACGAGTGTGGTACTTTATAACGAATGTGGTTTCCATTCGTTAAATGTGTAATGAATGTGGATTGATTAATGTATATGGTCATTCGTGTCACTATTCTAACGAATGAGGATAGTAATTTATAACGATTGTGGCTCATTCTTTCAAGGGTAACGAATGAAGATACAAGGTTAACGTATGAGGACACTATTTTAACGAATGAGAAACTGGTTGACGAATGAAGACTCATTCGTTATTGATTTAAGTTTAACAAAAATAATAATAAAAAATAAAAAAATTTAAAAAAAGAGTATTTTAAAAAAAACTTTTTTAAAAGTAGTTTTTTGAGATATTTCTAATGTATTGGGAAATCTTCTTGTATATTTTGGTGACATATTTTTCGGCCAACTTTTTACGCGTATCTACTGACCGAGGGGGCCACGTTTAATTTAAAGGGGAGTTTGTTTGTGAGTTTTGATGATTGTTCAAGGCCTTTCTAAATTTGTCAAGAAAAGGGGAGATAAAAATTCATATGGGTTTATTTGGCTTGTATCTTCCTATGTTTGCAAGGGTTTTTTGATAAATTATTGCAATTTGGGTGGTAATTTATGATAGTAAAGCTACGTTTGACTGAGTTCAAGACTGTAGTTGTTCTTCGATTCATGATTGATTTGTTCGAGATTGAAACCTGATTATGTAGGATACGAGTGTCTGTCCGTTTACTTATTTCTGATGGACTTTGATCCTGACTATGTTGGCTACAAGTATTCGGCGGATTGCTTCTGTTGATGGGACAATTCTTGAACGAGTTGATTTTGTTAAAGAATATACGAGTCTTGTCATTGGATTGAAGAATCAGATTATTTAGGATTTATTAATAGAGGTTGGAACTCTGCATCATATGTCCAAAACATTAGTGCATCTAAACGAATGAGATGTAGAAGAGCTTCAAAGAGTTACTTTGGGATACACCTTATCAAGAGAGGGAAAACCGAAGTGAAAGATGTTGAATGATCGGGTTGTTCATGAAGATGTGTGACGAGGTCAAATGTAAATATAATTTGGCTTTACCGGTGCTGATGGATAGCTGATGACTTGTAGCTAATTATTGAAAGACCGAACCATATCATATGTCAATAGATGATCGGGATGATCACCTGGAGTTGCTTACTTTGAGGGGGAGATCAAATATAAGAAGCTACAAGTTATTGGTTTGCTGAAAAGATTTAGAGATTTTTCTATCTGCACAAGCCCGAGAATCATCGGTCAAGGGGGTGTTTTGACTGATGATTTGCAATTAAAGTGTTCAAGGTTAAAGCATTCGATAGGTACGGAGAAGGGGGAGTCTGTTAGTGCATGATTTGGTGTCCGTAGCCGATCGAATAAGTTAGATATAGTCTAGTCTTTATGTTTAATGTAATATAGCTATTCGCTATGGATTGTATAGCGAATGGGTCCAATCGTTATAGACTAGGCTATTCGTTAAATTAGGATCCCATTCGTTAGGAAAATATAAAGATCATGGATGCTCATCCACTAAGTTAATCCCCATCCATTATGGAAATATAACGAATGGGAGCTCATCGTGATAGAAATACCCATTCGTTAGAGATGTTAACGAATGGGATCTTGGCCTATATATAGGCAGTTCGTATTCACAATGAAGTAGAGATCAGTGCTTAGGTTATTCAAGTGTCGTTACCATGCCAGATTCTCTCTAGACATAACTTATCCACCATAATGTAATCACGATTAAAGTATCTATAAAGTATTCCTTAACGTATCCGTCTCATGTTAGTTAACGTATTGATGTATCGTGTTAGCGGTTAGATCTTGGCTCGTAACGTGTTGATACGTGTTTCAACATTTTCAAATCAAGTTTGACCAAGAGAGAACAAGCAGGATCAAAGCACAATGTGCATAAACTTTATAAAAATTCAATAACTGTTCATCACAAAACAAAAGACCAAATATAAAGAGTTTCAAAGCTAAAAGATAGCCACACACTAGTAAACAATCTCAAACCAAAAATAAAGTCAATAAATTACGTATACAAGGAAATTAACTCCAAAAGTACTTCCACTGGGCTGCTCTTGGGCCTGCAATCTGCTTCATGGATCAGGTCCATGATATAATGCTTGGGCCAGCTCATCTGCATCAAAACATTTTTCTCAATATATGCTAATAAATCATTCTTGCTCTTACAGTAGTTTCATCATTGTCAAGAATGTTGTCGTTTGAAGTTGGCTCTTGATCATTCAAAGGGATCAATTAACTTTCATTTTCATCAATGGCTTTGTTCTTCATTTTCTTCCTTTCTTCATCATCATCAACAGGATGAGAAGGTCCTATTTCTTTCATAATTGGAGGTGGAATGTTAATAATCTTTTCAAATAATTCTTCCATTTCTTGATCCACTTCATTTACATCAGTTTCATTTACTTCAACTGGTTCAACATTATCAAGATTAAGATAATCATAAAGATATTCAAATACATTTTCAAGTTCAGCATTCTCTTGATCCTTGACATTATCATCATTGTCATTCATCTCATCTATCTCTAGTGGTGTAATATCATCAAGATCTCGCTTCGTATTTGGCAACTGGTGCATAGACCTCATTATAATCAATTCCCTCTCTTTTATTAAAACCCAAAATGACCAACCGAGCTTTGTTTCTTACAATTATACCATTCTCACCTCACTTGCATTTGAAGACCCATTTAGTGTTGATACTCCTTTTGTCTTTGCGTAGATCAACAAGCTTCCAAACACCTAATTTTCAAATTATTTTAATTCCTCTTGCATTGCATTGACCCAACTCTCCTCGGTCAATGTCTCTTGTAAGTCTTCGGCTCGATTTGAGAAACCAAACATTCGAATGAGAACCGATTTTTCAATGGAGAAACTTTTAAATAAAAACACCCGAGGCTTTGATCAATCTGATGCCTCGTTTGAACTCTAGTGTTCAAATCTACAATAATATTCTCTTCTGGATGGTATGACATGGTTCCAGGAATGACATCGGTAGAAACACTCACATCTTGTTGAAGATTTTTAACATTTTCTTCAACCTCCATTTCACCGTAACTTAGAGTGGGAGATTGAATCACGGATTCAATGATATCATCATGTGCTTCTCTATAATCATCAAAAGTAGGAGTATTTTCAGGAATTGCATCAGAAATTGGTTCTTCTTGATGTGCATCTTAAGGTTCAACTTATGTTGAAGGGATTATAGTTGACGTAGGTTCTTCCATTTGACAATCATTCAGCTGTTGTTGATATAATAATGAAACAACTTCATCGGTTAACTCTTCTTATGGAATATTGAAACATTTCCATAGATTTTCATACTCAAATATCCATGCATCACCTGGTTTTTGCGTTGGAGTGGTATATCTTTGACAAACCACATGTTGTACTTACACGGTCCGATTTATGCTTAGTAAAAATACACGTCGTAAAGGACTAGTATACCCCATAGAGATCCCTCCAAAGATTTTGAACCAAATTTACCATCAGCATCAAGAGTAGTACATGGTGACCCAAATCTTCCCATGTTTTGTAATAGTTAGAACAATGTACAACATGCGAATGCCACAACTTTAGCTCAAAAACTAACAGGTAGTTTTGAATGAGCTAACATGGTTTGTGCTATTTCAATCAAAGATCGATTCTTTCGTACAACGACCCCATTTTATTGTGGAGTGCAGGGGCACTAAACTCATGAAGAATTCCATACAATCCAAAACTCCAACATTATATTGTTCTTGAACTCAAACCCGTTGTCGCTTCAGATTATTCTGATCAGCAACTTGTACAATATCTCCAACTTCTAGAATAAGATCATCAAGCTATCAAAAGTTTCATCTTTTGAATCTAAAGACATCACCTAGGAGAATCTAAAATAATCATCAGTATCCACTAAGAAATAGAGTTCGATAATGATACTTTTGACATTAACAGGACTAAAAAGATCCATATGTACTCTTTCAAACGGTAAGTTAATAGAGTTAACCATATTGGTTGGACGAGACTTTTTGTTTTGCTTTCCTTTCTTACAGCTAAGAGAATCTTCACTCAAATGAAATCCCTTAACATTTCCCCCTCAACAAGTTGATTATGAACAAGACAATTTATCTTCCTCACTTAAATATGACCCATTCTCCATTGCCATAGTATAGACTCCTTTTCTGATGCTTTAGAGATAAAGCATTGAGCGGTACGAGAATAGTAGTAGCAATATCATGTGGAGAACATAAAGATCATTCTCTAGAGGAGCACGCATCAGAATTCACTTATCAGGAATCTTAAACCCCGGTTTCAAGACCATACACTCTTTGTAGGTAAAATGAGTTGAGAATTTTTGTTATCACATATTTGAGAGACACTTAACACATTGTTCTCCAACTCAGTGATATAATTCACCTTATCAAACATCACCGTGCCATTTGACAAAGTTCCTTCACCCACAATTTGTCCTCGATTTTCTACAAATCCAACATATCTTCCTCTTATAGATTTGACATCCTTAAGCAAATGTAGGGTACCTGTCATGTGCCTTGAAGCTCCACTGCCCATTATCTAACGTAAGTCATGGGATCTAAGAAACTACTACATATAAAGTAAACGGTTTAGTGAAATAAGGAAACCAAGCCTTCTTTGTGACATTCGTAAATTTCGGGTTCTATTTGTATTCGTTTGTGTAACATTTCGATTTTTCGCGTTTTATTTTAATAAATTATACCTCGAACCCGTATTGTATTGTAAACCCGACCCGGTACTTTTACTAATCATTTAAGTCGATCTTTAATTTTTCATATACTTAGTTCATCAAAATCCGTCATGTAGGCGTGTACAAATTGTTGATCATTTAACACAAAAATTAGTTTATACATTTTAGGGGTAATTCTTGCCATTTACGAATCTATATTAACATTTCTTAAGTTTAATACTCTTTCGTATAATATTTAGAACTTGGAGGGCCTTTATGTAAATAACTAAAGTATATATATATATATATATATATATATATATATATATATATATATATATATATATATATATATATAACTATAACTAAAACCCTAACCCTAACAACATTAACCCAGCCGCCACCCCCCCCAGCCGATTTCCGGCGATCGGCGGCTCCGGCAAGCCCCTTTTTCCCGTACACATTTCCGGCCCGGTAACCCTTCCTCACCCAAAACCGAGCCCTCTCCTTCCCTCCCTCGGCTCCTCCGGCGACCGGAAAACCGGCCCCCGGTGCTCCGTCTCTCTCTCTCTCTCTGCGTCTCTTCTCTCTCTCTCTCTCCGCCTCTCTCTCTCTCTCCGCGTCTCTTCTCTCTCTCTCTCTCTCTCCGCCTCTCTCTCTCTCTCCACCCCCTCTCTCTCCTCTCTCTCTGTTTCGTTTTTCCGGCGCTCCTCCGGCGGCTGGAATCGACTCCGGTGACCCTCTGTTCTTCATCTCCGACTTCAAATTCAGGTATCGATAGGTGTGTGACTTTCAGTTTAACTGTTTGTAACGAAAATGGATCTAGGTATAAGGTTTTGGAGGTCACAAGTTCGATTCTCCCTTGAACCGACTTTGGAGAGTATTTTGGGATCATTATTATTAATATCATAACTTATTATAAAACTTATTATTATTATTATTATTATTATTATTATTATTATTATTACTACTAACAAGATAGTTATTATTATTATTATTATTATTATTATCATTAACAAAACAATAATTATTATCATTTTTTATCATGATTATTAAGTAATATTATTAAATTCTATTGTTGTTAATATTATCCACTTGTTTTATTGAACCGAAACCCATGTCGGGCCTAGTTGCCATTTAACGTCATCGTTACTCGAGTTATATTTTTATCACTAATACTATTATTATTAAAATGTTATAAGTATCAGTTACTAACACTAATATGGCACATATAATTATTATACTAATAATTATTATTATTAGTAAAATTCATAAATCTATTAATAATGTATTCAACAACAAAAGTAATTATTATTATATTTGTTAGTATTAGTACTATTATTAGTTTTAAACAACAATTCTCGAGTGGTAGAATATTTATATATTATTATCATCATTATCTTATATATCTATATATATATATATATATAGATAACATATTTTAAAACTATTATTATCATTACTATCTTTATCATTAATAATATTATTATAAGCTTTATTATCAATATCATTTTTATATAACCGAACTCTTGATTTAAACCCGTATTGTTTCTATTTAATATTGGTTTAGTACTTAAAAGCTCAATAAAATAATATTATTTTATTTTAAATTATCAACTAAGTACTAGCCCATAATCGTTAACAAATTAACCGGTAACCTGATTAACAACCGAACATCTCCATTCAACGTTTTCAAATGTAGTTTCAACTAAAGTTCAAGTTCATGTTAGTGCACGGTTTTGCGTCTATAGTCTTTGTATTTATGGTTAATGTATATTTGATGATTTATGTAATAGTAAATGTTTATTTTGAACTAGTTCGTTAAGTTTAAGTCTAGTTCGCTAGGAATGTTAGCGAACTAAGACTAGTTCGTTAAGGAGAAGTCTAGTTCAATAGAGATGTTAGCGAACTAAGACATTATAATGTATTCCCTCCTGATTCGTTAGGGGATGTTAACGAATCAGGAGGCGGTTCGTTATGTTAAATTATGTAACGAAGGGAAAGCTGGTTCGCTAGGGGATGTTAGCGAACCAGGTCGTCCTTTATTTTTAGTGAACCACTGTTCACTTTAAGTTAAGTTTTTGAGAGAAAATTTCATAGAGTAATATAAGTTTATTTTCAGGAAAGCAATTACTCTCTCTCAAGCTTCATATTAACGTTATTGATAATATATATACATACACAATACACTAAATCAAGGTTTATTATGAGATAGATCTTTAACAGTATAATTAACAGATCTGTGATCTGTGTTATTGTTATTAACTGTTAATCCGGGATAAAACAAGTGGTATCAGAGCTGTTGTGCTCTTTACACTTGATTTGGTGTTATATTTATTCCATTTTTGATTATTTTTCGGTTTTGGTTGATTTTGAATCAATTTGTATTTGATTTGAATGAATTATGAACAAATTAGAGTGAATTTGTGTTGATTAAGGTATTGTTGAGGTTTGGTTAAGAGGAATTGAGATCTGAATTGGATTTGTGTGGTTGGTTTTGATTTCGGTTTAAGTCCGAAACAGGGGTGTGATTGTTGGTTAATTTGGATTGGTTAAAATGTTAATTGGTTACGAGGTTTTGTGTATTGGATTCGGAATTGGTTTACGAGTAATTTGGTAGTTTACTTGCGTAATTTGATTGAGTAACGAGGGTGTATTACAGATTTGGTATTAATGAGTTTCTGGGTTTAATCTTCATAATTTCTTGAATTTCGTTTGAAGGTTTGAAGATTTGAAGATGAATGTGATTCGCTATCTTTTTCCTGGTTGATTCGCAATATTTTGATCTGTGATTCGTTATCAATAGTGCTAATTTGCTACCTTGATTCGCTAAACTAATCTTGATCAATTCGTTTGGTCAATTCGTTAAGTTGACTTGGTCAATTCGTTTGGTCAATTCGCTAAGTTGACTCGTGAATCGTTAAACCTCATCACATTCTTCCTTTGGGTGATTCGTTATTTTTATTTGTGGTTCGTTAAGTTGACTCGTTAAGCTGACTTTTGATTCGCTAAAACACTCACCTCATTCGTTAAGACTTGATTCGCTACACTATTCACAGTTCGTTATACTTGTTCATTGATTCGTTAACCACAATTTGTATTTCGCTATAACTATTCACATCATTTAAACTTGTGAATTTATTTGTCAAATATGGCTGGTATGTATGCATTGGCGTCTCAAAACATGTTGATGCAACAGATGTTGCAACTTGATATCGAGATAGGTTCACATTCTAAATGTCCAAGATTGATGAAGTTCAGTGACTTCGCCAAGTGGGAACCTCGGTTTCGTGCCCATTTGGGATCTGTTCATCCTGACTGCTCATATTGTCTTGATGAAGTTTATATTGCACCAATGATTGGTGATGATACTATTGGGTATACTCCTAAAGCCATTTCTCAATACTCACAAGAAGAGAAGAAAGCTTTAGAAATCGAGATAAAAGCATATTCTACTTTGACTATGGCTTTACCGGAAAATATCTTTCATCAAGTTGGTAGTATCAAGAGATGTGCATCTTTATTTCAACATTTGCGTATGAGAAGCATGGGAAACACAGCTGAGAGTAAGAAAGTGATGCTCAAGTTTCAATTTCGAAACTTTAATTTATTGAAAGGAGAAACAGTTGAAGAGATGACTACAAGATTTAGTCATTTAATTGCTGAAATGGACAAGATGAAAATGGAAATTTCTGAAAGAGATAAAATTGACACTATCAAGAGTGTGCTTCCAAGTTTCTACTCAACATTTCTAATGGTTTTGAAAGAGAATGATTATTTTCTGAATGAAAACTTGACGGCACTTGAATTTCTACAAAAGATCGAAGCTAGAGAATATGATCTTAAGTGTCAAAAATCCTCCAAAGAAAATCAAGATCCAGCTTTCTATGGTGGAAGTATGCCTCTCAGTTCAACAATCTCTCCAATCACTGCTTTTCTTACTCATGCGGCAAGTGAAAAAGAATCAACAATGTTTAATGATCCAAAAGCTTGTTTTTACTCTGTTGGTAATTCGGGTGGTTCTGGAAGTTCGACAAGTACAAATCCATTTGCTACACCACCTAGTGTTAATATGAAGGAAGCTGAGAAAAACTTTGCTTTTCTGACAGCTTTTATGTCTTCATATGAAAACTTAGTGAGTAGTAAAATTGCCACAAGTGATTTAACAGATGAGGACTATGATCAGATAGATCCAGATGATCTAGAAATCATGGATTTAAAATGGAACATGGCTATGATTGTTCGTAAAGTTAAAAGATTCATGCAGAGAACGGGAAAAGATCTTCCAGCTTTAAACAAGAAGTTGGGTTTTGACAAATTAAAAGTAAGTGTTACAATTGTCAAGAATTTGGACATTTCGCGAAGGAGTGTGATAAGCCAAGGAAAGAATACACTGGACCTCGTGGTCAAAGTCAAAATGCTTCTTCACCACGAGGAAGTGATGCTGAAAAGAAACCATCTTCTGCTACAACACAAGCAATGTTAGGAGATGGTAATGATTGGTCACAACGGCTACTATGCAATGATGTTCAAGCAAATTTGGCTATGTTTGGGTTACATGAAGATTGTCAAGATGCTACTGGTAGTGTGATGTCTTCCGATAATGATTCTGAATCTGATTCTGACGACTCTTGCGACAAGCCTTCTGAATCAATGTTTTCTTGCATGGCCAAGATCAATGAGGTTAGTAATTCTATTTCTACTACTTCATTGGTTAAAGCATCATGTGTTGACTGTGAATCTAACAACTCTAAGTTAGAAGCATTGAAAAATCAAAACGATAATCTTATAAGAGAAATTGCTTCTCTTAAGGATACTTATCGACAATCTCTTGAGTCTCAAAGGAGATCTCGAGAAAAGATTGACTCATTGTCGACAAGTAACCACGATCTCAAAGCCGAGTTATCTGTGAAAATGACCATTGATGACCAAAAGTTTCAAGAAATCTTGAAACATCATTCTAAGATAACTGCGCTTGAGAATGAGGTTCTTGAGTTGAAGAACAAATTGGGGAAATTTAGGAATTCATCTTTTATAGTTGAATGAAATTATTGAAGTATCTGGAAAACAAAAAGATTCCAGGAAAGGTATTGGTTTTGTTGAAATTCCACCACCTTTTTATAATGATTATAAAATTAATCCTTTTGCAAGAAAAGAAGAGGACTTGATTCAAAAGGAATCTGTGATTTCTGAAAAACCTAAGATAGTTAAACCTGAAATTGTCAAACCCCAAGTTGCTCCTCAAAATTCTCATGTGGAAAGTAAAAAGGTCTTTGTTGAAAATGTTGACAAGGTAATTATTGAAGATGTGTTTGAACCTGAAATTATACACAAGAATAAGAACATTCCTAGTTCTAATCATATTCTTTGCGAACCTCAAGAGTTTGAGAGAGCTGTGTATGGTTCATTCAAATCTCAAATGACCAAGGAAGAAACTGTAAAAACCAAACCTGTGAAGACAAAGAAGTCAGTTAAACCAAAGATTTCTGACGAGAACTTAATGCGTTTCATTAATTCTCCGAGTTCTATGTCTTCTTCGGCTAGAGTTTTTAAGTTAAAGGGAATAGATACGATGTTCACTGAAAAAGATATTCCAATAAGTATTATCAAACCTGAACTTATTGAGAGTGTTTTTGTCAATGAAACTTCAAAAATTCAAGAACTTGAACGTGTGTATGCTCAGACAAAAACATCATTTCAATCTGATCCATTGGCTAAGGCAAAACAATTTTTAAAACAAGCTAATAAGATTAATTTTGTTAAGTCAACTGGAACAGATATACTAAAAATTTTTTTCAAACAGTTCTAATTTAGTTTTTTATTTAAAGAAGAAATCTGACTTATCTGATGAGTTTGCTAAGAGCATGACTAAAAATGTGAGTCATCATCAATCATCTGCTTCATTTATTCCAATTACTTCTAAACATAATCATGTAGACATGCGAACTTGTTTTTTATGTGGTCAACAAGGTCATGTTGTGAAGAATTGTAGTCAACAAAACTATCAGAATCTTCATCCTTTTATCAAGGACAAATCTAAGCCAATTCCAGTGGTCAAGGAGATTCTGAAACGACCTGTGTCGTATGCTGATGATACTCATATTTTGTTCGCCGATGTGAATCCTCGGAAGGTTCTTCATGTCAATGAGACACACGGTCAAGTGAAACCAAAATTCATTCCAACTGAACCTATATGTCAAAACAAGAATTCAAATATTGTTCAGGCAGCTTATTTAAGACGAAGTCTAGGAAGCCGGTAACTTATTCACAAGTGGCTGAACAACAATTGAATTCTGTTAAAGTTAATGATCAAAGTGAAAATCAAAAAGTGCCCAAGACTGAGGCCTGGGCTGCCTTTTTGAACTAATCACTTTTGTTTGTGTGTAGGGTTCTTCCAAGACCATTTCTGGTGAAAACTGGATCATGGATAGCGGATGTTCTCGTCATATTACTGGGAATCTCAACCTATTAACCAACGTAAGAAATATTCAAGGGGGTTATGTAGCGTTTACTGGGAATTCTGGGGGCATGATCACACAAGAGGGTGAAGTTTCAAATGGTCACATTACGTTTGAGAAAGTGAATTATTACGACAAGGTTGATCATAACTTATTGAGTGTATCGCAGATTTGTGATAAAAAATACACTACGATATTCACTGACAAAGAGTGTCTTATCTTGAAACCGGGTTATGTTATTCCCGAGGACATGGTTGTCATGCGATCACCACGATCAAATGATATTTATGTCTTAAATATGAGTTCTAAGATATCAACATCAACTGAAACGTGTTTTGTCTCGAAAGCAACCGAGAAAGACTCGATTCTATGGCATCGTAGAATGGGTCACATACATGTCAGAAAGATGAATTATTTAATGGCAAATAACTTAGTTGAGGGTGTCTCGTTAAAGAATTTTAAGTTATCTGATCACTGCGTTGCATGAAAAAAGGGCAAGCAAAAGAAGAAGATACATCCCTCTAAGTTATTTAATTCCATTGATACTCCTCTTGAACGACTTCATATGGATTTGTTTGGTCCAGTGAATCATGCAAGTATTTCTGGAGACTGGTATTGTCTGGTAGTGACAGATGATTATTCAAGATATTCATGGGTGTTATTTATGAGCTCAAAAGATCAAACACCGGTTTTGGTACAAAACCTTATTACTAAGATCGAATCACTGTATAAACAAAAGGTGAGGAGAATCCGAAGTGATAATGGTACTGAATTCAAAAACACTATATTGGATTTCTTTTGTATTCAAAGGGAATCACCGAGAATATAGTGCACCTTATGTACCTCAACAAAATGGTGTTGCTGAAAGGAAAAATAGAACTCTGATTGAAGCTTCACGTACAATGCTCGCTGATTCAAAGCTTCCGGTTCAATTTTGGAATGAGGCAGTGAATACAGCTTGTTATACGCTTAATCGGGTTCTAACAGTGAAACGACTCAAGAAAAAAAGTTACGAGATCTTAAATAATAGAAAACCTAATTTAAAGTACCTGGAACCATTTGGGTGTCCATGTACAATGTTGAAGAAGGATTTGGGTAAATTTGAAAAAAAAGCTATCGAAGGGTATTTCTTGGGATATGCATCTCCAAAGAAAAGGGTTTTTAATTTCACATCTGGCTGTGTTGAAGAATTATACCATGTGGACTGTCAAAAGTACACAACCCCTCCTCAAGGGAATGGTCCAGACTGGATGTTTGACTACAATAGTTTATTTAATTCTTTTACTCCTTCGACTGAAAATATCGATGAAGATCTGGTTAGAGCATACTTTGAAGAACATTTTAATATTCCAGGATCTTCAAGTTCTAATACAGTTGAAGCTCAACTAGATGCTCCAACTGAAGACTCTCCAGTTGTTTCTCCAGTTGCTATTGATATTGTTTCTACTTCTTCTGATGATGATCAAGCTGAAGTTCAAGTTATTGATCTTGACAGTGATAATGTTTCATCTCCAGAGTTGGGTGAACATTACACTAACTTATTTGATAATGTTGTTGTTCCTGAGAATCTCACTCTTCGGATTCATGGATATCATCCACAGGAAAACATCATCGGAGAACTTGATGTGGGTGTTCGTACACGTCATCAAGTGACAATAACATATTATGTGCTTACACTAATTTACATTCTGTTGGTGCATAAATGTCAGTAGTTCATATGTCTAGTGTCTGTAATCGAGTCTGTAATATTGTTTATGTATTTGTTTGTTTAAAGCGAAGTTGTTGACAAGTTCGCCTAGGCGAACTTGTTAACCAAGCGAAAACCAAGCGAAGTTGTTGACAAGTTCGCCTAGGCGAACTTGTGAACCAAGCGAAGTTGTTAACAAGTTCGCCTAGGCGAACTTGTTGAACAAGCGAAGTTATGGACAACTTCGCCTGAGGCGAAGTTGTCGTGTATTTATATAGGTTACGGATTATTGTTTAAAGTTGTTCAAGTTCGTGTAAATCAGTGAGTCAAGTGACGTGAGGTCGAGAGTCTGTAACTGTGATTATATCACGTGTTGAGTTATTGATGGTGTCTCGAGAGAGAACGTTTGGGAAGAGAAAGAGAACGGAGGATGATGATGAGTCAGAAGAGGAGGAAGATATACATAAGCTGATACGACGTTCAAGACGGGAAAGGACAGGTGCAGGTATGGGAGCTGGAGAGACTTCAAGGATGGTACGTTTCGCTCCGGCTGCACTGTCTGGTATGTCTATCGTTCCTACTTCTGTACAGGTTACAAGTACAAGCGCTGCGGATGTTCCCGTGGTGGCTACATCATCTGCTGGCATTCCATCTACCACTACTATCCAGATGTTGACTCCGGAGTTTGTGTCTCTACCACCTCCAACGCTTACTCAGTCGGTGGTTGCTGCACGATTTGTAGAGTCAACGGTCATCACTACTGCAGGGTTATCAGGTATGGTACCACCTGCGGTTACGCCTGCTTCTGATGTCTCGCCTACGCCTATGTCAGACTCAGAGAGAATAGCTTCACTAGAGCGGATCGTGGCAGAGCAATCGAAGACTATTCAACGCCTAGTAGAAGCAAATCAACTACAGTCATCCCTCCTGGTTGAGCATGGGAAAATTATCGATGCCTTGAGGGAGTTCTTGGCATCTCAGGGGGAGATGAGCTGTAAGGGCGACGAGCTAAGGACGAAAAGAAGAAATGACCGAGACGATGATCCCAATGCATCGAAAGATGCAGGTGGTGAGCTGCCAAGAACTTCTCAAGCTCTTGGTACTTCCACAGCTGAGGGGGAGTCTACCGACGCGGCTGGTGGTTCTGGTGGTGATGATGTGGTGTTGGTTGATGATGAGAATATTGGTGATGACGTGATTGATGCGTTGAAAGAACTTGACGATGATATGTTCAGCGATGATGTGTTATTTGATGAAGATGTGCTGCCGAGTGATGTGATTGAGAAGATCGGTGAGCAGATTGAGATTGAGAATGAGATTGAGGAAGGAGAGATAGTAGAGGAAAATGTCGAACATGACATTCCAGAGGTTGAGAAGGCCGATTTGGGTGATCAGACGGCAGTTGAAAATACTGAATGGGAAGAGTAGCCGAGGTGGAAGGAAGGATACGCTCAATGGTTCGTCAAAACGAAGAAACCGGCAGTCCCTACCATGTTCAAAAAGAGTTACAATATTAAGGGCTATGCTGAAGCAAAGAAAGGGATTATATGCTGGATTTATGATGAGCAGTTGCGGCTCTTCGTGATTAAACGATATGATGGAATTCAGTACCTTAGAAGAATGTTGAGATCGTTAAACACACTGCCTGTGTGTGAGGTTAAAGACTTAGCCAGATTGGGGTTGATCAATCGAAGTGACGATATTATGGCTAGAGTCATAGGGAAAATCGTATGGAAAGAGAGCATAAAGGAAAAGAAGTTTGAGCTGTTGAAACCACAGAAAGGGAAACTTGTTGAAGACAAGGTTAGAGGTTTGAGAGCTGATGGAAAGCCTTGGATGGTTATGAAGTATAAACCAATCCGGTGCCTTAAAGAAGTACCGATGAAGATTATGCCCAAGGATGTGCTCAAAGACCTAAAGTGGTGGTTCGTTGATTGTGAGACAGCGGAGGCAGTGATGGAAGATGAGGATGAACAAGAGATCCTTAGAGTTTATGATCCGATGCATCTTGTTAACTTATCGCAAGCTGATCTGAAGGTGCTTAACGAGAAGAAAATCTTTTATATTCCAGCTTGGAAGGACGAAGCAAGAAAGTATCAACGAGTTGTGTCGGTGTGTGTTAGAGAAGGAGTGCACGCGTGAAGATACAGGATTACGAGACAAGAGCTGAAAGTTCAAGATATGAAGCTACTGCCAAGGGGGAGTCTGTTGGTGCATAAATGTCAGTAGTTCATATGTCTAGTGTCTGTAATCAAGTCTGTAATATTGTTTATGTATTTGTTTGTTTAAAGCGAAGTTGTTGACAAGTTCGCCTAGGCGAACTTGTTAACCAAGCGAAGTTGTTAACAAGTTCGCCTAGGCGAACTTGTTGAACTAGCGAAGTTATGGACAACTTCGCCTGAGGCGATGTTGTCGTGTATTTATATAGGTTACGGATTATTGTTTAAAGTTGTTCAAGTTCCTGTAAATCAGTGAGTCAAGTGACGTGAGGTCGAGAGTCTGTAACTATGATTATATCACGTGTTGAGTTATTAATATAACGTGAGTTTGTTCGTATCGTATTCGTGTGTTCGTGTGTTTGTGTTCTACGTCCGTAACGATCTACACAGGGATTCCGCACCTGTGTATATCGGGATATCTTGTGTGATCCGTCCAGGGAACCTACAATTGGTATCAGAGCTTTTGCTCGATTGTGTGGTTCAGGATATTCACGCGGGTGTAGAATTCGTCCCGTTTTGACTATTCCCGAGACGAGTTTTTGGTGTTTTTGCTCATTCTAGCCTCCTACCAGTGTGTTCAAGCCTTTAAACCGTCAAAAACCTCGTTAAAATCCGATTTTCAGATCTGCAGAAAGTTTGAGTTCGTCAGGCGAAGTTGCTGTTTATCAGGCGAAGTTGCCGTCAGGATACGTAGGGTTTCGGCGAAGATATAAGGAGAAGCGAAGTTATTTACAACATCGCCTGCCTCCTCAACTTCGCCTAACTCAGCGAAGTTCTCATCAAGTTCGCCTAGCTCAGCGAATTTTTCTTCAAGTTCGCCTACTTTCTAAGTTCGCTTACCCTAAGCGAAGTTATTCTCAACTTCGCCCAGTCACGCGAATTTAAGAAAGATCCAGCGAAGTTATTACTTAAGCGAAGTTATCCTTAACTTCGCCTACAGTACTGTTCAGAGGAAATTTTTTTTTTTTTTTTTAACTTCGCCTACTCAGAATTTTTCGAGTTTCTTAGTCTTCAAGAAGGATGTCGTCGATCAACATTTCGGAGCTTGTAAAGATGGAAGTTGAAGCGGGGTCAGCTACAAAGGCCCCAAGGTTGCTGAAGGGAACCGACTTTGTCGCGTGGAAGGATCGGTTCATACAATACGTTAAGTACCAGGATGCGAAAATGTGGGTATGCATCCAAGATGGATATATTCCACCAGTCATGGAATATGAGGGTCGAGACCAAATCAATAAATACAGTAAAATGGAAGAGGAGGAGAAAAAGATGTATGAAGCCGAAAGCAAGGCTCATGCTGCAATCACAATGGCTCTTCCACAGGAGATCCTCCATACGTTCAGAAAGTATACATCAGCTAGAGAGCTTTGGGAAGCTCTTGAGAACAGATTTGAAGGGAATGTAGGTATTCGGGCTTCAAAGATAAAGTTGCTCAAAACTCAATTTTCAGTCTTTAAGTACTTGAAGAACGAATCTCCTGATGATATTATCACTCGATATTATCATCTAATGACTGAATTGAGTAACTACTCCATTTCCTACCGAGAAGAAGAGATTGTGGAAAAGCTTCTCGATGCCCTCCCACCAAAATGGGAGATGTATACTGTGCTGATGAGGGAAGACAAGGACTTCCCTACTTATGATCTTGAAACCACTGTCAACAAGCTCAGAACTTTTGAGCTTAATATGGTAAGAAAAGAAACATCTATGGATCAGGTTCAAGATCCAGGCATGTACGGTGCTAAAGTAAACTCCAATTCAAGTTCAAAGACTAATTCTGCCGCCTACTACTCGAAAGGCGAGTCGGGTGCCAAGTCTTCACAGGAGGGGCATGTGTCAGCAAACTCAAATGGGGATGTTTGCTTTGTAGCCGGTGGATCAAGTGGTACTCAACAGACAGCAAGCAAGATTAGTGGATCTTCAAGTTCCTCAAGCAATAATTACTCTAAGATGCCAATGAGCGTCAAATCTGCTGAAGAGCAGTTTGGCCTCTATGCTTCGTTTATTGCTTCATATGAAAACTATATTCAAGGAAAGGTTGTTGATCCAGCGATGCTGGACGAAGACTATGACCAGATTGATGCTGATGATCTGGAGGAAATGGATTTACAATGGCAGATGGCCATGATAGTGAGAAGAGTGAAGAAGTTTATGAGAAAGACGGGGAGAAAGTTTGTTGGTGGCAGGCCAGGGTTCGACAAGTCTAAGGTGAGGTGCTATAACTGTCAACAAAACGGGCACTTTGCCAAAGAGTGTAGAAACGAGCGAGTTGAACGTGGTCTAGGCCGGTCTGCACAGCACACTGGGAGTAGTAAAGAAGTCAATGCCATGATGTCCAGAGAAGCAGGTGAATACAACTGGAACCTGCATTCGAATGAAACTAGTGAGCAGGCAAATATGGCTAAGGTTGAGAATGAAGAATGTGAGAAGATTACCGGAGAAGAGAAAGCTACTGGTAAGGAAAAAGCTTTCATGGTAGATAACATGGATCAACTCTCCGAGGAAAGTTCTAAACCTATTTGTACTAAATGTGAGAATTTGTCTGAGCAACTTGCTACCATAACTGATCAGTATGTTCGTTTAGATGCTGAATTTAAAACTCTTAAAGAAGATCATTACTTTATGAAAGCAAGAGAAAACAGTTACAAAGTTAAAATAAAAGCGTGTGAAAAAGATGTTAAAAGCTTAAAAACAAAACTTGCTGAAAAAATTGAAGTAATTGATCTAAGTTATGAGGTTTTAGAAGAAAAGACTAAACTGATTGCTGAACGAGAAAAGCAGATTGCTGACCACCAGGTGAAAGTGGTGGAACTGAACCGAAAACTTGAGCAGTTCAGAAATTCCTCAGCTATTCTTGATCACCTTGTTAGTGGTCAAGATTCCTCTGCGAAGAGGGGAGGAATTGGTTATCACGAGGTTCCACCACCTTATAACCACAATTACACTTTTAACCCTAGTGTTCAGAAATCTGTTGATTTTGAAGTTCCTCAGACAGTTCCAATCAAGGTTACGAGTAAAGAACCAAGTGTTAGTAGTGGCGAAACGAGTTCGCCTGTTTCAAGTGTGAAAATTTCTGTTACGAGTCCAGTCTCATCAGATTCGGATAAGTTGTCCGAATCGGGTAAGACAAAAGAGAAGGTAGTGTTACCCTCTGGTGGAGAAAAATATAAAACCTATAAAAAGAGTACTCCACTCAACCCGTACGTCCCACCTTATGTGAGACGAACGGCCGGTAACACAGCCTCGACATCCAAAACAACCTTTGAAAAGAAAATGGAGCATAGGTGTTGTTTTAGGTGTAATAAGTTAGGACATCTTGTTGCAGATTGCCCTCTGACGCCGAAATTCAGAGGTGTGAGGCCTATTAAAACTGAGAATAAGCCTAATGGTAATTTTAATACTACTAAAAATGAAAACCCTTCAAAGTTCCGAAATGTAACTAATTCAGGTTTTCACAGAAACAAACCTCAGTTTAACAATGCTAATAACCAAACCGCAAGATATAATACTTTCAATACACATAGGTTTGGAAGGCCTCACACTCAATTTCCAAGGAGATTTCCTAAAAGGACTGACAGGAATTATCCAGATGCTAACTTTGGAAAGCAGAAGTACGGGATGTATAGATCCAAGACCAATTGGTCTTGGGTCCCTAGATTCTAATCCTTTGCTTTATTGTGCAGGAACAGTTGAACAGGGCTGCCCACAGTCTTTGGATTGTAGATAGCGGCTGTTCCCGGCACATGACGGGTAACAAATACTTGTTGCACGACTTAAAACCTGTTCAAGGAGCGAGAGTTAGCTTTGCCGGTGAAAGTGGAGGCAGAATTACTGGAAGAGGAACGGTGTCCAATGGAAAAATGACTCTTGAGAATGTGAACTTTGTAGAAGAGTTGAAGCACAATCTGCTGAGTGTGTCGCAGATTTGTGATAAGGAGTACACTGTTCATTTCACGAAGAATGAGGCGATCGTGTTGAAGCCTGATTTTCAGATACCAGACGAGTGGATAGTGATGAAAGCTCCACGTGATACAAATACTTATGTAATGGATATGAGGTCTACTGAAATGGCCACGGAAGAATCATGTTTAATGACGAAAGCAAGTGAATCGGAATCCGAACTGTGGCACAGGAGGATGGGGCACATTCATCTTCGGAAGATGAACCACATTGTCAGGAATGGACTTGTGATGGGCGTTCCCTTGAAAAGTTTTAACTTTGAAGACAAATGTATAGCATGCAAGAAGGGAAAGCAACACAAGAAATCCCATCTCACCAAGAAGGTCAACTCTATTGCCAGTACTCTAGAACTGCTTCACATGGATCTCTTCGGTCCCGTGTATGCAAAAAGTCTAGGAGGTACTTCTTACTGCTTGGTGATCACTGATGACTACTCGCGATATTCGTGGGTATATTTTCAGAAATCGAAGGATGAGACGGCTCAAATGGTGAAGAATTTGATTACCAAAGTTGAGAACGTCATGGGTAAAACAGTTAAATTCATCAGGAGTGACAATGGAACGGAGTTCAAGAATTTTGAGATGGAGATCTTCTGTCTTCAGAAAGGAATTGAACACCAATACAGCGCTCCGTATACTCCGCAACAAAATGGAGTGGCTGAAAGGAAGAACCGAACTTTAATTGAAGGAGCCAGAACTATGCTGGCATATTCGAAGCTTCCTGTGATGTTCTGGGCTGAAGCAGTTGCTACAGCCTGCTATGTTCTGAATAGAGTGTTAACAGTTAAGAGACTTGGTAAAACGTGTTACGAGCTTATGCATGGAAAGAAGCCCAACTTGAGTGCTCTTGAACCATTCGGGTCCCCTTGTTCGATCTTGAAGACAAATTCTAAATTTGGCGAAGTAGCCGATGAAGGAATCTTAGTCGGTTATGTTGTTGGTACTCCCAACATACGTGTCTTCAATACTTCGACCTGCAAGGTGGAGGTGGTGTGTAACACCAACATCACAAGTTACCAACCGCCAAAACCAAGCAATGGACCTGCTGAGCTTTTCGACTATGTTAAGCTTTTTAAGTCTTTTAACATACCGGATTTGGAATTTTCTGAAGAAGAAGAAAGAGTTGCGACGAAGATGATACTTGATGAGGAAGAAAATCTATTGCAAAGACAGCTGATTGATAAATGTCAACCTTCCTCATCAAACTCTACTGGTACTCCTGCTGCCTCGACTGAAGAAGAATTTATCAATCCTTTTCACTCTCAGCATGAAACAACCATTGACGAGCTCTCTTCTAACTTGGAAGATAATTTGCATGTCGGTTCTGTTCCGACCACGAGAATTCATAAAGATCACCCTTAGGAGAATGTGATTGGTGATGTGTCCTCCGGTGTAAAAACTAGAAGTAGCTTGAATGAGCACACCTGTGTTTATACAAGCATTAAGGAGACAGGAATAATCAATGAATGCCTGTACACCTGCTTTATAAGCCAGATTGAACCGAAGAATTATCAAATGGCTTTAAAGGACAGCTCGTGGGTCGAAGCTATGCAAGAAGAGTTGGCTCAATTCGAGAAGATGGAAGTTTGGACTTTGGTTGAAAAACCAAAGAATGTGCATGCTACAGGCACAAAATGGGTGTTTAAGTGCAAGAGAGATGATAAGGGGATTATTATAAGAAACAAGGCGAGGCTAGTCGTTAAAGGTTTTAATCAACAAGAGGGGATTGATTATAACGAAGTGTTCGCTCCTGTCGCCAGGTTGGAAGCCATAAGATTGTTTTTAGCGTTTGCTGCTTATGAAAAGATGAAGGTGTTTCAACTAGATGTGAAGAGTGCGTTTTTGAATGGGAAAGTTGATGAGGTTGTGTATGTTGAGCAACCTCCGGGTTTTCCTGACCCAGACTTTCCAGATCACGTGTACAGGTTGAGCAAGGCGTTGTATGGATTACATCAGGCACCTCGTGCCTGGTATTCAACTTTATCGGATTACTTGCTCGAGAATGGTTTTGAAAGAGGGAAAATTGATAGCACGTTGTTCTTCAAAAGAGATGGAAGCGACTTCCTGATGGTACAAGTCTACGTGGATGACATTATATTTGCTGCGTCAAAAGTCTCCATGTGTCAGGAGTTTGAAGCCGTCATGAAGAAAAGGTTTGAAATGAGTGCTATGGGTGAACTAACTTTCTTTCTAGGATTGCAGGTTGATCAGAAGAAGGACGGGATGTTCATTCATCAGACGAAGTATGTTCATGATGTGCTCAAGCGCTTCAAGATGGAGGACAGTTTTCCATATGATACTCCAATCTGCGTCAATCACAAATTGGGTGCTGAAGTAGACGGTGATGCAGATGTGGACCCAACTCAATATCGGGCAATAATAGGTTCTTTAATGTACTTAACTGCATCTAGGCCTGTTATAATGTTTGCTGTTTGTCTTTGTGCATGTTTTCAGGCAAATCCAAAAGAATCTCATTTGAAAGGTGCAAAGAGGATACTGCGGTATCTCAAGGGCAACCCGAAGCTGGGGTTGTGGTACCCGAGAGGAGGAGACTTGGAGCTGGTCGCTTACACAGATTCTGATTATGGAGGGTGCAATCAGAGTCGGAAGTCAACAACTGGAGGATGTCAGTTTCTTGGTGGCAGATTGGTGTCGTGGCAATGCAAGAAGCAGAATTCAGTCGCAATTTCAACCTGTGAGGCAGAATACATGGCAGCATCCAACTGCTGCTCTCAGGTTCTTTGGATTCAACAACAGTTGCGCGACTATGGTCTGAATTTCTTACTTACTCCTATTTGCATTGATAACACAGCTGCTATCTCAGTAACTAACAATCCCGTGAAACATAGTAAAACTAAACATATTGACATACGTCATCATTTTATACGGGATTGTGCTGAGAAGAAATTGATTGTGCTTGAAAAGGTGGATACGCTTGATAATTTCGCTGATTTATATACTAAAGCGTTTGACAAATCCAGATTTCAAAACCTTATTGAACTGAATGGGATGATCAATCCTGAGTAACCATGCTTTTCTTGTATTTAAATAATAATAAAAAAAAAAACGTCACTAATCGCTTAAAATTATGTCGGTTACCTCAGTTTGAAGGACATGTCTTAGGATATGTTTGGTCCTTATAGAATATGAGGATAGCCATTAACCAGATAACTGAAAGTGACCAGGGCGTTTATGATGAGTTTTTCATTCTTTCGCTTAAAATTAGTCGATCATACTTAGTTAGAAGGACACATACTAGTATGTGGTCGGTCCAGCTGATCCATTGGATCTTCGGGATAGCCGTTTACCTGAAGACTTTGTTTTGGTCGGGGCGATTAATGTTAAAATTTTGAAAGAAATGGGAAATGAAATTATTTTTCAAGTCTGTTACTTCGTAAGAAGTTCATTTGCTACGTTTAACAGAAAATTGATCCAACCTTGGAAAATGATAGTTATACTGATTCTGTGTGCTTAACTAGTGAAGTTATTAGGCTTAAAAGGCTTTAGAACAGTCATTGTATGTCATGGTAACTTTTTAATGGTGCGTAAAAGTAGATGTGATACAAACTAAATTTACTTGATTTTACGTGGAAACTCCTTAAGAGTTTTGCATGTCTTCATATATATCTTTCCGAATGATAGGCAGAAAAGCGATTACCCAGTCATACACGAGCCCATGTGTGTTCTGATTCCCGTGAAGATAGCGTTTCAAGAAACTGTAGTGATCCAGATTCGGGACTTGCAGTTGGTTTACTACTCTGAAGTCTATGTAAATTTGTGAATTATTATTAAAAAAAAATAATAAAAAAAAATAAAAAAAAATAAAAATTTTTTGAGTTATTGAAACATTCTATAGCTGAAGGTGTCAAGATTTCTCAATCTTAGAGTAAGAAGAAGAACGGAAAACAGATGAAGAGTACTTACAACTTAATCAGACACTATGGGTCGAGGTCAATTCGGGGTGACTTGGGGAAAGCCAAATACGCCTTGAGGATAGATAGGAGGCATCAAAATCTCTGAGTTGTTGCCCACTTAAATTTTGAGGCTTAATCGAACCTAACTCGTATCACAGAAACGATGAAAACCACTTTAAGTTATACCTGCTTACAACCTGTCTCTATATGTCATAATATAGCTAAACACGGATCTATGTGACAGTCACGTAATTAGTATGATTCCTGTTCGGATCTTTTCTAAAAACGTGGTAGTCCCTAACTAGACTGAAATTTGATCCCTTATACTTTAAACTTTTAAAGTTTTTTGTACTTAGATAGTTTTATGATTTTTTAACTGGTTACATAGAATTGATCATGTCATTTATTTCTTAAAGGGAAGTTTTAAAGAGTTAATTGAAAAATGTTCAAATTATAAGGTTTGATTTTGTAAATATAGGCGATGTTGTTAAACAGGCGAAGTTATGAATAACTTCGCCTAGGCGAAGTTATCCGTAACTTCGCCTAGGCGATGTTATCCGTAACTTCGCCTGTATAACCCAGACCCTATATAAGGATGTTCAAGAGTCAAACTGTTCATCACTTTTCAAAAACAGCGAACTTATCCGGCGAACTTACTGATTTTCCGGCGAACTTATTGTTTATTTCGATTCCGAGTTATTTTTCCCAGATGTCGATTTATCATATATTCCATGTTCATTCATGCTTATCAGGGGTCGTTTGGAACGATTTCGAAACCTCGGACCATCGGAATTTAAAAACCGATTTTCAAATCTTGTGTTTACGCGTTAAGAACCATTCTAATCGTCTAGAAAACCTTAAAACCATGTTTTTCGGGGTCCTTGATCTTCAAACTTAACCAAAATCCCAGATTTTCCGATGTTTGATTAACCTTACTGTCGCCGTTTCAGATTCAGGCGAAGTTAGGGTTTAGGCGAAATTATCCGTAACTTCGCCTGAAGCTTAAGTTCGCCTGAGGCGAAGTTATCCGTAACTTCGCGCCTGAAACTTAAATTCGCCTGAGGCGATGTTGTGATGAGGCGAAGTTAACATTAACTTCGCCTAGATCATTTTTACTTAATATTAATTAGACGTACTTAAAGCTGAAGCGAAGTTGTTCCCAACTTCGCCTCATCTTTAACTTCGCCTATACAGAGTTTATCACAACTTCGCTCATGGTAACCAGCGAACTTGTGTTATTCATTAACGTTTATCTAACTTGGTTCGTTTGTTGCAGATATGGCTGCAGTAGCTGGTGCTGGAGGTGCAGGAGGAGACGATGGTGATAACCAACGGAAATTTTTCCCGGGTCACAATATGTACATCACCCTTGACCCGGAAGCGAGCGGCGTTGAGGATTACCGCGAGATTATTACTTTCCTCATACACTCGAGGATTTTTCATGCTATCACGAACACTCTGCCGATATCCTTACCAAATATCGAAGACTTTTGGCAGACGGTAGAATACGATTGTCGTGTTGAGCCCCCGGTCATGCGAGCGACTGTGAACAATCAACAGGTTCAGTTCAATTCTGAACAGATTCGGGTGGCGTTACGGTTTGGAGAAGAGACGAGGGACGACCCAACTGAGTTTGTGGCTCCGTTTCGTGATGGAGTGTTTCTCCGAATGGGCTATTCTGGTCCATTAGGCGATACACAGAGACGGAAGGGTTTTCTGCTTGATCAGTGGCGCTTCCTTATGCACGTCATGATAGTTTTCATGTCAGGAAGGAAGGCGGGCACTGACGGTATGGGTGCGACCATGCAGTCCACAATGACTGCACTGACTTACAATAAACGCTATAGTTTTAGTCAGATGGTCTTTTACGAGATTGACAGACAGAGAAGGGCGATGGCTCGTGAGCGGTTCATTATGTATCCACGTTTCATCCAGATGATATTGAACCATGTGGCTCCGAATCTACCTCAGAGACGATCAATAAGATACGTGGAATCTGCGAGCAAGCGTATCTTCGCTCAATGCCGCACTTCGAGTGCGAGGAGCAACCCTGAACATCGTCCAAGGCATACTCCACTGTTTGGGTTTTTAATCAACCCTGAGTATGTTCCTGCTGGTGGGGACGAGTTCAGAGATCCTCAACCGCGACAGGTAAGAGCAACTCAAGCTGCATCTGCTGTGCCTGTTGTGTCGGCTGCAGAGGATATAGATCTTGATGCTGTCTTTGGAGGTCAAGGTTATTTTGATATGGATCAAGTTGTTACACATGAAGAGGTGCAGGTCTCTACTGCACAGGGTTCGGGTGTGAGTGTTACTAGAGCAGCTACGTCGATGGCTGACTCAGATTTGGATGAGATCATGGATGAGGGGAGACGGTTGATGGTGTCTCGAGAGAGAACGTTTGGGAAGAGAAAGAGAACGGAGGATGATGATGAGTCAGAAGAGGAAGAAGATATACATAAGCTGATACGACGTTCAAGACGGGAAAGGACAGGTGCAGGTATGGGAGCTGGAGAGACTTCAAGGATGGTACGTTTCGCTCCGGCTGCAGTGTCTGGTATGTCTATCGTTCCTACTTCTGTACAGGTTACAAGTACAAGCGCTGCGGATGTTCCCGTGGTGGCTACATCATCTGCTGGCATTCCATCTACCACTACTATCCAGATGTTGACTCCAGAGATTGTGTCTCTACCACCTCCAACGCTTACTCAGTCGGTGGTTGCTGCACGATTTGTAGAGTCAGCGGTCATCAATACTGCAGGGTTATCAGGTATGGTACCACCTGCGGTTACGCCTGCTTCTGATGTCTCGCCTACGCCTATGTCAGACTCAGAGAGAATAGCTTCACTAGAGCGGATCGTGGCAGAGCAATTGAAGACTATTCAACGCCTAGTAGAAGCAAATCAACTACAGTCATCCCTCCTGGTTGAGCATGGGAAAATTATCGATGCCTTGAGGGAGTTCTTAGCATCTCAGGGGGAGATGAGCTGTAAGGGCGACGAGCTAAGGACGAAAAGAAGAAATGACCGAGACGATGATCCCAATGCATCGAAAGATGCAGGTGGTGAGCTGCCAAGAACTTCTCAAGCTCTTGGTACTTCCACAGCTGAGGGGGAGTCTGCCGACGCGGCTGGTGGTTCTGGTGGTGATGATGTGGTGTTGGTTGATGATGAGAATATAGGTGATGACGTGATTGATGCGTTGAAAGAACTTGACGATGATATGTTCAGCGATGATGTGTTGTTTGATGAAGATGTGCTGCCGAGTGATGTGATTGAGAAGATCGGTGAGCAGATTGAGATTGAGAACGAGATTGAGGAAGGAGAGATAGTAGAGGAAAATGTCGAACATGACATTCCAGAGGTTGAGAAGGCCGATATGGGTGATCAGACGGCAGTTGAAGATACTGAATGGGAAGAGCAGCCGAGGTGGAAGGAAGGATACGCTCAATGGTTCGTCAAAACGAAGAAACCGGCAGTCCCTACCATGTTCAAAAAGAGTTACAATATTAAGGGCTATGCTGAAGCAAAGAAAGGGATTATATGCTGGATTTATGATGAGCAGTTGCGGCTCTTCGTGATTAAACGATATGATGGAATTCAGTACCTTAGAAGAATGTTGAGATCGTTAAACACACTGCCTGAGTGTGAGGTTAAAGACTTAGCCAGATTGGTGTTGATCAATCGAAGTGACAATAATATGGCTAGAGTCATAGGGAAAATTGTATGGAAAGAGAGCATAAAGGAAAAGAAGTTTGAGCTGTTGAAACCACAGAAAGGGAAACTTGTTGAAGACAAGGATAGAGGTTTGAGAGCTGATGGAAAGCCTTGGATGGTTATGAAGTATAAACCAATCCGGTGCCTTAAAGAAGTACCGATGAAGATTATGCCCAAGGATGTGCTCAAAGACCTAAAGTGGTGGTTCGTTGATTGTGAGACAGCGGAGGCAGTGATGGAAGATGAGGATGAACAAGAGATCCTTAGAGTTTACGATCCGATGCATCTTGTTAACTTATCGCAAGCTGATCTGAAGGTGCTTAACGAGAAGAAAATCTTTTATATTCCAGCTTGGAAGGACGAAGCAAGAAAGTATCAACGAGTTGTGTCGGTGTGTGTTAGAGAAGGAGTGCACGCGTGAAGATACAGGATTACGAGACAAGAGCTGAAAGTTCAAGATATGAAGCTACTGCCAAGGGGGAGTCTGTTGGTGCATAAATGTCAGTAGTTCATATGTCTAGTGTCTGTAATCGAGTCTGTAATATTGTTTATGTATTTGTTTGTTTAAAGCGAAGTTGTTGACAAGTTCGCCTAGGCGAACTTGTTAACCAAGCGAAGTTGTTAACAAGTTCGCCTAGGCGAACTTGTTGAACAAGCGAAGTTATGGACAACTTTGCCTGAGGCGAAGTTGTCGTGTATTTATATAGGTTACGGATTATTTTTTAAAGTTGTTCAAGTTCGTGTAAATCAGTGAGTCAAGTGACGTGAGGTCGAGAGTCTGTAACTGTGATTATATCACGTGTTGAGTTATTAATATAACGTGAGTTTGTTCGTATCGTATTCGTGTGTTCGTGTGTTTGTGTTCTACGTCCGTAACGATCTACACAGGGATTCCGCACCTGTGTATATCGGGATATCTCGTGTGATCCGTCCAGGGAACCTACACATTCTTCGGGAATCGTGAATGTTGCTAAATTCGATTGCTTTCTATCTCAAGTTGAGCCAACTACAGCTCGTAAGGCACTTGAAGATCCTTCTTGGGTAGAAGCTATGCAAGAGGAATTACAGCAGTTTGCACGATTGGGTGTTTGGGATTTAATAGACAAACCTGCTAGAGTTAAGAAAGCCATTCCGACTTAGTGGGTATTTAAGTGTAAGAAGGACGATCGAGGGGTGATTGTCAGAAACAAAGCACGTCTAGTGGTGCAAGGATTTTATCAGCAAGAGGGTATTGATTACACAGAGGTATATGCTCCAGTTGCAAGATTAGAGTCGATTCGAATCTTTCTGGATTATGCAGCTTATAAGAATATCAAGGTCTATCAAATGGATGTTAAAAGTGCTTTTCTCAATGTTGAATTACACGAGGAAGTGTTTGTCCAACAACCACCTGGTTTTGAAGATCATGATTATCAAGACCGTGTTTACCGTTTAAACAAGGCTCTGTATGGTCTACATCAAGCCCCGAGAGCTTGGTATGGTACGCTCGCCGACCATCTGACTGATAATAGCTTCAAACGAGGAACTGTTGACTGCACTTTATTTCATAAGACTGTTGGTGATGATCTTCTTCTAGTCCAGATTTATGTTGACGATATTATTTTTGGGTCTACAAATGACACATTGTGTAAGGAGTTCGAGAAGTCCATGCAAACAAAGTTCGAGATGAGCTCAATGGGAGAGATGAATTTCTTTTTAGGGTTGCAGGTTCACCAGTCTGCTCACGGAATTTTTATTCATCATACTAAGTATGTGAATGACGTCTTGAGCCGATTCAAGATTTATGCCGGCAAAATCCTTTCTACTCCTCTTCCAGTGGGTCACAATTTATCACCGGATGAATTGGAGGATTCCGTTGATCCAACCCTTTATCGTGCTATGATTGGTTCTCTAATGTATTTAACGGCTTCTCGCCCTGATATTATGTTTGCTGTTTGTCTTTGTGCTAGGTATCAAGCAAGTCCACGAGTGACTCACCTAGCTGCAGTCAAGAGAATTCTTCAGTATTTGAGGGGAAATCCAGACATCGGATTGTGGTACCCCAAGGATGATACGTTCTTTCTTACTGCCTACTCCGACTCAGATTATGGAGGATGCAAGATCAACTTCAAATCAACGACTGCAGGATGTTAATTCTTAGGAAACCAGCTTGTTTCCTGGCAGTGTAAGAAGCAGACAACGGTCTCCACTTCAACCGCTGAAGCTGAGTATGTTGCAGCCTCGAGTTGCTGTTCCCAGGTTTTGTAGATACAACAACATCTTCGCGACTACGGTTTGAAGTTTCTTACTACTCCCATCTTGATTGATAATTCTGTTGCTATTTGTATCACCAAGAATCCCGTACAACATTCTAAAACGAAACATATCGAAATTCGATATCATTTTATACGGGATTGCTATGAAAAGAAATTAATTGATCTTGAGAAAGTACATACTGATTTTCAAAAAGCCGATCTGTTTACTAAAGCTTTTGACAAAACACGTTTTAAATTTTTGCTTGATTTAAACGGATTGAAGACCCTCGCTGATATCCTTAAACAAGGATGACTATCTTTGTTTTCTATCATTTTTTCTTTTAAAATTTATTTGTATAGATAAAATCTAAAAACATTTTAAAATTTGAAAAACCAAAAAGAATGTGATTTATGTTTTGTACAGAAAAATCTGAAAATCCAAAAAGATTGTGAAGTTTATTTCGTTTATAAGAAATTTTGAAAAAGACAAAAATATTGTGTTTTAATGTTTGTACAGAGGAAAACCAAAAAGATTTTTGCAGACGTTTTTAGATTATTTTCTCGCTGAAAATTATGTCGGTTGTTTAAGTTTGTGAAGCATGCTTGCATGTCTTGGTCCTATGATTCACTTGTGAATTGAAGGTTAGCCATTTATTTATTAACTTAATTTAACTGGGGCGATTAAATTTATCTTTATTTTGTTTTTATGCTCCACAAAATTTTGAGTTTTTGAAGCAAAAAGAGAAAATGATAGTACATTGATTTTCTTGACCCCAAGTTCAGCAAAAAGTAAGCTTAAAAGACTGTGTGCTTAATTGCATTGGTGCATTGGTAGGTTTTAAAACAACCCAGTAGAGTAAAGTATGTGATATAAACATAAAGAAACGCCAAATTGAAAGGGGTGTTAGTCTCTAGCAAAAGTCTTGGTGAGGATGGCAGAAATGTAATAACCGGTCATACTCAAGCCTTATATTTGTTGATCACCCAAAAATCAAATAAAGCAAATAACAAGCGTTAAGATTTTGGACACTGTGAGTCTTTATGCGGCTTAACCATCTGGGTATTCATAAGCATGAATATTTCACTCGCTTTCTAGAGCAAACCCAAAGTCATTAAACTTGATCACCGCTGTACTTCGTACATTTTAAGTTACTGACTTGATCAAAATCCGCTGTTAGTCATACAATTGTTCCTCCCTTGCGTGCGTCTTAATACCATTAAGAAACGGACCCCAGGGGATACAATGTATGTAAGCCGACAGATGGACTCGTGTAGACTCACTCACAGTAAAGGAAACTTGATGCATTACTCAAAATTTCTACAATTGGTATAAAAATTTTGATCAACAATATAATGGTTTAAGTCAAGTTGGGGTGATTTGACAAAAATCAAATTAAGCTTGAACCGTGATTAAAGGCTGATAGTTTCTGATATTATGTGCTTTAATTGAATAATTTTAATCATATCACAAAAATACTTGAATGTGTGTTATTAGATTTATGTGGACAACAATACCAATGACCGAATTATCGCCAGTCATAATGTCGCTGAAATATAAAACTGTGATGGAAGGGCAATTTGGTCAATATGATTCTTTGCTCAAACTCAACAAAAATACAAAAATATGTACTGCTTTTGATAAAATCATTGAAAAACACAAAAAGATGGTCTATTTTAGAGGATTGGATATTCTTCTGTAAATACATTCTTTAATTCTTTAATTTTTACAAAATGTCAAAAATATTTTTGTCTTCTTTATACAAAAATTCTTAAATAATTTTTAAGTTATGTTTCGGAAATCTGAAACATTTTTAACGTAATTGGTTGTCGGGATAAAAGGGTTTCTCGATAATCTAATTTCTTAATTTATTTAATACTTTATTTAATTCATTACTTTACTTTATTTATTTAATTTAAAATTAAATAATTAAATAAAAGAGTTTAATTCGCTAAACTCCCATTCGTTATATATGGATAACGAACTAGGTGATTCATAGCGAACTACCTTCTGGTTCGCTAACCTAATTCGCTTCCGCACTCTTTAAAGAATCATCCCTTCGTTATGCATATTTAACGAATCATGACACGAATCGTGTCTTGATTCGCTACCTTTAATTTAACGAATCAAGTAGCAATTCGCCCTCTTAAGGTAACGAATGAGTTAGCGAATGGGCTTATTCGCTACTTTAAGTTAAACGAATCGTTTGATTCGTGCAAGTTGTGCCTAGGGCTTTGTGTATTGATATATAAAACAAGAAAACGAATAGTATTCCACTGTTCGTCTTCTTTCTTCATCTTTAAGAAACCTATTCAAATTCTCTCTGAAAATTCAACCTTTCCGTTTGAATACTTCAAAGATCAATTTGAGTTTCTAAGGTATAACTGTTCTTGGCGATATCAATTTCGTCAAAATGGTCATGTATTGACTGTTAAATTATGAAATTTCAGGGGTTTAAGGGTTTTGAACCTTTGAGACTCTTTTGTGTATAATTTATGTTCATAATTGTATGTTTTTGATATCATTATGATCGGAATCACTTTCCAATACCCTTGGTGGACTCTAATCAACATTTGATTATTGTTTGCTGGGTTAATTATTATTGTGTGTTCTTGATGTTTACTGTTGGTTCGTTTGATCCTTAGTACATTTAGGAAATGAGTCTCAATCTCATTCACCTACATTCACTAGTGTTTTTCCGAGCTCAACGAGCTGATTATCTTGATGGTTCAACGATAGTTATGGCCTAATTGTATCTGGGTTTAAGATGTTGACTATTGTTGTTCATGTTAATTTTGACCTTCCTCCACCTCCGCCGAGTGATGTCTCTTTTATGAGGATTACTCGACCTCACGGACCTGTTCAACCTGTTCATCCATCCGTATACAACTTGCCACCAGGTCGTCAAACTGAAATGCTGCTAAATCTGCTACACTTATATGAAAATCAAATGGCAGCTGATCGCCAAACTCAAGAACGACTCATGGAGAATCCACGAAAAATGATGAGTTATATTTCTTTCTGTCAGAAGGAAACTAAGTCGTTACGTACGATTGTTGAGTCTCAGGGGGTGAAATTAAAGGAACAAGAAGAGTTAATTTTACAATTAACTTGTAAAGAAGATGCCCTCAAGAAACTCAAAAATGACGATGATGATTCTGACGAATCTGATGCAGGAGGTGAGCCTAAACAATCGCATGTTTCATCCTCTGGTGCAGGTGTTAGTGGCGCTGATGATTCGAACAAGCAAATAATTATCTATCAAGATCCAACAGCTGCCAAACCAATTGAAATGATTGAGGCTAACACAGTGATATTTATTGATGGGTCAGGAGTGGTTAGAAGTGTGGTGAACAGAGATGAGATAGAGGTCGATGACTTTGTGGTTAGATCTTTGACACGGGAGCAGATTTCGATTCTGCTTGGGCTGAATGACGATCAATTAACTGCTTTAGAGACTGAGCCCGATGTTGAAGTGATCAATGAGGATGAAATGGAAGTTGATCCGTTATTCATTGATACGGATTTTATTTATGAGAACGAGGAGATTGAGATGGAGGATGTGACAGCTGAAGAGTACCCGGACTTGTATCAACACGTAAACGTTGATCAAGGTGCTCCGGTATTTCATGAAGATGTAATTAAAGAGACTGAGGATGAACTGGAGAAGATTGTGCAGCGAACTGTTCCCTCACTCAAAGAAGTGACTGATGATGACATAGAAAGATGGTTCAAACGTCAGAAAGTGGGAAAGATCATCAGTGCTTATCGGTATGTAGATCAGGAAAGAAAAGATGCTACTGCTGCTTGGATTGAAGCTAATCAGGTGACTACCTTCAAGACTGTCTCTAAGGTACATGGTGATATTGTCTCCTGGCTCTATGATTCAGACCTTAAGGTATGTATAGTCAAGTGGGAAAAGGGTGTCCAGTATTACGAGAGGATAATGGATGTTTTAACTCTATCGCGTTGGGATGTACGTACCCTAGCGAGACGTCCATTTATCAATCGTGGGGGTCACCGAACGGCTGAGTGGTTTCATCAACACTTACTGTTCGAGGTCAATCATGGTTTCAAATTCTTCAAGCCCTAGGTCCCAAGACGTAAGCGCACTGATGAGATTGATCCAAGGACCGGCTGGAAGAAACTTGTCTTGAAAGTGAAGCCGCCAAAGACGATGAAAAAGGTTCTTGTGAAGAAAATGCCTCAAGATATTTATCTGTCTTTCAACCGTTGGTACTATGACAATCGTACTGGTGAGGCCGTTATTGTTTGTGGTCGAGGACTGCAGACTGAGCTCATCAAGATAATCGACCTGATGTGGTTGGTTAATTTATCAGAGACAGACAACGACGTGCTATACAGGAAGCAGATTTTGTTTGAACGACAAGAAGATTACGACCTGGTTGTGCAATTCCAACGAGTCGTTCGTGTGTGTCACGAGCATGGAATTCATAGTTGCAGAGACTGGTTGTCCAAGCGCTTCAAATAAGTTAAAGACAAAGAGCTCAAGACGAGGGGGTGTCTGTTAGTGCACGGTTTTGCGTCTAGAGTCTTTGTATTTATCGTTAATGTATATTTGATGATTTATGTAATATTAAATGTTTAATTTGAACTAGTTCGTTAAGTTTAAGTCTAGTTCGCTAGGAATGTTAGCGAACTAAGACTAGTTCGTTAAGGAGAAGTCTAGTTCGCTAGAGATGTTAGCGAACTAAGACATTATAATGTATTCCCTCCTGATTCGTTAGGGGATGTTAACGAATCAGGATGCGGTTCGTTATGTTAAATTATGTAACGAAAGGGAAGCTGGTTCGCTAGGGGATGTTAGCGAACCAGGTCGTCATCTATTTATAGTGAACCACTGTTCACTTTAAGTTAAGTTTTTGAGAAAAAATTTCATAGAGTAATATAAGTTTATTTTCAGGAAAGCAATTACTCTCTCTCAAGCTTCATATTAACGTTATTGATAATATATATACATACACAATATACTAAATCAAGGTTTATTATGAGATAGATCTTTAACAGTATAATTAACAGATCTGTGATATGGGTTATTGTTATTAACTGTTAATCCGGGATCAAACAGTTCATTAATATATTATTTATTCGCTTTCAATTAGCTTTCAAGTCGGATTCGTTCGTTTCGTTCGCAAGCTTTCTACATTTCGATCATTTATTATTTCTCGATTCGTCAATCGAGGTGAGTACTTTCATACCCCGTTTTTCATCTTTTGTTTTGGGGTGACATTTCATATTTATCAAACTTAATGCTTTTTTTACTTAAATCTTAAACCACAAACGTGATTGTATACTTTACTTACATAATTGCTCAATTTGGTGTTCTATGCTTATATGCCTATGTGTTTATCACTTTCGGTTGGTGGAATCTACAAATCCTAGACTACTTGGCGTCCCCTTGTAGCAAGGTGTCGTTAACGTAATGCAATTAACGATAATCTATTAAATCCTAGACTATTTGGTATTCCCTTATAGTTAGGTGCCGCTAACATAATTCTATTAGCAATTATATCTAAATTATTGCTTTTATTTATCGTTTTGTATACAAGTTTTGTGGAATTTTCTTTACTATATTCTATATGCTCAAACTTATGAATTGCTTACCAACTTTTGTATTGATAAACTTTATTTTATGAAATGTTACAGGTTTGACTTTGGTTGACTCGAGAACTTGACGAAAAACGTTATCAAGACTATTAGGATATTAGTAAAGCGAACAATATATTTGTTACTTGTATTATATTTGTTTGTATGAACAAGATGTGTTATTATATGATTTATGAAATAAATGAGTTGATTAAATATTGTCACTTTAATAGTGTCTTGTGTTTTGGGCAATCCGTTGCATCCCGGCATGTTCTGCCGCATTTGGACGGGGTGTGACAGATTGTTTATCTACAGTTCCGCTAAAAATTTTGTGTAACACTTTAAAATCCTCAATTCCGCTAAAAATTTTGTTTATCTTTTAAACGATATTTTCATGACTATGTTATTTATATTTTAGCATTTATGTAAACACGATTCTATGTATTATTCTACATCATTTCATCTAAACTTTAAAACGGCCTATGTGTGGTTGTCCGCAAGTTTTGGTGCTATTAGAAACCGTTATTATAATGGCGATTATATAAATAGTTTCACAATAGTGGCCGTATTCACGTTTTTTCACATTTCATTGATTGTTTTGGTTGTTAATCAAATGCTATTTTATTTAGGTTGATACACGTATGCGTCACCCCAAAGAAACTCACCTCATTCTAGTGTTATCATATTTCATGTAATCATATCCTCAAAAACTTATAACCTCAAGTTTATTCACGTCTGAAACTCGTTGTGCGATGTTATTATTAATTGTATCGTTGTTTATCCCAACTTTATGTGTTCATTTATTGGACTTCTCATTTTTCACTTATCGTATTTCATTTATCAGTTTTATTTAGTGCCTCGATGTATAGACTTGACAATTATCATGATGACTTTCGACTTCAAACCTCGTTTCGTAATTGTTTACCCTGAATTTTATTTATTCGATCGTCTTTACTTACGTAGGACGAATTGTTATTTTCACCTTGGTTTATATTCTTAGATTTTAATTGTTTCAATTATTTTATCCAATTTTCCTAGTTACTTAAAAGTCAACCCCAAAAATTTTCAACCGCTGGTATTGGTTAGTCAATATTGGTAAAATTCAACAAATTTATTTATACATCTATTATTTAAAGACTTCAAAATAAATATATCTTTTAAATCACACAATGGAACGAACCATGTGGACCATACGACGATCGAAATAATTAGGGGTGCACACTTAATTATTGAAATCCCCGTATGGAAGCCATAATAAGTGCGGTTGTGTGTGATAACTCAGACCCGAGAATGATAGCGGAAAAATGATGGAAATGTGAATCATGATAAAGGCATGGTGGATACGCCGCCGGTACATCCTATATATAAGTGCCTTTATTATGTTTCTCGTTGTAGCGTTTTTCGAATCATGCAAGGATTTGACGTTATTCTTGGCTAAAAAAATAAAAAAAAATTAATGCAATTGTTTTACCAAAAGCGGAATTTATTGGTAAGTACCTTTTCTTTGAGTTTATTTTTAATTTCGGGACGAAATTTCCAAAACGTTGGGGTTACTGTGACAATCGTCAATTTCGGGTTATATTTGTATTCGTTTGTGTAACATTTCGATTTTCCACGTTATATTTTAATAAATTATACTCCGAGCCCGTATTGTATTGTAAACCCGACTCGGTAATTTTACTAATCTTATAAGTCGATCTTTAATTTTTCATATTCTTAGTTCATCAAAATCCGTCATGTAGGCGTATACTAATCGTTGTTCATTTAACACAAAAATTAGTTTATAAATTGTAAGGGGTAATTCTGGCCATTTTCGAATCTATATTAACATTTTCTTAAGTTTAATACCCTTTCGTATATATTTAGAATTTGGAGGGCCTTTCTGTAAATAACTAAAATATATACATATATATAACTGTAACTAAAACCCTAACCCTAACAACATTAACCCAACGGCCACCCCCTAGCCGATTTCCGGCGCCGTTTTCTGGCGACCGGCGTCCGGCCACCTCTCCTCCCCTCCATCGTTTTTTTATCTCCGGCGAGCCTCATTTTCCCGTACACATTTTCGGCCCGGTAACCCTTACTCGCCCAAAACCGAACCCTCTCCTTCCCTCCCTCGGCTCCTCCGTCGACCGGAAAACCGGCCCCCGGTGCTCCGTCTCTCTCTCTCCGCATCTCTTCTCTCTCCCTCTCCACCTCTCTTCTCTCTCTCTCTCTCTCTCTCTCTGTTTCGTTTTTCTAGCTCGCCTCCGACTGTCGGAATCGGCTCCGGCGACCCTCTGTTGTTCATCTCCGACTTCAAATTCAGGTATCGATAGGTGTGTGACTTTCAGTTTAACCGTTTGTAACGAAAATGGATATGGGTATAAGGTTTGGGAGGTCACAAGTTCGATTTCCCCTTGAACCGACTTTGGAGAGTATTTTGGGATCATTATTATTAATATCATAACTTATTATATAACTTATTATTATTATTATTATTATTATTATTATTATTATTAATTTTATTATTAATATTATTATTATTATTATTACTATTATCACTAACAAGATAGTTTTTACTATTATTATTATTGTTATTATTATCATTAACAAACAATTATTATTATCATTATTTTCATAATTAATAGATTTTTATTATTATGATTATTATTATCATTTTTTATCATGATTATTAAGTAATATTATTAAATGCTATTAATGTTAATATTATCCACTTGTTTTATTGAACCGAAACCCATGTCGGGCCTAGTTGCCATTTAATGTCATCGTTACTCGAGTTATATTTTTATCACTAATACTATATTATTAAATGTTATAAGTATTAGTTATTATCATTAATATGACACATATAATTATTATAATAATAATAATTATTATTATTATTAGTAAAATTTATAAATCTATTAATAATGTATTCAACAACAAAAGTAATTATTATTTTATTTGTTATTATTATTACTATTATTAGTTTTAACAGCAATTCTCGAGTGGTAGTATATTTATATATTATTATCATTATCTTATATATCTATATATATATATAACATATTTTAAAACTACTATTATCATTACTATCTTTATCATTAATAATATTATTATAAGCTTTATTATTAAATTCATTTTTATAAAACTGAACTCTTGATTTAAACCCGTCTTGTTTCTATTTAATATAGGTTTAGTATTTAAAATCTCAATAAAATAATATTATTTTATTTTAAATTATCAATTAAGTACGAGCCTATAATCGTTAACAAATTAACCGGTAACCTGATTAACAACCGAACCTTCTCGTTCAATGTTTTCAAATGTAGTTTCAACTAAAGTTCAAGTTCATTAATATATTATTTATTCGCTTTCGATTAGCTTTCAAGTCGGATTCGTTCGTTTCGTTTGCAAGCTTTCTACATTTCCATCATTTATTATTTCTCGATTCATCAATCGAGGTGAGTACTTTCATACCCCGTTTTCCATCTTTTGTTTTGGGGTGACATTTCATACTTATCAAACTAAATGCTTTATTTACTTGAATCTTTAACCACAAACGTGATTGTATAGTTTACTCAAATAATTTCTCGATTTGTGTTCTATGCCCTATGTGTTTATCGCTTTCGGTTGGTGGAATCAACAAATCCTAGACTACTTGGCATCCCCTTGTAGCAAGGTGTCGTTAACGTAATGCAATTAACGATAATCTATTAAATCCTAGACTATTTGGTATCCCCTTATAGTTAGGTGTCACTAACGTAATTCTATTAGCAATTTTATCCAAATTATTGCTTTTATTTATCGTTTTGTATACAAGTTTTGTGGCATTTTCCTTACTATATTCTATATGCTCAAACTTATGAATTGCTCACCAACCTTTGTGTTGATAAACTTTATTTTATGAAATATTACAGGTTTGACTTTGGTTGACTCGAGAACTTGACGAAAAATGTTATCAAGACTATTAGGATATAAGTAAAACGAACAATATATTTGTTACTTGTATTAAATTTGTTTGTATGAACAAGATGTGTTATTTAATGATTTATGAAATAAATGAGTTGATTAAATATTGTCACTTTAATAGTGTCTTGTGTTTTGGGCAATCCGTTGCATCCCGGCATGTTCCGACGCCTTTGATCGGGGTGTAACATTCTTGGTCTTGGATTGTTTGATTTTATCCTACAACAAAACCTCCATAGATTCATCATATGCGGAATCATATGAAGTAACATGTATTTTTGAACTCTCACTTGAACTTTTAGAAAATGATTTTTATGTTTCAAAGTAACAGGTGGATTAGCTTTTAAATCAAAAGATTTTGATTTAACCACCCAGTTTTGACCAATTAAGATTTTCTTGATATAAAAATTGTTTCTTTTAACTCCTGAATTCTCGCCATTTATAAAAACACTTTTAACTTGAACAATTCAAACATGTTTTATATGACTTATGTAGGAATCAATCTTGGTGGAGTAACCTTCTTTACATTAACCGGTTTAATAAGCCATTTCACAACATGTTTCACAAGAACACTCTTTTGACTATGAACATGATCATGCTTCAATCGGTTAGGACATGCATGGAACACATGTCTTTCTTCATTGCAATTAAAGCATCTTCTTTGGTCAAGAAACTTGTCTACCAGAGAAATTCGAGTTTGAACACGATCACATTAAGCTTTTCATTTGAAAAACTCTTGATTAGATTGATTTCTAAAAATAGCCTCTTTTTCATACTCAGAAGTTACTCCTTTAACAAACACAATCATTTTAAGTGGAGTATTCACAGAATTTCCAAAATTGATATTAACCATCTTAAGTAAACATAATTTAGAATCATTCAATGGAATATTGATTTCCATATCCAACGCCTTTTCAAACCCTTACGGTTTCCTTGGAACATAAGAATTACAAATTGGAGGCGGAACAAAATGATATCCCAAAACAATGTTCCTTAAGAGAGGCATTTTCATCTATGTATCAAGACTATACCTTTTGGGAATAATGTGATCAAGCACATATAAAGATGCTTTGTAACTATTAAGTTTTAAGTCAACTCTTTCAGTTTCAATCTCTACATATAGTAACTCTTGCTTAAGAGAGACATTTTCATCTATGTGGCGTTTGATAGCAATTTGTTTATCCTAAACATTGTGTTTAAGCATTAAAATACTTTTCTCGTCTTGTAGAATTTTATTCCACAATCTCATTTCACACTTTTGAAGCTTGTCATAAGCTTCCTTGCCTCTTTTAAAATATTTGAAAATAGTGTCATTATTTGTTTTAAGAGTTAGAAATTCAAAATCTTTTACCTCACATTCTTCACACGATAAATCACATTTTTCACACAAAATCACATTAGATTGAAAAATTACTTGATTTGCCATTAAAGCTTGTTGTTCAGGCACAATCACAACTTTCTCATGATCTATAGATACTTCATCTTCAGTTTGAGATTCCTTGCCCACATCATCCATGTCATCCTCTCCAAAATCTATATTTCCATGAGAAATTTCCTCACCATTAAAACCAACCTACGAAATTTCCAAGAATATATGGAGGAAAAATAGTTTGAAATAATTTAGGACGAATAGGATGAATCTAGTCATAAGTGTGTGGCACAAACTCCTCTTATTTGTCAGAATCTTCATCAATAAAATCCCCAATAGATCTAATGCTTTGATGAAGTTAGGATTCTCAGTTTCCACACCTTCTCAGCTACCCTTTGTTCAGCCACTTTGTCCACAATATCATATTCCACAAACACAGTCTCAGCAACACAAACCCCAGATTTCTCAACAACCCATCCTTATCAGCTTCCTTAGCAACCAGCTCAACAACATTTGCTTGGAACAAATGATTATTCCAGTTAAATGCTTCATCTACTTTTGCAGCATGACAAGATTTTGATTTTGAAGTTGAAGCCTCAACTGATTTCTGCTAGTGTTGAATGGATCAGCTTGGTCTGGTGAGTTTTGATGATAAATTGCTTGCCTATTTTAATCTCTTTCAAAAGGATTAGTACCATAATCTCCCACCTCCTTGCTTGTAAGTCCCATTTTAAATGCCTATTCTTCTTATATCTAAAACACCTCACTTTAGACTTGTCAAAGCCCAACTTTGAAGGAGTTCCATCAAGACAATTTCCCCCATTTATCTCTTTAAACCTTTATGCCCTCTAACAACACTTGCCATACACCTTTTGATATCAAGCAAAACCATCTTCTTAGGATCAATTTGGTCATAATACTCTTTTGTCATGTTAAGGTTGCCAATTCTCCCAGCTATAAGAGACTCATATTATTCCAAAACCAAACCAAGAAATGTCATGTGCTCCTTTACATTATTAGCAGTCAGGCCATTTTCATTCTTGATGCTGACAACAATATTGCCTTGCGGAATATCAGGGTTTGTATCTGGGAGTTGGATTGTTGGTCAGATGACATAGTGCTTGATTAATACTTTCGAATTGAGTAGTTACTGTAAGACTTTGACTACCCACATAAGCAGCTCCTACAGAATCAAAACAAAATGCAGTTTGAACTTTAGGATTTCGAGAAGGGATTGATGGTGAATTCTTGTATTAGAGACCAATGTCTTGAGTGGCAGTTGAAATCTTCATTTTTTGTTTCTTCCTCAACTCAAGTTCTTGAGCTTCCAGCATTTTGATGAATCTAGCCAAGTTTAGCCTAGCATAGGCAACGAGGTTAGATTGTTGTATCATGATAAAAGTTCCCCATTCGTCAGGAAGTGCATTAATGTAACATCCCAAAATTTCTAAAAATAATATTTAATATATTATTTATTTATAATGAAAAAGTTTACTAGAATTAGTAGAGAAGTAAATACATAACAAAGATGGTTCAAGTAGACTAATTAGATGGAATTAATTATGGACCAAGAAGGACTGATGGGCCTTAGGTCCATGGGCTTAAGGTAGTATAAATACCCCTTAAAACCCTAATCTTTTCCATTTTCATACATCTCTACACCATAGCCTCCACCATCAAAACACACACTTAACCCAACTCCCGTTTTTGAGAACACCACCCACAATGACACAAAGATTCCCGGAGATCTAGCCGTCGGATCGGTCCCAAATTTTAACTGAGTGTTCACGGTATATAAATGAAGATTCCCACTGATTAGATATTCATTCAGATGTCGGGAAGTACGGTTTTTATCAGCAAAACCGTAACAGCTCAAAATGAGGATTTCCGGCCACTGTTTCACTATTCTGGCGACTGTAGCGGCGATTTCCGGCAAAGTTGAGCTGATGGGTTTGTAGATCGGGACGAGACGTTTCCATGGCCCTTTGATTCACTCAAATCGGAGTTCGTTTGATATGGTTTTGAAGATCTCGAGTGATTTCAAACAAAAACCACAAAGGTACGTTTTTGTTAAAAAGGTTTACTTTTCATGAACGGATTTACATGAAAATTGGTAGGATGATAGATCGGGTCTAGACAAATCGTAAAGTTGAAAACTTGAAGATTAAAATGAACTTAACGAACTCATGGCTATGTAAGGCTCGCTTAAAATAAACCTTAGATCTAGTATTGAACGTTTTTAGCTTAATGGTCCAGTCCAGACTTTATGCTTTTCCGGGCCGAGTTTTACCCGATATCGATCATGGGAATGTTCACGGGGTTGTTTATATCATATCAAGGGGTTACACGTTAAAACGTAGATGATTATGGGGGTTGAGAAAGAACCCGTAGCTGCTATTGTAACTTCCCCTATATCTAAGTTCGCGAGTTGTTAAGTTCGCCTCATCTAAGTTCGCATGATTACAAGTTCGCCCATTGTAACTTCGCCGCATATAAGTTCGCCTGATATGTAAGTTCGCTTATATATCTAAGTTATCTTATCAATAAGTTCGCTTATATATCTAAGTTCGCTTATCAATAAGTTCGTTTATATATCTAAGTTCGCTTACAATCATGTTCGCTATATTAAGACCCGGGTACATGGCGACTCGTATATGTATACTTACAGGTGTACACACGCGATGGTATGCCTTGTAAGGACTTAAGAGAAGGTTAAAATAAAGGAAAACCATAAAAATGCTAAGTAGAAGTAAGCTAATACAAGGCCGTTAGATTAGATCAGATGAGTATTGATACATGTAACTTGTACAGTCAGCCAAGCTCAGTTAGAGAAGGGATTAACAACTATGGGAGAACGAAGCAGGATTCAGGTGAGTTTCTAGCCCCATTTCTGTGTTATGTTTTCGGGGTTGTGTGCATACTCGATGTGAAGTGTGAATACACTTACCTTAAGTGGTAAGTGTATGCTATAGATGATATACGAGGTAGCTATTATGTAACACCCCGTAACCGCAGCGGAAACGTACACAGGATGCAACAGACACATCTGATATCAACAGCATTGCTTATAAAGAAAATACCACTACATTAATTTATAACATATTACATTGTTGCGAGTTTCATTACTGACTAGGTGTTACACACATATTTTACCGATAAGACATTAATAAATTCATTACAAAACATAGAGCAGCAAGCTTCCAACAGGTAGCACAGATAGTTAAGCACATATCAATCATTCCAACTTGGGCATACCTAGAAAACATGTAAAGAAAACGGGTCAACTACGAATAGTTGGTGAGTTTCACTAATTTAAATAAACACTGACAAATCATTTTAATAATCATTTATTAACAATATAATCATGCTGGGAACTATGTTACCCCAGAACATCTCCATTAACTTTCTGGGAACTATGTTACCCCAGAACAATAACAACCCCTGGGAACTATGTTACCCCAGAACAATAACAATCCCTGGGAACTATGTTACCCCAGAACAATAATAACCCCTGGGAACTATGTTACCCCAGAACAATAAAAACCCCTGGGAACTATGTTACCCCAGAACAATAACAACCCCTGGGAACTATGTTACCCCAGAACAATAATAACCCCTGGGAACTATGTTACCCCAGAACAATAACACATGATAAACATTTTATATATTCTGTGCATCAGGCCATATATATATAAATGTACAAGTATTTCCATACGATCGGTATGTACTTAAATACTTTAAATAAGACATGTTTTCCGCCCCGGGAAAATATAATTAAAACAATTCATTAAAAGGGGCTCGTGAAAACTCACCTTTTTGTGAGTCGGTGAGTAATATAAGGAACAGCTACGTGCCTGGATCTGTAATATAATATCTAGTCGTTACTATATAATTCCCATAACTTAAATACGCATCAATCGGTACATCTGGGAACATCGTTAACCCAGTACTGTACTCGATTCGGGGACAATGTTAACCCCGTGACACTTCTAAGGACTCAGATTGTGACATTGCTTAGAGTTTGACAGTCAATTTAGTTAAAGTGATGAAATTATAGCTCGGTTTGACACCCCGTTTGGCCGTGGGGCCCGTTTCCGTCATTTCGGTGCCGGAAACGGTAAAATCGGGTAAAATTACCCAAATCATCCGGATTATTTTCGGATGATTTATTTTTACTTAATTTACTTAGATTTATGAAATAGTTCATTTTTAGAGTTTTCATGTACCAGTCAGCTCGCTTATGCGAACTTTGCCGGTTTACACGTTTTAAGCTTTAAAAACTTGTTTTTATGTTCTTTTTAGCACAAATAATTACCCGATTAGTCTCGGGTCTTGAAATTTTGCACAAAACTTAATTTGACAGTAAGGAATTTTGTAACAATTTTTCCAGATTTATTTTCTTATATTTACATTTATTTATCTATTTTTAAATCTTATTAAAACACTAAATATATCAAAAATACCAAAACACTTTAGAAAAATCCCAAATTTTTCTGGGATGATCTCTATCATCCTCATAACTTCCTGGAATTTTTCCAGATTTATTTTCCTATATTTACATTTATTTATCCATTTTTAAATCTTATTAAAACACTAAATATATCAAAAATACCAAAACACTTTAGAAAAATCCCAAATTTTTCTGGGATGATCTCTATCATCCTCATAACTTCCTGGAATTTTTCCAGATTTATTTTCCTATATTTACATTTATTTATCTATTTTTAAATCTTATTAAAACACTAAATATGTCAAAAATACCAAAACAATTTAGAAAAATCCCAAATTTTTCTGGGATGATCTCTATAATCCTCGTAACTTCCTGGAATTTTTCCAGATTTATTTTCTTATATTTACATTTATTTATCTATTTTTAAATCTTATTAAAACACTAAATATGTCAAAAATACCAAAACACTTTAGAAAAATCCCAAATTTTTCTGGGATGATATCTATCATCCTCATAACTTCCTGGAATTTTTCCAGATTTATTTTCCTATATTTACATTTATTTATCCATTTTTAAATCTTATTAAAACACTAAATATATCAAAAATACCAAAACACTTTAGAAAAATCCCAAATTTTTCTGGGATGATCTCTATCATCCTCATAACTTCCTGGAATTTTTCCAGATTTATTTTCCTATATTTACATTTATTTATCTATTTTTAAATCTTATTAAAACACTAAATATGTCAAAAATACCAAAACACTTTAGAAAAATCCCAAATTTTTCTGGGATGATCTCTATAATCCTCATAACTTCCTGGAATTTTTCCAGATTTAGTTTCTTATATTTACATTTATTTATCTATTTTTAAATCTTATTAAAACACTAAATATGTAAAAAATACCAAAACACTTTAGAAAAATCCCAAATTTTTCTGGGATGATCTCTATCATCCTCATATCTTTCTGGAATTTTTCCAGAATTTAAAACTTATTTTTCAAGCCATTTTCACCCAAAACCGAGCTAGAAAGCCCTAGAACTCGTTTCACCGAAAAGCCTACTTAGACTTTTCCAACTGAGCTCAAATTTTGTGGGTGACTTTTATGTGTTATAAAAAACTTATCTTAAATTTTCCGGAATTTTTCATCATGTTTTGCTATTTTTCACTATTTTTGGCCAAAACCGAGCATTAAATTCACCAAATATTCATCTTTTATCCAAAAATTACCAAAAATTCACAGATCTCATATTTTCATGTGTAGATCATCTCTGTGAAATTTCGTGACCCGACTCTAAGCACACGAAAATCTGTCCAAATTTCATAAACACACGAAAACCGAACTATTTTGTGTTTTCTAGCTTTAGATCGCAAGGATCTCGGTTTCTAGCCTTTGCTAGCCGCTAGATACAACACTTACAAGCACAATAACACTATACCAAGCAAACTATACCAACAATCAAACCATTTCTTTCAAAGTGTCGGTTTTTATATAAAAACAAAGGTTTTAACCGTAAAAATCCGTTCTCGACTCTTTTTACTCATTTCTTGGACCAAGATCCCTTATATAACATGTATACATCTCTTGATCATGCAAGAGTCGATTTCATCTCGGGTTTTCACCCATCTTTCACATGGAAACTCATTTTTACAAGATTTCAACCGTAAAAATTCATTCTAAACACTTTTAACTAATTACTTGGATCAAGATCCTTTGTATAACTTGTATACATCCCTTGATCACACGAGAATCGGTTTCATCTCGGGTTTTCACCCTTTGTTCACATGAAAACCTCCTTTTCTCAATATTGTAGAATTAGAAACAAGAATCAAGCCTTAAAACATGTATTATACCTTCAATTCTTGGTTAAAAATGGTGGATTTTGGATGAACACTTTGAAGATATGAGAGATTTGAGAGAGTTTTGGGAGTGAAGTGTGGTAAAAAAAAAGAAAATGAAATGAATAATAAGGGATAGGGCCGATCGGCCTCCCTTAAGGGGTGGGGTGGGTCCCACACATCCATTCTAAGCCACATATTCGGATTACGCAATCCGGATAATGTTGTGGATAATCTGGCTCAGTTCGTTTCTCGTTTAAACTCGTAATTCAGCTTAAAACGAGCATAGAATGGTCGTTTTTCGGGTCAAAATAAAATTTACATAAAACCGACATAAAAACTTTAAAAACATAAACCATGACATTAAAACATCATATTATTAATAATTACGCATCTTTTTCGGCTTGATTGATCATCTCTTGCTTGGTTTGATGTTAAAGGTTTCGTTTATCGTACCGACGTACCAATAAATCGAAATCCTTTTTCTGTGCTATAATTCACTTATCCCGAAGCATTAATACTTCGTAAACATCACTAAACATTATATACTTCGTCTATGATGAAATTCCCGATTCGTTCGGGTTTCAATAACCGATCATTGATTAATTGTAATTCCAATACGATTCACTATATAATTGAGTATGATTCATACTGTGAACCATATATATTCGTATCAACGTGCTATAACTCATATAATCAATATTAAATAACACGTAAATAGTATATTCCGGCTAGGGTATACCTGGATTTGCCGGAATCGTTACATTCTCCCCCCGTTATAAAAATTTCGTCCTCGAAATTTTACGCGTCAACTACTTCCTTTTGAGGAAATAGGTGGGGGTATTTCTTCCGAAATTCATCCTTTCGTTCCCAAGTAAATTCTGGGCCTCGTTGCGAATTCCATCTAACTTTGACCAACGAGATCTTATTGTGTCTAAGTTGCTTGATCTTACCGTCCACTATTTCAATGGGCTCCTCTACGAAGTTGAGCTTATCATTTATTTGAACACCCTCTAAGGGTAACACCGATGTCTCATCCGCCAGACATCTTTTCAAATTTGACACATGAAACACGTTATGAACTGCACTTAGTTCCTCAGGCAGTTCTAGTCGGTAAGCTACCGGACCGATCTTTGCAGTGATGTTGAATGGTCCAATGTATCTAGGGGCCAACTTCCCCGCCTTTCCAAATCTGACCACTCCTTTCCAGGGTGATACTTTCAAATATACCTTTTCACCCTTCTCAAATGACAACGGTTTTCGACGGGTATCGGCATAACTCTTCTGCCGATCCCGCGCGGCTTTCAAGTTGTTCTTAATTTCAAGAATCTTGCTGGTCGTCTCCTGGACCAGATCCGATCTAATGACCTGCGAGTCACCCACTTCAGACCAGCAAAGTGGTGATCGGCACTTCCGTCCATACAATGCTTCATAAGGTGCTGCCTTTATACTGCTATGGTAGCTGTTATTATAGGAAAATTCAACGAGTGGGAGATGTTGATCCCAATTTCCCTTAAAGTCCAGTACGCAGGCACGAAGCAAATCCTCCAAAGTTTGAATGGTCCTCTCAGACTGACCATCGGTCTGAGGGTGGTAAGCCGTGCTTAGGTCAATACGTGTTCCCAATGCTTCTTGAACAGCTTGCCAAAGTTTGGAGGTGAAATGGCTATCCCTATCGGAGATGATCGAGATGGGGATGCCATGACGAGACACTATTTCATTTATATAAATTTGCGCGAGTCTCTCGGTGTTATAATTGTTTCTAATTGGAATAAAATGTGCCGATTTGGTTAATCTATCCACGATTACCCAAATTGCATCATTTCCCCGGGATGTCTTAGGGAGGTGTGTCACGAAATCCATTGTGATTTGCTCCCATTTCCATTCGGGAATCTCCGGTTGTTGTAACATCCCCGAGGGTTTCTGGTGTTCCGCCTTAACCCTCGCATACGTCGTACACTTGCCGACGTAGGTGGCTATATCCTTTTTCATACCCGGCCACCAGTAGAACTCCTTCACATCCTTATACATCTTATCCGATCCCGGATGTATGGAATATTTCGATTTATGCGCTTCATCCATGATCAAACCACGAAGGTCATGGAGGGTCGGGATCCAAATCCGATTTTTGAAATAGAGAATTTCGTCCACACGCTGTTCGAAATTCTTCTCATTCCCGTAAAGTCCTTCTTTATCCAATTGGTCCTCTTTCAACGCCTCGCGTTGAGCGACTCGAATCAAATCCGAAAGGCTCGATTGGACTACCATTCCCAACGCTCGCACGCGTAGTGGCTTGACTCGATCCTTTCTACTCAAGGCATCGGCTACAACGTTAGCCTTGCCGGGGTGATACCGTATGTCACAGTCATAGTCACTTAATAATTCGATCCATCTTCGTTGCCTCATATTCAGTTCTTTTTGATCGAATATGTGTTGCAAACTTTTATGATCAGTGAATATGGTGCACTTTGTACCGTAGAGATAGTGTCTCCAGATTTTAAGTGCAAAGATGACTGCTCCCAGTTCCAAGTCATGAGTAGTGTAGTTTTTCTCATGAACTTTCAACTGTCGAGACGCATAGGCTATGACCTTTTTATTTTGCATTAACACGCATCCTAACCCTTTACGGGATGCGTCACAATATACAACAAATCCATCGTCTCCGTCGGGGAGACTTAAGATTGGCGCTTGACACAACCTTTGCTTTAGCGTTTGAAACGCCGTTTCCTGCTCTTCACCCCATTCATATTTCCGATCCTTTTGAGTCAGGAGGGTTAAAGGTTGGGCGATGCTGGAAAAGTTCTCTATAAATCGCCGATAGTATCCAGCTAAGCCTAAGAATTGGCGGATTTCCTTCGGAGATTTAGGCGCTTGCCAATCCTTAATTGCTTCAACTTTACTCGGATCAACGTGTATTCCTTGGTGGTTTATAACGTGACCGAGGAATTGCACCTCTTGTAACCAGAAGTTACACTTGGAGAATTTTGCATACAACTTCTCCTGATCCAAAAGCTCCAAAACTAACCTCAAATGTCGCTCATGTTCTTCTTTACTTTTTGAATATATCAAAATATCGTCAATAAATACAATGACGAATTTGTCGAGATAGGGTTTACAGACTCGGTTCATGAGATCCATGAACACCGCTGGCGCATTTGTTAGCCCAAAAGGCATAACTAGAAATTCGTAGTGGCCGTAGCGAGTCCGAAACGCGGTTTTTGGGATATCCTCCTCTTGAATTCTAACTTGGTGGTATCCCGATCTAAGATCAATTTTTGAGAAATAGCTCGCACCTTGTAGTTGGTCGAACAAATCATCGATCCGGGGAAGAGGATACCTATTTTTTGATGGTTAACTTATTCAATTCCCTGTAGTCAATGCACATTCGAAGGCTTCCGTCCTTCTTTTTCACAAATAGTACAGGTGCACCCCACGGGGAATAGCTGGGACGAATAAATCCCTTATCCAACAATTCCTGCAACTGGTTGGATAATTCTTGCATCTCGGACGGTGCAAGTCTGTAAGGGGCCTTAGCAACAGGGCCAGCTTGTGGTAACAGATCGATTCTGAATTCGACCTGTCGGGTTGGCTGTAATCCAGGAAGTTCCTCTGGAAAAACTTGTGGAAATTCGCGTACCACGGGAATATCGTCCACCCGTTTTTCCTCAGAATCAGCGGCCGTCAGGCTCGCTAGATACGCCACACATCCCTGACGTATATATTTCAACACCTTGAGGTGGGATATAAATGGTATCATGGTGCCGGATTTTTCTCCCTGCACTAATACTTCCTCGTCATCCGACACCCGGATCTTGACGGTTTTCTTTTCACAGTTTATTTCTACCCTATTACGTGCCAACCAATCCATTCCCACTATCACGTCAAAACTACCCAATTCTACCGGTAATAAGTCGATCAGGAAAGATTGTTCGCTCAGAATAAAAGGGCAATTCCGAACAATCCGATTAACTATCATGGTTTTACCGTTAGCGACCTCTACGGTGTAGGGTTCTATGGTTTCACCAATAGGAAGGTTTGCTATCGAAAGGAATCTAACGGAGACAAAACTTCTATCGGCGCCTGTATCAAATAATACAGAAGCGTAATGATCAGAGACGAGGAAGGTACCTGTCACTACGCTGGGGTCCTGGCGCGCCTCGTTCGCTCCCATCACAAATGCTCGGCCTCGCGCCGGATTGGACGACGATGGCTGACCCGCGAGTTGTCTCCCGTTTCCTCCCTGATTCAGTTTCGGGCAGTTCCTTTTGAAGTGATCCGTGCTGCCGCATTCGTAGCAAGCACGGCTAGTGGTCACCATCTGGTTTCCTTGCGGGTTCTGCTGTCGGGCTGGTTGAGTTCTAAATGGTTGCGCCCGAATAGGTTGTGGTTGTCAGTTCAGGTTGTTCAGATTTGTCTTACAATTTGGTGCGTAGTGTCCAACCCTGCCACACCGGTGGCACACCACCTCCTTGCACACGCCACTATGGTGGTAACCACATTTCCCGCACCTAGGAAACGTTCCCTTCTGCGGGTCTTGCCTTCCGCCCGAACTAGTCATGGCATAGCTCTGGGCAGCGGGCCTAGCTCGTTTGCTTTGCTGCTTTTCTTTGACTCCATGATCATGCGCACCCCGTTTTCCCCCAGCGGATTCTCCTGTCACCTTTAGTGATCCGCTCCGCAAGAAATCATACGTGACTATGCCAGCCTGTCACTGCACTTTCATACGTCCGGTGTCCCCCCGCGTTGACTATACTCCTCACTACTGGAGTAAGTCCCCAAATATAACGTTCCACCCTCTTCGTCTCCGGGGTGACCAACCACGGTACTAATCGTGACAGTTCATTGAACCGATTGGTATAACCCAAGTGGTCCGCCCCCTTCATCTCCAGATTCCACAACTCATTTTCCAGTTTCTGCAATTCATTCTTTGGACAGAAATGTTCCAACACAAGAGCCTTAAGCTCCGTCCAGGTCATGTGGTTTGTCGCCACCTGACCTCGAGTCTGTACTATGGTGTTCCACCATGTCAAGGCATGGTCGGTGAATGTACAGGTGGCGTACTTAACGATACAATCCTCGGGACAGTTGCTAATATTCACCACTGATTCGATTTTCTCTATCCATTTAACTAACCCATTCGGTCCTTCAGACCCGCTAAACTCTAATGGCTTGCACAACATGAAATCCTTGATCGAACATCCCCTGGATGCACGAATTGGTTCCGTACGGTTTGTCTCTACCGTAGGTATAGGGCCATTGCTGTCAGTAACGACCACCCTAGGCGGTGCGTCATTACTCGGAATAGTGTTATCATTCCTTGGAGGATTAGCATTTTGTTCCCCGTCATTATTTATGGGCGTTTGATTGCTCGGAGGGGTTGGATTGGTCGAGTTATTAATACTGGCGGCGATGCGCGATACTATATCCGGTATCGCCGCCTCCAACTGTTGAGCAATCAAACGGCTCACATCTACTTCCGATATTTTCGTTGATCGTTTCGGTGCCATTCTACACAATCATCAAAGAAATACATATAATCAATACCATCTCAAATCATAAAACACAATACATATTTCATTCATTAGTAAACATGGATACATATTATACAAACATCAGTTTACATACTTTCCAGTCATCATTACATAACTAAGTTTTAATACAAAGGGCCTATGTTGGTATCATCCTCGACATAACCCGCAATGGGTCAGTGCTTGAATGATACCCAAAAGTATCGATAATGATATGCCCTACAAGAGACCCCCTATGGGCCAGTGGTTGTACTATAACTAAACAAGATTCACTCCGTGTTAGTATCACCACTAACTACTTACACGGAGTATCAAAAAGCGGTTCAAGATTCTACCATCTAACACATCTACACATGGTGGTAAACCAACCCCACCAACACCGCCACCAGCACCACCAACACCGCCACCATAACCCGCATTCGGGTTTCCATCTGGCCGATCAACCAGTGGGAGTATGAGCACTCACTTTTTAACTGGTTAATAGCATACTGGTGGTCCAGTATGCTGTCCCCGAGGTACGCCCGCCTCTGTACCCCCACGACCAGGGCGGCCGAGTGCTCGTTCACCTGTTCGGTGAGAACACGTAGCCAAGCCGCCAAGTCCCGTTCCTGCCTCGGAAGACCCCACACAGGTAGGGTCGCAGGCTCGGGCTGGGGGCGGGAGGACTCGCCCCTATGGTAAGTGGATCTGGGTGGGGTAACAGTGGGCGGAACATACGGGGCACTGATCCGCGCCGTGAGGCGGGGACCGTGTCTGGGGGGAATCGGGGCGGTCTGTGGTGGGGGCGGGGTAGGAGACCTGGTAACCCTAGCAGGGGAGGGTAAACTAGCACTCCTAGCTGGGGTGGTCTGTCTAGAAGTACTATGACTAGCCTCCGAAGGCTCGGAGCTGGGTGCTACACTTGGGCTTCCAGAGGCCCCGGAACTGACCTCTTCCGGGTCCTCTTCCGTCGACACACTAGGTGTTCTTGCCATTTTTACCTGCACACAAGTTAACAAACATATAGTCCCTTTCCATAGTGTAATTCATAATTAAATTAATCATGCACTTACTTATACCATTTTGCCACATAGTAATATTATTATACATTTACACATATGTTGCCAATTTTTACCTATTTAAGTCCCCCGTGACTTCCCCTGAATTCCCTCGTGCAGACAAGCCTGTTATTATGTTCCGGACCATAATAACCCACTTGTCCATCCAAGTTCATCCCGATCTCGTCACAATATATTATTAGTTGATATTCAGATCCTATAATACTTGAGCTACTGGTTATATTTTAGGTATCTTTTTCAGACATCCTAATTCTTTATAACCAATGGCTCTGATACCAAGTTCTGTAACACCCCGTAACCGCAGCGGAAACGTACACGGGATGCAACAGACACATCTGATATCAACAGCATTGCTTATAAAGAAAATACCACTACATTAATTTATAACATATTACATTGTTGCGAGTTTCATTACTGACTAGGTGTTACACACATATTTTACCGATAAGACATTAATAAATTCATTACAAAACATAGAGCAGCAAGCTTCCAACAGGTAGCACAGATAGTTAAGCACATATCAATCATTCCAACTTGGGCATACCTAGAAAACATGTAAAGAAAACGGGTCAACTACGAATAGTTGGTGAGTTTCACTAATTTAAATAAACACTGACAAATCATTTTAATAATCATTTATTAACAATATAATCATGCTGGGAACTATGTTACCCCAGAACATCTCCATTAACTTTCTGGGAACTATGTTACCCCAGAACAATAACAACCCCTGGGAACTATGTTACCCCAGAACAATAATAACCCCTGGGAACTATGTTACCCCAGAACAATAATAACCCCTGGGAACTATGTTACCCCAGAACAATAATAACCCCTGGGAACTATGTTACCCCAGAACAATAAGAACCCCTGGGAACTATGTTACCCCAGAACAATAACAACCCCTGGGAACTATGTTACCCCAGAACAATAATAACCCCTGGGAACTATGTTACCCCAGAACAATAACACATGATAAACATTTTATATATTCTGTGCATCAGGCCATATATATATAAATGTACAAGTATTTCCATACGATCGGTATGTACTTAAATACTTTAAATAAGACATGTTTTCCGCCCCGGGAAAATATAATTAAAACAATTCATTAAAAGGGGCTCGTGAAAACTCACCTTTTTGTGAGTCGGTGAGTAATATAAGGAACAGCTACGTGCCTGGATCTGTAATATAATATCTAGTCGTTACTATATAATTCCCATAACTTAAATACGCATCAATCGGTACATCTGGGAACATCGTTAACCCAGTACTGTACTCGATTCGGGGACAATGTTAACCCCGTGACACTTCTAAGGACTCAGATTGTGACATTGCTTAGAGTTTGACAGTCAATTTAGTTAAAGTGATGAAATTATAGCTCGGTTTGACACCCCGTTTGGCCGTGGGGCCCGTTTCCGTCATTTCGGTGCCGGAAACGGTAAAATCGGGTAAAATTACCCAAATCATCCGGATTATTTTCGGATGATTTATTTTTACTTAATTTACTTAGATTTATGAAATAGTTCATTTTTAGAGTTTTCATGTACCAGTCAGCTCGCTTATGCGAACTTTGCCGGTTTACACGTTTTAAGCTTTAAAAACTTGTTTTTATGTTCTTTTTAGCACAAATAATTACCCGATTAGTCTCGGGTCTTGAAATTTTGCACAAAACTTAATTTGACAGTAAGGAATTTTGTAACAATTTTTCCAGATTTATTTTCTTATATTTACATTTATTTATCTATTTTTAAATCTTATTAAAACACTAAATATATCAAAAATACCAAAACACTTTAGAAAAATCCCAAATTTTTCTGGGATGATCTCTATCATCCTCATAACTTCCTGGAATTTTTCCAGATTTATTTTCCTATATTTACATTTATTTATCCATTTTTAAATCTTATTAAAACACTAAATATATCAAAAATACCAAAACACTTTAGAAAAATCCCAAATTTTTCTGGGATGATCTCTATCATCCTCATAACTTCCTGGAAGTTTTCCAGATTTATTTTCCTATATTTACATTTATTTATCTATTTTTAAATCTTATTAAAACACTAAATATGTCAAAAATACCAAAACACTTTAGAAAAATCCCAAATTTTTCTGGGATGATCTCTATCATCCTCATAACTTCCTGGAATTTTTCCAGATTTATTTTCCTATATTTACATTTATTTATCTATTTTTAAATCTTATTAAAACACTAAATATGTCAAAAATACCAAAAAACTTTAGAAAAATCCCAAATTTTTCTGGGATGATCTCTATCATCCTCATATCTTCCTGGAATTTTTCCAGAATTTAAAACTTATTTTTCAATCCATTTTCACCCAAAACCGAGCTAGAAAGCCCTAGAACTCGTTTCACCGAAAATCCTACTTAGACTTTTCCAACTGAGCTCAAATTTTGTGGGTGACTTTTATATATTATAAAAAACTTATCTTAAATTTTCCGGAATTTTTCATCATGTTTTGCTATTTTTCACTATTTTTGGCCAAAACCGAGCATTAAATTCACCAAATATTCATCTTTTATCCAAAAATTACCAAAAATTCACAGATCTCATATTTTCATGTGTAGATCATCTCTGTGAAATTTCGTGACCCGACTCTAAGCACACGAAAATCTGTCCAAATTTCATAAACACACGAAAACCGAACTATTTTGTGTTTTCTAGCTTTAGATCGCAAGGATCTCGGTTTCTAGCCTTTGCTAGCCGCTAGATACAACACTTACAAGCACAATAACACTATACCAAGCAAACTATACCAACAATCAAACCATTTCTTTCAAAGTGTCGGTTTTTATATAAAAACAAAGGTTTTAACCGTAAAAATCCGTTCTCGACTCTTTTTACTCATTTCTTGGACCAAGATCCCTTATATAACATGTATACATCTCTTGATCATGCAAGAGTCGATTTCATCTCGGGTTTTCACCCATCTTTCACATGGAAACTCATTTTTACAAGATTTCAACCGTAAAAATTCTTTCTAAACACTTTTAACTAATTACTTGGATCAAGATCCTTTGTATAACTTGTATACATCCCTTGATCACACGAGAATCGGTTTCATCTCGGGTTTTCACCCTTTGTTCACATGAAAACCTCCTTTTCTCAATATTGTAGAATTAGAAACAAGAAAAAGGCTTAAAACATGTATTATACCTTCAATTCTTGGTTAAAAATGGTGGATTTTGGATGAACACTTTGAAGATATGAGAGATTTGAGAGAGTTTTGGGAGTGAAGTGTGGTAAAAAAAAAGAAAATGAAATGAATAATAAGGGATAGGGCCGATCGGCCTCCCTTAAGGGGTGGGGTGGGTCCCACACATCCATTCTAAGCCACATATTCGGATTACGCAATCCGGATAATGTTGTGGATAATCTGGCTCAGTTCGTTTCTCGTTTAAACTCGTAATTCAGCTTAAAACGAGCATAGAATGGTCGTTTTTCGGGTCAAAATAAAATTTACATAAAACCGACTTAAAAACTTTAAAAACTTAAACCATGACATTAAAACATCATATTATTAATAATTACGCATCTTTTTCGGCTTGATTGATCATCTCTTGCTTGGTTTGATGTTAAAGGTTTCGTTTATCGTACCGACGTACCAATAAATCGAAATCCTTTTTCTGTGCTATAATTCACTTATCCCGAAGCATTAATACTTCGTAAACATCACTAAACATTATATACTTCGTCTATGATGAAATTCCCAATTCGTTCGGGTTTCAATAACCGATCATTGATTAATTGTAATTCCAATACGATTCACTATATAATTGAGTATGATTCATACTGTGAACCATATATATTCGTATCAACGTGCTATAACTCATATAATCAATATTAAATAACACGTAAATAGTATATTCCGGCTAGGGTATACCTGGATTTGCCGGAATCGTTACATATTATATGATTGCTTGTCGGTACGTGAACGATCTTCGGATATTGCACATATTGTCGGGTTATAAATAAAGATATGAATATTGTATGTAATGTAAGGATGATATATGAACGTTATGAAAGAAAGCTTTCTGGTACTTGAACGATCTTCGGATATTGCACGTGTCGGTAAGGGAAATGATCTCTAAGTGGTTATAAGTGTGTAAATGTTATGGTGTGACTTGCTTATTATGTAAATGGTGTAATGATATGAAGTGTGTTGTAGACAAGTAGAGGTAGAGCGTGTTAGAAGTGGCAAGAGTCTAGTAAGTGTGATAGTGGCATGACGATAGTACGTGGTAGGGTAAGCCTATACGTGACTTCGTTATTAAAGTGGCAAAGTGGCATGATGTTATACGTTATTAAAGTGGCAAAGTATCTAAGTGGTAGGGGTAAATAAGAGGTTAAGTGGTAAGGTGAGCAGGTTAGATCGTGGACTACGTGTCTTCAGATACGTATATGATGCATGTAGTGGTTGTATGACATGTTGCTTGATTAACTAGAACTCACTCAACGTAGCTGACTTTTAGTATGCACACAGGTGAGTGTTGATGCATAAATGTCAGTAGTTCATATGTCTAATGTCTGTAATCGAGTCTGTAATATTGTTTATGTATTTTTTTGTTTAAAGCGAAGTTGTTGACAAGTTTGCTTAGGCGAACTTGTTAACCAAGCGAAGTTGTTGACAAGTTCGCCTAGGCGAACTTGTTGAACGAGCGAAGTTATGGACAACTTCGCCTGAGGCGAAGTTGTCGTGTATTTATATAGGGTACGGCTGTCGATTAAGTGGTTAGTAGTTCGAGTTACGTGTAATTCAGCGAGTCAAGTGACGTGAGGTCGAGAGTCTGTAAGTATCACGGTTTGAGTTATTAATATAACGTGTGTTTGTTCGTATCGTATTCGTGTGTTCGTGTGAGCTTGTATTCTACGTCCGTAACGATCTACACAGGGATTCCGCACCTGTGTATATCGGGATATCTCGTGTGATCCATCCAGGGAACCTACAATTGGTATCAGAGCTTTTGCTCGATTGTGTGGTTCGGGATATTCACGCGGGTGTAGATTTGTCCCGTTTCGACTATTCACGGGACGAGTTTTTGGTGTTTTTGTTCAATCTAGCCTCCTACCAGTGTGTTGAAGCCTTTAAACCGTCAAAAACGTCGTTAAAATCCGAGTTTCAGATCTGCAGAAAGTTTAAGTTCGTCAGGCGAAGTTGCTGTTCATCAGGCGAAGTTGCCGTCAGGATACGTAGGGTTTCGGCGAATATATAAGGAGAAGCGAAGTTATTTACAACTTCGCCTACCTCCTCAACTTCGCCTAACTCAGCGAAGTTCTCATCAAGTTCGCCTAGCTCAGCGAAGTTCTCATCAAGTTCGCCTACTTTCTAAGTTCGCTTACCCTAAGCGAAGTTAATCTCAACTTCGCCCAGTCACGCGAATTTTAGAAATATCCAGCGAAGTTATTACTTAAGCGAAGTTATCCTTAACTTCGCCTACAGTACTGTTCAGAGGAAATTGTTTTAACTTCGCCTACTCAGAATTTTTCGGGGTTCTTAGTCTTAAAGAAGGATGTCGTCGATCAACATTTCGGAGCTTGTAAAGATGGAAGTTGAAGCGGGGTCAGCTACAAAGGCCCCAAGGTTGCTGAAGGGAACCGATTTTGTCGCGTGGAAGGATCGGTTCATACAATACGTTAAGTACCAGGATGCGAAAATGTGGGTATGCATCCAAGATGGATATATTCCACCAGTCATGGAGTATGAGGGTCGAGACCAAATCAAGAAATATAGTAAAATGGAAGAGGAGGAGAAAAAGATGTAAAAAGCCGAAAGCAAGGCTCATGCTGCAATCACAATGGCTCTTCCACAGGAGATCCTCCATACGTTCAGAAAGTATACATCAGCTAGAGAGCTTTGGGAAGCTCTTGTGAACAGATTTGAAGGGAATATAGGTATTCGGGCTTCAAAGATAAAGTTGCTCAAAACTCAATTTTCAGTCTTTAAGTACTTGAAGAACGAATCTCTTGATGATATTATCACTCGATATTATCATCTAATGACTGAATTGAGTAACTACTCCATTTCCTACCGAGAAGAAGAGATTGTGGAAAAGCTTCTCGATGCCCTCCCACCAAAATGGGAGATGTATACTGTGCTGATGAGGGAAGACAAGGACTTCCCTACTTATGATCTTGAAACCACTGTCAACAAGCTCAGAACTTTTGAGCTTAATATGGTAAGAAAAGAAACATCTATGGATCAGGTTCAAGATCCAGGAATGTACGGTGCTAAAGTAAACTCCAATTCAAATTCAAAGACTGATTCTGCCGCCTACTACTCGAAGAGCGAGTCGGGTGCCAAGTCTTCACAGGAGGGGCATGTGTCAGTAAACTCAAATGGGGATGTTTGCTTTGTTGCGGGTGGATCAAGTGGTACTCAACAGACAGCAAGCAAGATTAGTGGATCTTCAAGTTCCTCAAGCAATAATTACTCTAAGATGCCAATGAGCGTCAAATCTGCTGAAGAGCAGTTTGGCCTCTATGCTTCGTTTATTGCTTCATATGAAAACTATATTCAAGGAAAGGTTGTTGATCCAGCGATGCTGGATGAAGACTATGACCAGATCGATGCTGATGATCTGGAGGAAATGGATTTACAATGGCAGATGGCCATGATAGTGAGGAGAGTGAAGAAGTTTATGAGAAAGACGGGGAGAAAGTTTGTTGGTGGCAGGCCAGGGTTCGACAAGTCTAAGGTGAGGTGCTATAACTGTCAACAAAACGGGCACTTTGCCAAAGAGTGTAGAAACGAGCGAGTTGAACGTGGTTATGGCCGGTCTGCACAGCACACTGGGAATAGTAAAGAAGTCAATGCCATGATGTCCAGAGAAGCAGGTGAATACAACTGGAACCTGCATTCAAATGAAACTAGTGAACAGGCAAATATGGCTAAGGTTGAGAATGAAGAACGTGAGAAGATTACCGGAGAAGAGAAAGCTACTGGTAAGGAAAAAGCTTTCAAGACAGATAACAAGGATCAACTCTCCGAGGTAAGTTCTAAACCTATATGTACTAAATGTGAGAATTTGTCTGAGCAACTTGCTACCATAACTGATCAGTATGTTCGTTTAGATGCTGAATTTAAAACTCTTAAAGAAGATCATCACTTTATGAAAGCAAGAGAAAACAGTTACAAAGTTAAAATAAAAGCGTGTGAAAAGGATGTTAAAAGCTTAAAAACAAAACTTGCTGAAAAAATTGAAGTAATTGATCTAAGTTATGAGGTTTTAGAAGAAAAGACTAAGCTGATTGCTGAACGAGAAAAGCGGATTGCTGACCACCAGGTGAAAGTGGTGGAACTGAACCGAAAACTTGAACAGTTCAGAAATTCCTCAGCTATTCTTGATCATCTTGTTAGTGATCAAGGTACCTCTACAAAGAGGGGAGGAATTGGTTATCACGAGGTTCCACCACCTTATAACCACAATTACACTTTTAACCCTAGTGTTCAGAAATCTGTTGATTTTGAAGTTCCTCAGATAGTTCCAATCAAGGTTACGAGTAAAGAACCAAGTGTTAGTAGTGGCGAAACGAGTTCGCCTGTTTCAAGTGAGAAAATTTCTGTTACAAGTCCAGTCTCATCAGATTCGGATAAGTTGTCCGAATCGGGTAAGACAAAAGAGAAGGTAGTGTTACCCACTGGTGGAGAAAAAGATAAAAAGAGTACTCCACTCAACCCGTACGTCCCACCTTATGTGAGACGAACGGCAGGTAACACAGCCTCAACATCCAAAACAACCTTTGAAAAGAAAATGGAGCATAGGTGTTGTTTTAGATGTAATAAGTTAGGACATCTAGTTGCAGATTGCCCTCTGACGCCGAAATTCAGAGGTGTGAGGCCTATTAAAACTGAGCATAAGCCTAATGGTAATTTTAATACTGCTAAAAATGAAAACCCTTCAAAGTTCTGAAATGTAACTAATTCAGGTTTTCACAGAAACAAACCTCAGTTTAACAATGCTAATAACCAAACCACAAGATATAATACTTTCAATATACATAGGTTTGGAAGGTCTCACACTCAATTTCCAAGGAGATTTCCTAACAGGACTGACAGGAATTATCCAGATGCTAACTTTGGAAAGCAGAAGTACGGGATGTATAGATCCAAGACCAATTGGTCTTGGGTCCCTAGATTCTAATCCTTTGCTTTATTGTGCAGGAACAGTTGAACAGGGCTGCCCACAGTCTTTGGATTGTAGATAGCGGCTGTTCCCGGCACATGACGGGTAACAAATACTTGTTGCACGACTTAAAACCTGTTCAAGGAGCGAGAGTTAGCTTTGCCGGTGAAAGTGGAGGCAGAATTACTGGAAGAGGAACGGTGTCCAATGGAAAAATGACTCTTGAGAATGTGAACTTTGTAGAAGAGTTGAAGCACAATCTGCTGAGTGTGTCGCAGATTTGTGATAAGGAGTACACTGTTCATTTCACGAAGAATGAGGCGATCGTGTTGAAGCCTGGTTTTCAGATACCAGACGAGTGGATAGTGATGAAAGCTCCACGTGATACAAATACTTATGTGATGGATATGAGGTCTACTGAAATGGCCACGGAAGAATCATGTTTAATGACGAAAGCAAGCGAATCAGAATCCGAATTGTGGCACAGGAGGATGGGGCACATTCATCTTCGGAAGATGAACCACATTGTCAGGAAAGGACTTGTGATGGGCGTTCCCTTGAAAAGTTTTAACTTTGAAGACAAATGTATAGCATTCAAGAAGGGAAAGCAACACAAGAAATCCCATCTCACCAAGAAGGTCAACTCTATTGCCAGTACTCTAGAACTGCTTCACATGGATCTCTTCGGTCCCGTGAATGTAAAAAGTCTAGGAGGTACTTCTTACTGCTTGGTGATCACTGATGACTACTCGCGATATTCGTGGGTATATTTTCTGAAATCGAAAGATGGGACGGCTCAAATGGTGAAGAATTTGATTACCAAAGTTGAGAACGTCATGAGTAAAACAGTTAAGTTCATCAGAAGTGACAATGGAACGGAGTTCAAAAATTTTGAAATGGAGATCTTCTGTCTTCAGAAAGGAATTGAACACCAATACAGCGCTCCGTATACTCCGCAACAGAATGGAGTGGCTGAAAGGAAGAACCGAACTTTAATTGAAGGAGCCAGAACTATGCTGGCAGATTCGAAGCTTCCTGTGATGTTCTGGGCTGAAGAGGTTGCTACAGCCTGCTATGTTCTGAATAGAGTGTTAACTGTTAAGAGACTTGGTATAACATGTTACGAGCTTATGCATGGAAGGAAGCCCAACTTGAGTGGTCTTGAACCATTCGGGTCCCCTTGTTCGATCTTGAAGACAAATTCTAAATTTGGAGAAGTAGCCGATGAAGGAATATTAGTCGGTTATGTTGTTGGTACTCCCAACAGACGTGTCTTCAATACTTCGACTTGCAAGGTGGAGGTGGTGTGTAACACCGACATCACAAGTTACCTACCGCCAAAACCTAGCAATGGACCTGCTGAGCTTTTCGACTATGTTAAGCTTTTTAAGTCGTTTAACATACTGGATTTGGAAATTTCTGAATAAGAAGAAAGAGCTGCGACGAAGATGATACTTGATGAGGAAGAAAATCTATTGCAAAGACAGCTGATTGATAAATGTCAACCTTCCTCATCAAACACTATCGGTACCCCTGCTGCCTCTGCTGAAGAAGAATTTATCAATCCTTTTCACTCTCAGCATGAAACAACCATTGATGAGATCTCTTCTAATTTGGAAGATAATTTGCATGTCGGTTCTGTTCCGACCACGAGAATTCATAAAGATCACCCTTTGGATAATGTGATTGGTGATGTGTCCTCAGGTGTAAAAACGAGAAGTAGCTTGAATGAACACACCTGTGTTTATACAAGCATTAAGGAGACAGGAATAATCAATGAATGCCTGTACACATGCTTTATAAGCCAGATTGAATCGAAGAATTATAAAATGGCTTTAAAGGACAGCTCGTGGGTCGAAGCCATGCAAGAAGAGTTGGCTCAATTCGAGAAGATGGAAGTTTGGACTTTGGTTGAAAAACCAAAGAATGTGCATGTGATAGGCACAAAATGGGTGTTCAAGTGCAAGAGAGATGATAAGGGGATTATTATAAGAAACAAGGCGAGGCTAGTCGTTAAAGGTTTTAATCAACAAGAGGGGATTGATTATAACGAAGTGTTCGCTCCTGTCGCCAGGTTGGAAGCCATAAGATTGTTTTTAGCGTTTGCTGCTTATGAAAAGATGAAGGTGTTTCAGCTAGATGTGAAGAGTGCGTTTTTGAATGGGAAAGTTGATGAGGTTGTGTATGTTGAGCAACCTCCGGGTTTTCCTGACCCAGACTTTCCAGATCACGTGTACAGGTTGAGCAAGGCGTTGTATGGATTACATCAGGCACCTCGTGCCTGGTATGCAACTTTATCGGATTACTTGCTCGAGAATGGTTTTGAAAGAGGGAAAATTGATAGCACGTTGTTCTTCAAAAGAGATGGAAGCGACTTCCTGCTAGTACAAGTCTACGTGGATGACATTATATTTGCTGCGTCAAAAGTCTCCATGTGTCAGGAGTTTGAAGCCGTCATGAAGAGAAGGTTTGAAATGAGTGCTATGGGTGAACTAACTTTCTTTCTAGGATTGCAGGTTGATCAGAAGAAGGACGGGATGTTCATTCATCAGACGAAGTATGTTCATGATGTGCTCAAGCGATTCAAGATGGAGGACAGTTCTCCATATGATACTCCAATCTGCGTAAATCACAAATTGGGTGCTGAAGTAGACGGTGATGCAGATGTGGACGCAACTCAATATCGGGCAATAATAGGTTCTTTAATGTACTTAACTGCATCTAGGCCTGATATAATGTTTGCTGTTTGTCTTTGTGCACGTTTTCAGGCAAATCCAAAAGAATCTCATTTGAAAGGTGCAAAGAGGATACTGCGGTATCTCAAGGGCAAGCCGAAGCTGGGGTTGTGGTACCCGAGAGGAGGAGACTTGGAGCTGGTCGCTTACACAGATTCTGATTATGGAGGGTGCAATCAGAGTCGGAAGTCAACAACTGGAGGATGTCAGTTTCTTGGTGGCAGATTGGTATCGTGGCAGTGCAAGAAGCAGACTTCAGTCGCAATTTCAACCTGTGAGGCAGAATACATGGCAGCATCCAACTGCTACTCTCAGGTTCTTTGGATTCAACAACAGTTGCGCGACTATGGTCTGAATTTCTTACTTACTCCTATTTGCATTGAAACACAGCTGCTATCTCAGTAACTAACAATCCCGTGAAACATAGTAAAACTAAACACATTGACATACGTCATCATTTCATACGGGATTGTGCTGAGAAGAAACTGATAATGCTTGAAAAGGTGGATACGCTTGATAATTTCGCTGATTTATATACTAAAGCGTTTGACAAATCCAGATTTCAAAACCTTATTGAACTGAATGGGATGATCAATCCCGAGTAACCATGCTTTTCTAGTGATATTTAAAAAAAAAAAAAAAAAAAAACGTCACTAATCGCTTAAAAATATGTCGGTTACATCAGTTTGAAGGACTTGTCTTCGGATATGTTTTGGTCCTCATTTTCTACTTGTAGATTTTGAGGATAGCCATTAACCAGATTACTGATAGTGACCGGGGCGATTTATGATGGGTTTTTCATTCTTTCGCTTAAAATTAGTCGATCATACTTAGTTAGAAGGACACATACTAGTATGTGGTCGGTCCAGCTGATCCATTGGATCTTCGGGATAGCCGTTTACCTGAAAACCTTGTTTTGGTCGGGGCGATTAATGTTAAAATTTTGAAAGAAAAGGGAAATGAAATTATTTTTCAAGTCTGTTACTTCGTAAGAAGTTCGTTAGCTATGTTTAACAGAAAATTGATCCAACCTTGGAAAATGATAGATATACTAATTCTGTGTGCTTAACTAGTGAAGTTATTAGGCTTAAAAGGCTTTAGGACAGTCATTGTATGTCATGGTAACTTTTTATGGTGCGTAAAAGTAGACGTGATACAAACTAAATCTACTTGATTTTACGTGGAAACTCCTTAAGAGTTTTGCATGTCTTCATATATATCTTTCCGAATGATAGGCAGAAAAGCGATTACCCAGTCATACACGAGCCCATGTGTGTTCTGATTCCCGTGAAGATAGCGTCTCAAGATACTGCATTGATCCAGATTCGGGACTTGCAGTTAATTTCTACTTTGAAGTCTATGTTTATTTGAAAATAAAAAAATAATAATAATAATAATAATTTGGAGTTATTGAAACATATTAGAGATGACAAAATCAAGATTTCTCAATCTTAGAGTAAGAAGAAGAACGGAAAACAGATGAAGAGTACCTACAACTTAATCAGACACTATGGGTCGAAATCAATTCGGGGTGACTTGGGGAAAGCCAAATACGCCTTGAGGATAGATAGGAGTCATCAACATCTCTGAGTTGTTGCCCACTTAAATTTTGAGGCTTAATCGAACCTAACTCGTATCACAGAAACGATGAAAACCACTTTAAGTTATACCTGCTTACAACCTGTCTATATATGTCATAATACAGCTAAACACGGATCTATGTGACAGTCACGTAGTTAGTATGATTCCTGTTCGGATCTTTTCTAAAATGTAGCAGTCCCTATCGAGACTGAAATTTGATCCCTTATACTTTAAATTTTTTAAGTTTTTGTACTTAGATAGTTTTATGATTTTTTAACTGGTTACTTAGACTTGATCGTGTCGTTTAGTTCTTCTAGGAAAGTTTTATAACTTAATTGGAAAAATGTTAAACTTATAAGGTTAAATTTTGTAAATATATAGGCGATGTTGTTGAACAGGCGAAGTTGTGGTTAACTTCGCCTAGGCGAAGTTATCCGTAACTTCGCCTGAATAACTCCGCCCATATATAAGGATTATCAACAGTCAATTCTGTTCATTAATCTCAAATTCAGCGAACTTATATTATTCACAGCGAACTTATACTGATCCTTCGTGTTATCTTGTTCTTCGATTTCAAACCGATCTAAAGGTTGTTTGGGTTCGTTTATCACATGTTATATGTTCTTTGATTAATCTAAGGTTGTTTCGACAACCGGGTAATACCGTCGGACCTTCAAATCGGTCTTTCAAAACTTGCTGTTACGTGTTAATAACTATACTGATCGTCAACATGTCCTTAACAAGCTTGGTTTAAGGGTCCTTAATCGTCTAAACTAGCCGAAACATTGGATTTTGAATTTTGAATTAAACTTACTGTCGCCGATTCAGATTCAGGCGAAGTTAGGGTTTAGGCGAAGTTATCCGTAACTTCGCCTGAAATTTAAATTCGCCTGAGGCGATGTTGTGATGAGGCGAAGTTAACATTAACTTCGCCTATATCATTTTAACTTAATATTAATTAGACGAACTTAAAGCTGAAGCGAAGTTGTTCCCAACTTCGCCTCAACTTTAACTTCGCCTATACAGAGTTTATCACAACTTCGCTCATGGTAACCAGCGAACTTGTGTTATTCGTTAACGTTTATCTAACTTGGTTAGTTTGTTGCAGATATGGCTGCGGTAGCTGGTGCTGGAGGTGCAGGAGGAGACGATGGTGATAACCAACGTCAATTTTTCCCGGGTCACAATATGTACATCACCCTTGACCCGGAGGCGAGCGGTGTGGACGATTACCGCGAGATCATAACTTTCCTCCTACGCTCGAGGATTTTTCATGCGATCACGAACACTCTGCCGATATCTCTAACAAATATCGAAGACTTTTGGCAGACGGTAGAATACGACTGTCGTGTTGAGCCCCCGGTCATGCGAGCGACTGTGAACAATCAACAAGTTCAGTTCAATTATGAACAGATTCGGGTGGCATTACGATTCGGTGAAGAGACTAGGGATGACCCTACAGAGTTCGTGGCTCCGTTCCGTGATGGAGCGTTTCTCCGAATGGGCTACTCTGGTCCATTAGGTGATACCCAGAGGAGGAAGGGTTTCCTTCTAGATCAGTGGCGCTTCCTCATGCACGTTATGATAGTTTGCATGTCTGGGAGGAAGGCGGGCACGGATGGTATGGGTGCGACCATGCAGTCTGCAATGACTGCACTGACTTACAATAAACGCTACAGTTTCAGTCAGATGGTCTTTTACGAGATAGACAGACAGAGGAGGGCGATGTCTCGGGAGCGGTTCATTATGTACCCACGGTTCATCCAGATGATATTGAACCATGTGGCTCCGAATCTACCTCAGAGACGCCCGATCAGATACGTAGAATCTGTGAGCAAACGTATCTTTGCTCAATGCCGCACTTCAAGTGCGAGGAGCAACCCTGAACGTCGTCCCAGGCATACTCCACTGTTTGGGTTTTTAATTAACCCAGAGTATGTTCCTGCTGGTGGGGACGAGTTCAGAGATCCTCAACCGCGACAGGCAAGAGCAACTCAAGCTCCACCTGCTGTGCCTGTTGTGTCGGCTGCTGAGGATATAGATCTTGATGCTGTTTTTGGAGGTCAAGGTTATTTTGATATGGATCAAGTTGGAGAGGTGAAGGTCTCGGCTGCACAAGGTACGGGTGTGAGTGTTACTAGAGCAGCAACGTCGATTGCTGACTCAGATTTGGATGAGATTATGAATGAGGGGAGACGGTTGATGGTGTCTCGAGAGAGAACGGTTGGGAAGAGAAAGAGAACGGAGGATGATGATGAGTTAGAAGAGGAAGAAGATATACATAAGCTGATAAGAAGATCAAGACAGGAAAGGACAGGTGCTGGCATGGGAGCTGGAGAGACTTCAAGGATGGTACGTTTTGCTCCGGCCGCACTGTCTGGTAAGTCTATCGTTCCTACTTCCGTACAGGTTACAGGTATAAGCGCTGCGGATGTTCCCGTGGTGGCTACATCATCTGCTGGCATTCCATCCATCACTGCTATCCAGACGTCGACTCCGGAGATCGTGTCTCTACCACCTCCAACGCTTACTCAGTCGGTGGTAGCTGCACGATTTGTAGAGTCAACGGTCGTTACTACTGCAGGGTTATCAGGTATGATACCACCTGCGGTTACGCCTGCTTTTGATGTCTCGCCTTCGCCTATGTCAGACTCAGAGAGAATAGCTTCACTAGAGCGGATCGTGGCAGAGCAATCGAAGACTATTCAAAGCCTAGTGGAAGCAAATCAACTACAGTCATCCCTCCTGGTTGAACATGGGAAGATTATAGATGCCTTGAAGGAGTTCTTGGCATCTCAGGGGGAGATGAGTTGTAAGGGCGACGAGCTCAGGACGAAAAGAAGAAATGACTGAGACGATGATCCCAATGCTGGTGAGCTGCCAAGAACTTCTCAAGCTCTTGGTACTTCCACAGCTGAGGGGGAGTCTACCGACGCGGCTGGTGGTGATGATGTGGTGTTGGTGGAGGATGACGTGATTGATGCGTTGAAGGAACTTGACGATGATATGTTCAGCGATGATGTGTTGTTTGATGAAGATGTGCTGCCAAGTGATGTGATTGAGAAGATCGGTGAGCAGATTGAGATTGAGAGTGAGATTGAGGAAGGAGAGATAGTAGTAGAAGACGTTGAACACGAGATCCCTGATGTTGAGAAAGCCGACATGGATACTGAGATGGATGAGACTGAGTGGGAGGAGCAGCCTAGGTGGAAGGAAGGCTATGCTCATTGGTTTATTAAGACCAAGAAGCATGTTGTTCCAGCCATGTTCAAGAAGAGTTATAACATCAAAGGCTATGCTGAGTCGAAGAAGGGAATTATCTGTTGGATATATGATGAACAGATAAAGTTGTTTGTGGTGAAGCGTTATGATGGTATTCAATACTTCAAAAGAATGTTGAGATCTCTCAATACGTTGCCGGAATGTGAGGTGAAGGATTTGGCCAGGTTGGGCCTGATAAATAGAAGTGACGACAACATGGCAAGAGTGATTGAGAAGATCGTGTGGAAAGAAAGCATAAAAGAGAAGAAGTTCGAATTATTAAAGCCACAGAAGGGAAAGCTCGTGGAGGATACAGAAAGGGGAATGAGAGCAGATGGCAAGCCATGGATGGTGATGAAGTACAAACCGATCCGATGCATCAAGGAGGTTCCAATGAAGACTATGCCTCAAGATGTGTTGAAGAATCTAAAATGGTGGTACGTTGATTGCCAGACTGCTGAAGCCGTGATGGAAGACGAAGATGAACAAGAAGTGCTGAGGGTGTATGATCCGATGCATCTTGTTAACTTATCGAAAGCTGATCTGCAAGTGTTGAATGAAAAGAAGATATTCTATATTCCTGCTTGGAAGGATGAAGCAAGGAAATATCAGCGAGTAGTCACGGTATGTGTTAGAGAAGGAGTGCACGCGTGAAGATACAGGATTACAAGACAGATGCTGAAAGATCAAGATATGAAGCTACTGCCAAGGGGGAGTCTGTTGATGCATAAATGTCAGTAGTTCATATGTCTAATGTCTGTAATCGAGTCTGTAATATTGTTTATGTATTTGTTTGTTTAAAGCGAAGTTGTTGACAAGTTCGCTTAGGCGAACTTGTTAACCAAGCGAAGTTGTTGACAAGTTCGCCTAGGCGAACTTGTTGAACGAGCGAAGTTATGGACAACTTCGCCTGAGGTGAAGTTGTGGTGTATTTATATAGGGTACGGCTGTCGATTAAGTGGTTAGTAGTTCGAGTTACGTGTAATTCAGTGAGTCAAGTGACGTGAGATCGAGAGTCTGTAAGTATCACAGTTTGAGTTATTAATATAACGTGTGTTTGTTCGTATCATATTCGTGTGTTCGTGTGAGCTTGTATTCTACGTCCGTAACGATCTACACAGGGATTCCGTACCTGTGTATATCGGGATATCTCGTGTGATCCGTCCAGGGAACCTACAGTGAGCAAATTAAAGAACTAGCATGAGGATGACACGTGGCATGGATTGAACGGCTGACATCCGAAGACGGAAGAAATGGTGTTTAAAATGTGATGTTTTAAGTTGGTTTTAAAGAAAAGATTTAATGTTTTGTAACAAATGTTTTCAGTTAACGTTTCAGCGAAAGTTTTAATGACCTCTTATTTGTAGAACTGTGTTTATGAGTAAATCTGACGCTAAAGTAGGGCTACCGGGAATGGGGCCTTATAATTAACTAGATTGTCAATGTATTCATAACCAAGCTTTTTAACTCCTAGCCTCTTCATCTCTTTCACCAAATGGCAATAGCTTTCAATCAATTATGAAAATGACCCATTCTTTACTATAGTAAAACTATCGAACTCCTTTTTCAAAAGAGACATTTTGCTTTTCCTTGTGTCGAGATTACCAAGGTCTTTGTTTAATAAAGCTTGCCAAATGGAATAACATGAACCATTGTGCTGAAGCAATTGGAATATCTCAGCTTTGATAGCTTGTTGAAATAAGTTTAACATCTTCTTTTTTCTCAAAAATGTAGCTTTATCTTCCTCAGAAATTTGTGACAATCAGTAGTTGGTTCCATTCTCATTCTTTTGTATGATATATTTTTTTTCAACAACATCCAAGTTTCATAGTTCATGGCTTGAACATATGTCTCAAATTTATCGCCCCAAGAAGGACAATCCTCCTTCTTAAGAAGCTTTGGAGGTTTATTCGATGTTCCCATTTCATTCTCAAAATTAAGGTTCTATAACAAGCTTGATGGTTAAGACACAAACGCATCCATATTCTCCATGTTGACAATATTAATCAAATAGCGTATAAGTCTTTCTTAGTGGATAATAGTTTTCAACGTATAAGTCTCCTTGCAACATATAAGTCTTTATACCGTATAAGTATCCTACATATAAGCTGGTAGCGTATAAACCCATATCACCGTATATGACTTGTGCGATGTGAACTTATACAACGGATAATATATACGTTTCCAGAATCATTTACGCCAAAGACCTTTTTGCAACTTTGAAGATGAAAACCACCATGTTTGAGTCTGAAATTTTGAAGGATTGATTTAGAGTAGTTTGAGAACATCTTGTGGAAATTTGGTAGAAATTTGACGGTGAAATCTTCTATAAATGGTAGTAATAAGACGAAAACGAGATAAACTTGCGTAATCTAAGTAGATAACGAGCCCAAAAGCTCTGACACCACTTAAAAAGGAACGTGCTGATAATGTGTAGGATCGATATAACGATGTAAAAAATGTCTACTCTTCTACGTTAAGTGCGGAGTCCATAACGAAGTAAAAATACATAAGGAATCCTTTTAATCTTTTTATATTAACATAACATTTTGATACGAAAAGATTATGACAAACTTTTAGTGCAAGTACTCATGAATGATCACTAACTCCTAATCAGCGAACAAGTCTAGCTATTTATAGAAATGATCAATATATGCGGTGGATTTTACGTATCCGGTGCATAAGAAATGTGTCGTATAAGTACATATACGTTGCATACTACTTATGCGCTATTAAACTTTACAAAACACGTTCCGAGTATTTCTAATACATATACGTGACCTAGCGATGTACATTTATGCTATAAAAATACGTCATTTGTTTGTACAAGGTCATTGATTTGGACTTGTTAAACAATATCTCTTCTGGAAAATGGTTAAATGGTATGTTATTTTGGTTTAACCAAGGTCATTAACTTGGACTTGGTCAAAAACATGGGTGTTAAGGTTCGGGTTTTTTTTTTGAAAATACTAAAAATTTGTCATGTTGCAGTGCATAAGTTGGGACTTATACACAACATAAGTTAAAATTTATATGGCCCATATGTCCAGGCAACTTACATGCCACATATCTTTACACTTATACGACGTACGTATTACTATATACACATCCTTCTATACGCTGTATAAACATAATTGTTCATAATCACATATACGCTCCGATTCTCTGTCCATTTGAAAACCTTGTGCATATCATTACTCTTTCAAAATTTTGTTTCTACTAGTGATTTACACACTGGCTGAATGAATTAAGTTATTAAATCATTCAGACTTGATAGTTTGAATATGCTAGAGTTCTTGATAATTGCATCTATTATGGTTCTTGATAAAGGGTTCTTGAAAATGTTATGGATATAGACGATGGATGACATTAGGCGAACAACAATCAATCTTTAAATGTGGTTAAATGGACTTAATTAGCTATTGGATAAAACTAAAACTCTATAAACAATAAACAAATGGTCTTAAACTCTTGAGTAGACAAAATTAATTACACCTTTGTGGTAATCAGCAGGTTTAGGACAGAAATTAGTGATTTATTCATGAAAAAGATCAATGATTGGTAGATATTGAGATTTGAATACGGGTTTGAATGTATATGAGATATACGCCGTGTAAGTCAAAGTTGACTTATACGACGTATAACCCAATTTGTTTGACTTATACGTTGTGTAAGTCAAAATGGACTTATAGGCCGTATAATCTAATTTGATTTTTTATACATTGTAAAACCTTATATGTCGGGTAAAACTAACATGGATTATACAATGGATAATTTATTTGGTGTAGTACATCTTATACGTTGCAAGTGTATAAACAGTCTTACACCATGTACTTGCAGGTTTATATTCAATCATTTTCTAAGGTGTATTGATATAACGTACATGTTCATGTTCTATCAATTCTAATTAAAATATCTTTGTAAGCTTGGAGATGGTAAAAGTAAAGAATACTGATCAAAAGCACAATATCGTTGCTTACCTTGATGAAGAAGACTCTAAGGTGGAATACTTTAAAGTGATTATGCCATTTTTGAAGCGTTCAAGAATTTACAAGGCGATTACAGAATGGTGTGATCAATATGAATCTATTATTACTGACTTTTGGAAGAATTCTATGGAGGAAGGGAATGAGAATCATTCAACAATTCAAAAGAAGAATAAAGTCATTTCAGAAGATGTAATTAGGAAGGTTTTGGGTTTTGGAGATGAATCAACGGATCATGTTGCTTTGGATGACAAGTTGGTGAATGTTTGTTTTCAAAGGATATGGTATAATGGTCGATTGATCCCCAATTCTTATTTCAAGACATGTTTGTCCAGACATACAAGCTCCTTGTTCATGTGATCGTTTATTGTTTATGACACATGGAGGGTGGTTTTGAGGAGATCGTGGATTATCAGATGAGTGCTACTGTTGCTTTGTGCTTCAATCTGAAATACAAATTTTCTAGGATGATAATTGGCAATATGAAGCTTTATTTGTGAAAAGACACATGGTTGATGTGTCTGAGATTCTTATAGATGATTATTAATGATTAATTTCCTTGTGAAGAGGAGCTTGATAAAATTTACTTAGAGTCCAGTACTTCATGTGCTAAGCTAGTATCATCATACAAATTAAAGAAAGAGGATTAAATTCCAAAATTCAAAGTTTTGTTTGGTCACTTGAAGGATGTATGGTATGTTGCTCCTGAGAACTATCAATGGAGAGAATAGTCAACGACTCTGAAAAAAAGAGAGATTGAGAACCGAAAATGGAGGAGTTCGTGTCCATGAAAAGCTGTAAACATTATATATATAGCGAGAGTGATGAGGAAGAAGAATGTTCAAACCCACATAAGAAGGGAAAGAAAGTGGTTAAAGTTGAGACTCAATCTCTTGTGGTAACTCCTGATGAAGCTCTCGTGTATTCTGCAACATTTGAACATGATATAGCTTGTGAAGATGCTAAGGAAATAAATTTCAAGGTAAGAAGGAAATTATTTCAAGACTCTCTGGCTATGTACGAGTTGAAACAACAAAAGAAGCATAAAAAATTCCACTGTTGAAGTTGATGAGACTTGCGTACCTCTGAGGAGGTTACTAAAAAGCCTCAACCAAAGAAGAAAACTACTGGCAGGTAGAAACATATGTCCTAAAAATCAAAATCTTATGTGCTACAATTGGTAGATGAAGATGAATATGATGATGTACCGGTGGAAGGGGAGAATGTACAAGTACAAGAGCCTGAGCCTGATATTAATATTACCCTTGGTAGGTGCAGCTTCTAAGAAAGATTTTGATGAATAGAAGAAGAAAGTTGAGGATCAAAATGTGATTATTGAAAGTATTACCATGGAGAATGAACATTTGACGAAGGAGAATGTGGAACAACAAAAAAAGATTGAGGAAAGTGAAGCTAGGAGGAAAGTTCAAGTTGATATGATTAATCGATACATGAAATAATTTCTAGTGATTGAAGATAAATTGGGTATTGATTTGGTTAAGGAATCAAAAGTATTGAAGAAAGATTAGCTGATAAGTTTAATTAAGGAGTTGTATCTCAAGAAGATCTAGCCTTTAAAACGGTGTTTGAGAAAGATAAAGCTCAAGCAAAAGGCAAAAGCAAGGTTGTTGAAGATGTTATAATGACTGATGTAGTTATGACTGATAGTGTGATGCCTACTACTGTTGGAACTTCTACTTCCAAATTTATTGTGGACTCTGTACACGAAAATGCTATAGAAGAAAAGGTGACTAAGAAGGAAGTGAAGATGATGAAGAGAAGGTCTATTACGAGGACTCTCCTATTGATGATGATCAAGATGATAATGATGATGATCCTAGTTCTGGTGGTGCTATTATATTACTTGTTGGTTCTAGTTCAACTCAAGAAGTGCCAGAAACTCAACCAGAACAAGAAGCAGAACTTGAGAAACTACCACAACAACAACAACAACAGCACATGGGAGCTCTGAGGCTAAGAAAGATAATGAGATGGAAGTTTTAGTTGTTGATCACATTTCAAGTTGTCTTCCTGTTGCATTTCAATCGAAAGATTCAAGTTACGACTTCGAAGAAGGAGAATATGATGGATGAAGCTGAGCTAGATATGATGTTCAATGTTACTGAGAAGAGTTCAGTTTTGACTTTGAAGTTGAATATGTTACTGATTTATCACCATGATAATAAGCAAGAGATTATTCCTACTTATAATTCTATGTTATAAGAAGCTATTGAGATGGAGCAAGTTCGATATGTTAATCAGGATAATCAAGAATTTCCTGAATTTGATGTAGAGTTTGATGAGGAAATTGAAATGTTGAGACAAGAATTTGATGAAGAAGGTGCTCCTTTGGTGATTGAAGAAGAGGTTTAGAGTGAGAAAAAGGAATGGTTTAATAGACACAATATTGAGCTTGTGAAGATATTCCTTAATCCTTTGAAGTACTATAAGAAGAATAACGAAGTCTCTTTGGGAGATTGTTTGAGTATTGCGTAATTGAGTATGATAATGAAGATAACTTGGAGAAGAGAGTATGGTGTCTACAATATTGAGCTTGTGAAGAAATTCCTTAAGCCTTTGAAGTACTATAAGAAGAAAAAGGAAGTCTTTTTGGAGATTGTTTGAGTATTGCGTAATTGAGTATGATAATGAAGATAACTTGGAGAAGATAGTTGTAACACCCCGTAACCGCAGCGGAAACGTAAACGGGATGCAACAGACACCTCTGATATCAACCACATTGTTTATAAAGAAAACTGAATGCATTAATATACTTCAAAATTACATTATCTCGTATTTCATTACCGTCTAGGTGATACACACATCATACAATACGATACATAATTCTATTTATTATAATGTATCCTAACATCCCGCACGCAAATCTTACACACATCAAGCACTTAGCACGTAAGCAATCACTTCATCTTAGTTGTACCTGAAAAGCATATGAGAAAACGGGTCAACTACGAATAGTTGGTGAGTTTCACAATTTGAGTAAACCATGATAAATCCATATCATAATATAATATTATCTGGGGACACTGTTAACCCAGTACTGTACTCATTCCGGGGGCAATGTTAACCCGGAAACACGATGTAATTATGCTGAGCCCACAAGTGAAACCTCTGACTATCCACACACAACCCCGTGGCATACTCCGCCCACGTACCTTCCCCAAACCGCTATGTCTAACATTACATAGCAAAATATATATAACAACAAAATAGACATGTGCAACTGGCTGGGAAACATCAGCAAATCCATGCCGGACCAGTTGGGTTTGTTAGACCAATAGTACAATCCACACTCTACCCGGCTTTCAGTTAATCACTCGTGTTCCGGGGCCTTAGAATGTTAGCAACTCAGACAATTACCATCTTAGTACATTTCCGTACGATTCCTGTACAATAAAATATATGTAAATCCACGCAAATCCATTCGTTCAGTATGTACTTAAACATTTCAGTAGGAACATGCTTCCGCCCCGAGAAAATATTTAAAAACAGTTCAGAAAAAGGGGCTCGTGAAACTCACCTTAGCACATGCAAGCAGGTAACAACAATCATTATCAGTTAACACGTCCAATCTGTAATATGATCCCTACGATCGTTACTATACACTCATTATTTATATAACTTTAACCGTATCAACCGGTACATCTGGGGACACTGTTAACCCAGTACTGTACCCATTCCGGGGGAAATGTTAACCCAGAAACATTTCTCTGGACTCAGATTGTGATATCGTTTAGAGTTCCATGGTCATAATTACAATTAGTCGTTTTTTCTCGTTTTGCGTACCTAGCACGGTTATCCGTTTTTACGTTTCAAAAATGAGTTTGGTCACACACGACCCGAAAGTAGTGGTTGACTGATAATTTAATTAAAGTTGTGAAATTTGAGCTCGGTTTAGACGACCCGATTGGCCGCGGGACCTGTTTCCGTCTTTGGCGTACCGGAAACTGTTAAATCGGTTAAAAATACCCAAATCATCCGAATTACTTTCGGATGATTCATTTTTACTTGTTTAACTCTATTATATGAAAATAGTTCATTTTTAGGGTTTTTATACACCAGTCAGTTCGTTTAGACGAACTTTACCGGTTTATGCGTTTTAGACTTTAAAAGTTTGTTTTTATCTTCTTTTTAGTACAAATAATTATCCGTTTAGTATCGGATCTTGAAATTTTGCACAAATCACTTTTTGACAGTGGGGAATTTTATAAAAATATTTCCAGAATTAATTTTTATATTTAAAATTTATTTATCTATTTTTAAACACCATTTAAACACTAAATATATCGTAAATACCAAACGATCTTAGAAAAATCCCAAATTTCTCCTGGATGTCCCCTGCCATCCACATAGTCCCCTGTAATTTTTCCAGAACCAAAATCTTACTTTACATGCCATTTTCACTAAAACCGAGTTAGAAAACCCTAGAACCCGTTTAACCGAAAAGCCTACTTAGACTTCTCCAACTGACCTCAAATTTTGTGTGTGACATATTCATGATATAAAAAGCTTATCTGAAAATTTCCAGAATTTTTTATGATATTTAACTATTTTTCACCATTTTTTGGCCAAAACCGAGCATTAACTTCACCAAATATTCATCCTTTATCCAAAAATTACTAAAATTCACAGAACTCTTATTTTCATGTGTATAACTTCCCTGTAAAATATCATGACCCAACTATAAACCATCAACAATCTGTCCAAAAACTCCAAAACCGAACATAACCGAATATACCTTTCGTTTTCCGCCACTACAAGCTACAAACTCGTCTTTCCGCCTTATCTAACACTAAACACAGAACCTACAACCAACATACCACAATACCAAGCAAGTTACACTCACGATCAAGCCTCTTACACTATAGTTTCGGTTATGGTTCAAAAACAAAGATTTAAACCGTAAAAATTCGTTTTTTGGCTCGTTTAACTCCTTTCTTGGACCAAGATCCCTTGTATAACCCGTATACATCACTTGATCATGCAAGAATCGGTTTTCATCTCGGGTTTTCACCCTTTTATCACTTGAAACCTCATTTTCTTGCAAATAAACTCAAGAAACGAAGATTAACACGTAAATAACTCGGTTTTTTACCTCGGTTTTCTTGCTACAATTCCGGGTTTTTGGATGAAATTGTTGAGAGAAAGATGGATAATGTTAGAATGCTTGAAAAAAAAATATAAAAGTGGCAAAGGGGCTGCCGTTCGGAATGTATGAGGGGGTGGGGTGGGACCCACCTCTTCATTCTTAGCCACATGTTTGGATATCCGCAATCCGGATAATGTTTTGGATAATCTGGTTCAGTTCGTTTTTCGGTTAAATGTCTAATTCGGCTTAAAACGAGGCTAAAACGGTCGTTTTTTCGGCTAAAAATGAAATTTATATAAAACCACTTTAAAAAACATAAACCATGACTTCCATTAACTTAAAATACCATGTTATTAATAATTGCGCATCTTTTTCGGCTTGATCGATTGTCTCTTGCTTGGTTTGGGATTAAAGGTTTCGTTTAACGTACCGACGTACCATTAAATCGAAAATTCTTTTTCTGTGCCGTACTTTACTTATCCCGAAGCATTAATGCTTCGTAGAATCACTAAATATTATAGATATCGTCTATAATTGAACCCTCGATTTATTCGGGTTTCAATAACTATCGATCGATTGATTGCATATTCAATACGACGAATTATATATTCACGTACAATCAATATAGTGAACCATGTATTCTCGTATAATTACTATGGTAATTCATGTACCCGACATTAAATATGACGTAACTATTGTCTACCGGTTAGGGTATACCGGGTTTCGTCGGAATCGTTACATTCTCCCCCCGTTAAGAAATTTCATCCTCGAAATTTTACACGCCCACTATCCCCTTCCGAGAGAAAGTGGGGTTTTCCCTTCAGAATTCACCCTCGCGTCACCAGGTATAATCTGGTCCTCGCTGTGAATTCCACTTATTCTTAATCAATAAAGCTTGGTGTGTCCAAACTGTTTAGTTTTCCCGTCTACTATCTCTACGAAATTATTTATGATATCAAGTATATCTTCTATACTTCTATGAGTACTTCTATGAGTACTTTCGTTACTAGTACTTTCGTTGCCTCATCGCTTAGGTACTTTTCAATCCGAATACATGGCAAACATCATGTATAGTACTCAGCCCCTGGAGTACTTTAATCGACAAACTAAATGACCAATCCTGGAGATAGTCTCATGAGGTCCGATATATTAGGAGCTATTTTCGGTTTTGCCAAACCTCATATCACCTCTCTAAGGTGAAGCCTTAAAAATGCCTTGTCACCTCTTTCCAGTGACAATGGTTTTATTTGAATGTTGGCATAAATCCTTTGCCAATCTCGCGCTGCTTTCAGCTTATCTTAAATATTATAAATCCGATTGGTTGTTTTTCGAATCAATTCAAATCTTATGGCTTGATTGGCGCCCATTTTCAATTCAACAAATTGGTGATAATTACCTCACCTATAGAAGCTTCAAGCTCTCGATGCTTCCTTCTCCGCCTTCCAATCATGGAAGTAGGATGACTATTTCGATCTGAGATAATTGAAAATGGTACTCCACGACAAGATACCATTTCACTATCATGAATTTGGGCGAGAATTCATTGTGGTAATCGTCATAGATTGGAATGAAATGCGAGGGTTGGTTAATCGATCCGCGATTACCCAATTTACCTCATGCCTTTGATATATCTTGGGAATTTACGTCCCGAAATCCATTGTAATTTATTCCCACTATCATTGGCGAATTTTCTGTCGTTATGGCGTTCCCTAGGGTTCTCGGTGTGCAGCCTTATCTCTTGCATAACTTAAATATTCACCAACATACGTAACCATATCTTTCTCCACACTCGGCCATTAATAAAATCCTTTCAGATATTCGTATCATCAATAGTCTAATCCGATCCCGGATGTATGGAATATTTCGATCTATGCGCTTCGTCCATGATTAATTCACGAAGGTCATGGAGGGTCGGGATCCAAACCCGATTTTTGAAGTAGAGAATTTCGTCCACGCGTTGTTCGAAATTCTTCTCGTTGCCGTAAAGTCCTTCCTTTTCCAATTGTTCCTCTTTTAACGCCTCACGTTGAGCGACTCGAATCAGGTTTGAAAGGTTCGACTGGACTATCATCCCTAACGCTCTCATTCGCAATGGCTTAACCCAATCTTTCCTACTCAAGGCATCGGTTACGACGTTAGCCTTGCCGGGGTGGTAACGGATGTCACAGTCATAATTGTTTAACAACTCAACCCATCTTCGTTTAATATGAGACTGCGGTCTCTTATCATCTATAAAATTTGTACATTTGCGTCGTACAAAGGATTATGAGTTGGGTAATGCTAAAATTTTTCAATAAACTGCTGATAGTCTCCGGCTAGTCCTAAAAATTGGCGCATTTCCTTTGGCGCCTTGGGGAACTGCCAATTTTAATGGTTTCTATCTCACTTGGATCTATGTGAAATCCCTGTTGCTTTACAACATGACCAAGGGATTATGCCTTCTTTATTCAAAATCACATTTCGAAAACTTCGCGTACAACTTCTCTTGTTTTAACACTTCCACAATTTCCTTAGACGTCGTTCGTGCTCTTCCTTACGTTGCAAATATATCAAAATATCATCAATGGATGCTATGACAAATTTGTCAAAATAAAGTTCACAGACTCGGTTCATGAGTTCCATGAATACTACCTGCGCATTTGTTAACCCGAACGGCATGAATAAGAATTCATAATGGCCGTAACGAGTCCGAAACGCCGTTGTTGCAACGTCCTCCTCTTGGATTTTTCATTTGGTGATAACTATATCTAAGATCAATTTTCTAAAAATAAATCGCCCCTTGCAGTTGGTTAAACAGATCATTTACTTCGAAGAAGTGAATACCTATTCTTGATTGTCACTTTAATCAATTTTGCCTAATCAATACATATCCTAACACTTCCGTCCTTCATTTCCCAAATAACACTGGTGCACCCCATGGTGACTAACTAGGTCGCATAAAACCTTATCCATTAATTCTTGCATTTCAGTTGGGGCAAGTCGGTAAGGTGCTTTAGCAACAGGGCCAGCTTGAGGTATTAAATCGATTCTGAATTCGACCTGTCGGGTTGGCGGTAATCCAGGAAGTTCTTCTGGGAGAACTTGTGGAAATTCGCGTACCACCGGGATATCTTCTATATGTTTTCTTTTAAATCTGTGGCAATCACGTTTGTTAAATACACCACGTCTTCTTGTCGTAAATATTATAACATCTCAAGATGAGATTAGAGTGGTAACATAATACCGTACACTTTTCTCTGTATCTAATCGCTTCATCGGCCGAAGGAGAACTTCTAATCATCTTCTTTTCATATTTGATCTCAGCTTCATGTTGAGTTAGCCAATCCATGCTAACTATTACGTCAAAACTTCTTAACTTTACTGGTCGTAGGTCAATAAGGAAAGGTTAATCGTTCAGAATAATAGGACAATTCCGAACAATTTAATTAACCATTAGGGGTTTACCGTTAGCGATTCTACAGTATAGGGTTCTATAGTTTCACTAATCGGTATCTTTCCAAATGATAGGAGGTTAACAGGAACTAACTTCTATCGACGACCGTAAAAACATCACTGAAGCCTATTGATTTAAAACTACAACATACATAACACCACCCTTGGATCATGACGTGCTTTATTCGAATTACTCACAAAAGCACGGCTCCTTGCTTGATCAGAGGTTGATGCTTGTCATGAGGTTCATCTTCCAACGACACCTTGGTTCAACTTTGGGCAATTTCTCTTGAAACGTTATGTACTGCCACATTCATAGTAAGTACAACTGTTTGGCATAATTTGATTTCTTTGGATGGATTGTTATTGAAGTTGTTGGGTTCGGAGTGGTTGTACATGAATGGGTTGGGGTTGCCGGTTCACATGGCTTCAATTGGTTCTACAATTGGGGCATTACGTCCATCTTTACCACACCTGTGGCCTACTATCACTCGACATTCTTCTTCCTGTCGATAACCATATTTTTCCACATTTAGGGAAGGACCCTTCATGCGGTTCAAGTTTTCACACCAGAACTAGTCTTAGTATAATTCTGGGTTGTAGGACTTACCTACTTATTCGGAAGCCTATCTTGCACTATACCTTTATCATTTCTCTTCTTTAACACTCGACGTCTCACCTAACGTCCTTCCAGTCCGCTTCCCATAGAGTCAAATATATCAATGCTGGCTTGTGACACAACCCTTCCAAAGGTTGTATATTTTACAGGATTGACTATACTCCTTATCGATGGAGTTAGTCCCCAATATAGTGCTCACTTCGCTTAGGTTCAGGAGTAATTAGCCATGTTATCAGACATGACAATTCCTTCAAACAATTAGCGTGTTCTAAGTGATCAGCACACAACATTTCTATCTTCCATAGCTCAGTTTCCAATCTCTGAACTTAATTACTCGAATAATGGTGCTCTAGCACAAGAATTTTAAATTCCGACCATTTCATCTGAGTAAAAATTTTCTAACTATAATTTTGTACCATCGTGTTCCATCACGATACAACATAATCTACCAACATATCTGTAGCATATTTCACTACACAATGTTCCGGACTCTTACCAATATCCTTAACCATTTCGATCTTTTCTATCCACTTGCTAATCTATTCCTCCCTTTACCATCAGTAAACTATTAATAATTTCCTTAACACAACCAACAAACATAGCCTTCATACCGGATCTAATTCATTACGACTACTATTCATGTTTAGTTTATAACTAATACTTGTAGTCATAATAGTATTCGGTGGGACATTATCACTCTTAGTAATACCACTAAGAATTGAAATATTCATATTCATGTGATTGCTCGATCCATAATTCTGCGATCACATTTGCATCAACACTAGCAGTTATCTGTGATACGACATTCGGTATCATCATCTGCTATCTTTGAGCAATCAACTGAATCATATCAATCTCCATCATTGGAGCTACTCTTTTTATGTCATTCTGCCGTACTCATCCCGTACGCAGTAATCAATACTAATATCACCGTATAACTCGTTACCAGCTCAATCATAACAACAGGTACACATACACACCAAATATTATCATATATATTACACATACCGGCATCTAGTATATATGTCCCACAAATATAATAACATATGGACTTAACCTGACGTCGGTTAACGTTTAAATATGTTTCATAACCCTTGTCACCAACTGACATATAGATCTTTCTCAACAAAGATCAATGTTTAATATGCTTGATTTCAATATCCTTCTGCATGTCAGCATAACCGATACATGCTCACCGTGAGCACCAAACGATTGCGTACCACAGAGTTATAATATCCGTGTCTATTTGTACATCCGGCATACACGGTATACCACCTATGAACGAACAACCAACTATGCTATAATGATTCCAACACCTCTTTCTGTATGGGTAATCATTCTATTCGAGCATATATGGGTATAGGCATCTAACGGATGTAAGGATAACATAGGGAGTTGCAAGGTGCAAGGTAATCGCGCAACATGGGTTGCCTTCAAATATTATCAATTACTATTATGGGAAACTCTACACTTGCTCAGTCAATGTCCTCAGGCGTTCTAGTTTCGCTAAAATCGGTAATTCTCGATCTGGAGTTGGTCTGTCTCATATGTTTGTGAGTGAGAAATCCACATATATACTTCTATATATTATTTTTATCTGCTCATTTATTATCAAATTCATTATTATTATTATTATTATTATTATTATTATTATTATTATTATTACTATTATTATTTTATTTATTTATTTATTTATTTATTTACCTTAATGGAATAGGAATGGGTTCAGGTACAGATCCGTCCGTACGTGAGGGTCGGCGGTTCGGGTGAACATATGGGGTTATTAGGATATACGGTACCGGTGTTGGTAGGGTAAGGGATTTATCAATTTTTGTTGGGAGTGACGGTTACTAGATATTTCTGGTTAATGTCAAACGGGTGATCTAACTTGGTACTATCATAACTATGGCCCGATAAGTCAGGCTTATCATCAACCGATGCTCTAGAAATTTCAGCATCCTCGGTACTTTTATTATTTCATCACCCGGTTCCTTATCCGGGTCTTATTTCTCAATACTTGTACCCACAAGATATGCACATATATATACACACATTAGCACGCATAAATAATATTATATACTTTACACATATGTTGCCATTTTTACCTATTAATGTTCCCCGTGACTTTCCCTGAATTCTCTCGTGCGGACGAGTCTGTTATTATGTTCCGGACCATAATAACTCACTTGTCCATCCAAGTTCATCCAGATCTCGTCACCATATAAATTATTAGTTAATATTCAGATCCTATAATACTTGAGCTACTAGTTATATTTTAGGTATCTTTTAAAGACATCCTAATTCTTTATAACCAATGGCTCTGTTATCAAGTTCTGTAACACCCCGTAACCGCAGCGGATATGTAAACAGGATGCAACAGACACCTCTGATATCAACCACATTGTTTATAAAGAAAACTGAATGCATTAATATACTTCAAAATTACATTATCTCATATTTTATTACCGTCTAGGTGATACACACATTATACAATACGATACATAATTCTATTTATTATAATGTATCCTAACATCCCGCAAGCAAATCTTACACACATCAAGCACTTAGCACGTAAGCAATCACTTCATCTTAGTTGTACCTGAAAAGCATGTGAGAAAACGGGTCAACTACGAATAGTTGGTGAGTTTCACAATTTGAGTAAACCATGATAAATCCATATCATAATATAATATTATCTGGGGACACTGTTAACCCAGTACTGTACTCATTCCGGGGGCAATGTTAACCCAGAAACACGATGTAATTATGCTGAGCCCACAAGTGAAACCTCTGACTATCCACACACAACCCCGTGGCATACTCCGCCCACGTACCTGCCCCAAACCGCTATGTCTAACATTACATAGCAAAATATATATAACAACAAAATAGACATGTGCAACTGGCTGGGAAACATCAGCAAATCCATGCCGGACCAGTTGGGTTTGTCAGACCAATAGTACTATCCACACTCTACCGGCTTTCAGTTAATCACTCGTGTTCCGGGGCCTTAGAATGTTAGCAACTCAGACAATTACCATCTTAGTACATTTCCGTACGATTCCTGTACAATAAAATATATGTAAATCCACGCAAATCCATGCGTTCAGTATGTACTTAAACATTTCAGTAGGAACATGCTTCCGCCCCGAGAAAATATTTAAAAACAGTTCAGAAAAAGGGGCTCGTGAAACTCACCTTAGCACATGCAAGCAGGTAACAACAATCATTATCAGTTAACACGTCCAATCTGTAATATGATCCCTACGATCGTTACTATACACTCATTATTAATATAACTTTAACCGTATCAACCGGTACATCTGGGGACACTGTTAACCCAGTACTGTACCCATTCCGGGGGAAATGTTAACCCAGAAACATTTCTCTGGACTCAGATTGTGATATCGTTTAGAGTTCCATGGTCATAATTACAATTAGTCGTTTTTCTCGTTTTGCGTACCTAGCACGGTTATCCGTTTTTACGTTTCAAAAATGAGTTTGGTCACACACGACCCGAAAGTAGTGGTTGACTGATAATTTAATTAAAGTTGTGAAATTTGAGCTCGGTTTAGACGACCCGATTGGCCGCGGGACCTGTTTCCGTCTTTGGCGTACCGGAAACTGTTAAATCGGTTAAAAATACCCAAATCATCCGAATTACTTTCGGATGATTCATTTTTACTTGTTTAACTCTATTATATGAAAATAGTTCATTTTTAGGGTTTTTATACACCAGTCAGTTCGTTTAGACGAACTTTACCGGTTTATGCGTTTTAGACTTTAAAAGTTTGTTTTTATCTTCTTTTTAGCACAAATAATTATCCGTTTAGTATCGGATCTTGAAATTTTGTACAAATCACTTTTTGACAGTGGGGAATTTTATAAAAATATTTCCAGAATTAATTTTTATATTTAAAATTTATTTATCTATTTTTAAACACCATTTAAATACTAAATATATCGTAAATACCAAACGATCTTAGAAAAATCCCAAATTTCTCCTGGATGTCCCCTGCCATCCACATAGTCCCCTGTAATTTTTTCCAGAACCAAAATCTTCCTTTACATGCCATTTTCACTAAAACCGAGTTAGAAAACCCTAGAACTCGTTAAACCGAAAAGCCTACTTAGACTTCTCCAACTGACCTCAAATTTTGTGTGTGACTTATTCATGATATAAGAAGCTTATCTGAAATTTTCCAGAATTTTTCATGATATTTAACTATTTTTCACCATTTTTGGCCAAAACCGAGCATTAAATTCACCAAATATTCATCCTTTATCCAAAAATTACCAAAAATTCACAAAACTCTTATTTTCATGTGTTTAACATCCCTGTAAAATATCATGACCCAACTATAAACCATCAACAATCTGTCCAAAAACTCCAAAACCGAACATAACCGAATATACCTTTCGTTTTCCGCCACTACAAGCTACAAACTCGTCTTTCCGTCTTGTCTACCACTAAACACAGAACCTACAACCAACATACCACAATACCAAGCAAGTTACACTCACGATCAAGCCTCTTACACTATAGTTTCGGTTATGATTCAAAAACAAAGATTTAAACCGTAAAAATTCGTTTTTGGCTCGTTTAACTCCTTTCTTGGACCAAGATCCCTTGTATAACCCGTATACATCACTTGATCATGCAAGAATCGGTTTTTATCTCGGGTTTTCACCCTTTTATCACTTGAAACCTCATTTTCTTGCAAATAAACTCAAGAAACGAAGATGAACACGTAAATAACTCGGCTTTTACCTCGGTTTTCTTGCTACAATTCCGGGTTTTTGGATGAAATTGTTGAGAGAAAGATGGATAATGTTAGAATGCTTGAAAAAAAAATATAAAAGTGGCAAAGGGGCTGCCGATCGGAATGTATGAGGGGGTGGGGTGGGACCCACCTCTTCATTCTTAGCCACATGTTTGGATATCCGCAATCCGGATAATGTTTTGGATAATCTGGTTCAGTTCGTTTTTCGGTTAAATGTCTAATTCGGCTTAAAACGAGGCTAAAACGGTCGTTTTTCGGCTAAAAATGAAATTTATATAAAACCACTTTAAAAAACTTAAACCATGACTTCCATTAACTTAAAATACCATGTTATTAATAATTGCGCATCTTTTTCGGCTTGATCGATTGTCTCTTGCTCGGTTTGGTATTAAAGGTTTCGTTTAACGTACCGACGTACCATTAAATCGAAAATTCTTTTTCTGTGCCGTACTTTACTTATCCCGAAGCATTAATGCTTCGTAGAATCACTAAATATTATAGATATCGTCTATAATTGAACCCTCGATTCATTCGGGTTTCAATAACTATCGATCGATTGATCGCATATTCAATACGATGAATTATATATTCACGTACAATCAATACAGTGAACCATGTATTCTCGTATAATTACTATGGTAATTCATGTACCCGACATTAAATATGACCTAACTATTGTCTACCGGTTAGGGTATACTGGGTTTCGTCGGAATCGTTACAAGAGTATGGTGTACAGTATTTTGAAAGTCTCATGGAATTCTAATCTTTACCATGGATTGATGTGATTATGCAAGATGGAGTTGTGATACACATCTAATAAAGGATGGATTCCTGAAGTATAGGATTTCATTGTCATAGAGTCAAAGGGTGGTTTTAAAAAGTGGACTCCGCAATAGCCGACACTCCGTATTTCAACAACTAAGATTGATCTTGAAATGAATGATTATGTCAGAACTTTAAGGTATCATAGGCCGTAAACGTTGAAGATTATACTAGTTTAACCTCTGGAGCAAGATTTTCATGTTTTATTCAGATGGTGGTATTTTAATAAAAGGACTGGTGAATCGGTGATTGTGTTAAAGAGAGATGAGAAGACATGGGGATACAATTAATGTATTAGATCCTATGTGGCTGATGCATTGCTTTGTGAATGATATTGAAGTGTTATATTGTAAAAAATTCAGATTCAGAATGATAAGGATATGGATCAAGCAAAGTAGTACCAACATGTAATTAATGTGTGCTATTTGTACTAGATCCATTCCATAAAGGTGTGGGAGAGCAAGTGGAGGAAATTGGCATATGAACAAGAGAATGAGGAAGCAGAGCTTAAAGCAAAACATGAAGAAAGAATGAAAACAACTTCGTGGTCCAAGTATCAATACAAGCAAAGTGTTACACCCGTCAAGACGTCGCAAGAGAAGTAAAAGGCCAAATTATTTGAAGTAGTTTGAAGGGAAAATCATAAAAGATATTTTGAAAAAGATAGTTGAATATTTTGAATATTTTTGAAGGCCAAGACTAAGCAACATCCAATGGGGGAGTTTGTTAGAGCATAAATGTATATTGCTTAGGTCTTGTATGTATAAGATAAAGTGTTGGAATAACTTTCATGTTTAAACGTATCAGAGAGTTATACGATGTGTTACTTACACGACGATAACTTATGCGGCATATAAGCTTACATGGTGTATAAGATCATAAAGCCATTCTTATGAATTGGATCTTGCCTTTTAAATTCTTCCATCCTTGCTCTTATGTTCTCATAGTGTTGATGGGTCATATGGATCCGATGTAGAACCTCTTCAACATCTACATATTTACCAACATCATCATCATTGCCTTCATCTTCTATCAAATCATCAAGAGCACCAATTTAAGGCACATTTTGATCATACACAAATCTTCACCAGGTCTAATGATTTTTATTGGAATAGGATTTAAAGGTTCTTCAGGTTCTTTCCATTTTTCCATCTCATCAGCTTTCTGTGTTGAGTCTTTTCTCTTCTCTGTATTTAAATCATCAAAATTTTGTCATTTTTCTTCAGGAGCTTCATGATCTTATTCATCAATAATTTGCTTATTGGGACCCATTTTCCTTAAAGACACTACATCAATGCGCTTATCAAATTTAACAGTTTTATCATCAACTGACTTATCAATAAAGGTATTGGAAGCAGTTATTTGTCTTTTTCTTTTATATTTCACTGTTTCTTTTAACCATGTTCTTGTATGATTTTTAACATTTTAAACAAACTTTTCAGTTTCCAAATTGATGTCTATTCCTTCAACTTGTTCTTCAACATTAACTTCTGACTCTTGATTCTTTTCAAATGATTTCACTATAATCTGGAGTACATTTTCAAGATCTTTCTTTCCTGCTCTTTCCAATTCTTCATCATTTTTCAATTTTAAAAGAAACTCAAGGCTCTATTGAGGAATATCTTCTTCAAATTCATGACTCAACTTATTCTGAATTTCTATCTGCTCCATGATTAATCTATGATCATCCGACTCCTTTTCAAAGAGCATATGGTTTACAAATTCTCTGTCAAACATCTCACTAAGAAGTTGATCATGTATAATTTTTTTCTTTGACAACAGATTCTTCTTTATCAAGAATATGATCATTTGAGATTGATACCATTTCTTTCAATGGGTGCAATTGGCTTTAATTTTCAGCCACAACCTTACCTTTGATCCTCCTCCTCTCTTCATCATCTGTAATTGGATGAGAAGGTTCAATATCCCTCAATGTTGGAGGTGTATGAATTTTAGTTTCTTCAAATAAATCCTCCACTTCCTTAACCACTTCATTCACATCAGTTTCATTTTCTTTAAGTGGTTCAGTAATTTCAAGATTAAGATCACCATACAGAATTTCCATGTCAGTTTCAAGATTTGGATCAACATCCACATTATCATTCACAGCATTACCCACATCCTCTTCCACATTTGGATCAACATCCATATCATTATTCACAAAATTATCAATTATATTTTTCATTCTCTTCTATCAAATTCCTTTCAATCACATCATCTTCATCAGAAATACCATACAAATTTTTAATCAGGTTCAAAGCATTTGATTGTTCAAATTTCTCTTCAATTTACTCGTACACTTAACTGATAATGTTTAGTGCATTCTCACCATTAACTCCTGCAACACTAATGCAGTGTGGATATAGTACAAAAAGGTGTTAGTTTTTTCAAAGGGTTGTTCACACGAAGTTGATTTTTAAATTTATAAAAATGATTATTATCTTAACTAAAGCACACACAAATAGGCAAGCATGCATATCGTATATGTAGTAAAGTATAAGTAAAAACCAAGTATCGATCCACAAACACACTTACAGAGTTTTACTACTTAATCGTTGTACTTATTTAACTGAATGTAAAGAACATTTTTGTTTTGGTTTTTAGTGAATAAGTTCTAGAAGAAATAAAATAAAAGACAATATTTTTGAGTTTTTATATTTTAAGGTGGAAGAAAATCAAAGATAAAAGGGTATTGTCTTGATTAAAACTCTTCGTAACTAGGTTTGATAGTTGATTAGTAAACATTTGATCTTGAGCTTGCTATAGTGATTAAATGGGAGAATAACATAGTTAGTCATGTTATTCCATTATAATTAAAGAAAGAGATAACTCTTGACCCCTTTTATTAAAACATCATTTTATGTAAGTAAGTGGTTTTTAATAAAGATAAGTTAACTCACTTTAAAGATGAGACAATCCCTTAAATTACTAAGTGAATTGTCCTTGATACTTTATTGAAATAACCCTTGTATTATGCCAAAATACCAATTATGATTGGTTGATTATTAAAGGATTAACCTTACATTACCAAATCGTAACCCGCACAACTCTTGAACAATTATAGAACTCATGTAATAACCACTCAAGAGTTTCTTTAAATTGGTTATGTTGCACATTCACTCAACGAGTAATTAACCTATCTTAGTTGATGAACACCAACAATCCGTTTCCACAACATTGTTGATAATTCTCATTCTAAAATGGTTAATCGCAATTAATATTCCATTTGGTCCATGTCAATATTAAGATTCATGTTTTATCACCAAAATAGCCCTTACAAGAACGACAAGTTCTCGACTTATCATCAAGTTCAGTGTCGGTACCGTATAGCTCACTTAATCGCTCAATCACTCACAATCATAACCCACACTCACGTGTTGACAAGAAGGCTACGACATACTGTTTTTATGAAAAACCAAATAATATTAAAGGCGGGCTCAACAATACTCTTAATATTGCTCAACGGACAGGAAAGTAACAAACACATAAAGTAACTCAAAAGATTTCCACATATATTGTGAAGGATACAATGAAAAGTGGTATCAAAGCTTGTTTTTGTTGCTTTTGTGAAGAACTATTGCTAAATATTGTTGATTTTGAAGATGAAGAGTAACGTCAGCTGACAACTGTTACATTGGTTTGTGACGTCAGCTCTCCTGTTTTTTATTTTTCACAGATCTGCAATATTGTTGAGGTTTAAAAGTGTTTTCTTACTCAACTCTACATTAAAGGTTTTTCCTTTATTATAGATCATGCTCTTATCCATCCAGATACATTAGATATGAGGATTTTGTCCACAGATCTGATTATTTTTTTCAAGATTGTTTAAGTTTTTGTTTACTTTTTGTTAAGTTTCTTTAAAGTAATTTTTCAATTCGAAAAATATTCTAAAATACCAAAAAATATGTCTGGATCAATGGATTAGCAAGAGGTTTCTACTAACAAGATTCCTAGGCTGTATGGACCAGAAAACTACACCAAATGGAAGGTGTTGTTTGAGGCTGTAATTTTTTACAATGACGTTGAGATGTGGAATTCAATCAAGAATGGGTCATATGTTCCTGATGGCACAGCAAACAATCAAACAGTTGAAAAAACAATGAAAAAGAAAGATAACAGAGCCTTATCTATGTTGAAGTTGGGTTTATCAAGGGAAATCTTGACCAGTGTGGTTCATCGTACTACAGCAAAAGCAACGTATGATGCTCTAGTAGAGATGTTTGAAGGAAACACCGAGCTGAAGGATATCAAGAAGGATATGCTAAAGCAACAATTAGACCGTTTCAAGTTTAGGGAGGGTGTACGATCGAAGTCAGTCTTGCAGAGGTTCATGGCTATTGTTAATGAGATCAAAACAACCGACCTTGCAATCACAGATTTCTATCTGAACAAGAAATTGTTGTCATCCTTATCTGGAGAATGGTACACTGCCAGCAAGTTCATCAAGCAGAAACCAAACTTTTCAGCCCTCAAGCTTGATGATGTTATATACTTTTTGCAAGCAACAGAGCATGAGATGATAGAGAATAATATGATCAAAGAAGATATGACAAGTTTTCAAGTGGTTAATGCTCTTATTGCACCCATGGAAAATATGTCTACAAAGAATCAACAGCAGATTCCCATAATAGAATAGCCAAGTGAATATGGTGGTGAGACACCAGGGATGTTTGTTGCTGGTCAGTCAAGCAATCAAGGTGGAAAACCAAGATTCAATGTCAAATTGATCGATACCAATGATACATCCTCAATGGTCTGTGGACATGCTCCTTATAATGCTGGAAATAAGAACCATGGAAGTGATAATCAAGCTCTCTTCTCCATGTTCACTGAGTTTTATAATTCTTTTGTAGCAAAGAATCTGATTCATACAAGTGTGGTTCAGGAAGATCTTGAAAAAATTTATGCTAATGACCTAGAAGATATGGATCTAAAGTGGTCGGTTGCAATGCTAGATATGAGAAGTAAGAGGCTGTATAGCAGAACTCAGAAATCATTGGTTTCAAGACCAAATGATAAACTTGGATTTGACAAATCCAGGGCTATTTGCTACAACTGCCAATTACCAGGAAACTTTGTAAAAGAATGTAATCAACCAAGGCAATTTCAGAACAACAATCAATAAATAAATCAGTTTCAGAATCAAAATCAGAGTCAACAGAGAAATTTCAACAACTACAACAACCATCAACAAGTAATCCCATAACAGTTACCCATTCAAAGAAACCAACAAAACCCTCCACAAGCTCCTGTAAATCAAAGCAGAAACAATCCTAACCAACCATGAAACCAAAGGAATATTGCATTAGCTCAACAACAACAACAAGAAGGTGCATCTGATTGGAGCAATCATGCTGATGACATTGAAAAGGCAAATGTGGCATTCATGGCTATAATAGAGAGTGAAGCTGCATCCTCTTCATCTCAGAAACAGTCTACACCAATCAATGATGTATGGTATATGGACAGTGGATGTTCTAGGCATATGACATTGTTTGTGCACGGTTTTGCGTCTCGAGTCTTTGTATTTATCTTTAACGTATTTGTCGTTTTGTTTAATGTAATAAACAATTATTTATCTAGTTAGTTTGTTAATGTATGGTCTAGTTCGCTAAGGTTGTTTAGCGAACTAAGACTTAAGTTTATTCCATCCTGATTCGTTAGGGAATGTTAATGAATCAGGGGTGATTCGTTAATTATGTTTATCTTTAATGTATGTAACGAGTTGGGTGTTAGTTCGTTAGGGGATGTTAACGAACTAACCCCATCCTCTATTTATAGGTGAACACTATTCACGTTTAATTTAAGTTTTGAGAGTAATTAACGAAGTGTTGTCCAAATCGCTCTCGATCTTCACCTTAATATTATTCACATATACAACTACTATTACTGATAATATATACGCATATAACATATAATCAAACGTAATTATGAGCTAGATCCGAGTTAAGGATTAATCAAATACACACAGATCCGAGATCTGTTATAGTTATAGTGATTGATTCAGGGTTCTAACAGACATGTGACTAGAGGTCACTGGTGAATTATGAGGAAAAGTTTAAAGGACCAACTGCATTTTGAAATGTGCTTTATCTGGAAGGATTAAAATATAACCTTTTGAGCATATCACAAATGTGTGATAAAGGTTATAAGGTTGGTTTTAATGATTCTTACTGTTTCTTCCTCAAACCTGAATTTGTAATCCCTCCTGATAGATTATAATGATGGCTCCTAGATATGGGAACTTATATAAATTGAGAATGAAAGATGACATCTCTAGGGGTGGAACTTGTTTTGTGTCAAAGTCCACTGAAAATGAAACAAAATTGTGGCACAGAAAGCTTTGTCATGTTAACTTAAAGAACATGAACAAACTTGTTAAGGGTGAACATGTATTTGGTTTACCAACAAGGGAGTTCAGCTAGATGACAAGTGCATTTCATGTCAAAAGGGAAAGCAGCACAAATCATCACACAAAGCAAAGCTAGTAAACTCAATTGAACAAGTACTAGAAATGCTTCATATGGATCTTTTTGGTCCTGTGAGTGTTCCTAGTATAGGGAAGAAAAGATATTGCTTGGTGATCTTTAATGATTTTTCAAGATATACTTGGGTTTATTTTCTAAAATCCAAGAATGAAGCTGCTGAGTTAATTAAAGGATGTGTGACAAGGATTTAAAACCAACTAGATGTGAGGGTGAAGGTTATGAGAAGTGACAATGGTACTGAGTTCAAGAATGGGGTGATGGCTGAATTCTGTCTTGCAAAGGGAATTCTTCAACAATTCAGTGCACCTTGAACTCCTGAAAAAATTGGGGTAGTAGAAAGAAGAAATAGAACACTCATTGAAGCTGCAAGAACCATGATAGCATATGCTTATCTGCCTGCAACGTTTTTGGGCAGAAGCTATCAGTGCTGCTTGTTATGTTTAGAACAGGATTCTTCTCAACAAAAGTCAAGACAAGACTCCCTATGAGATTTTGTTCAAAAGAAAACCCTACATCAAGTTTCTCAAGCCTTTTAGATGCAAGTGCTCATTGTTGAATAACAAAGAGTATCTGAACAATTTTCAATCAAAATCTTTAGATGGTTTCTTTGTTGGATACTCCACACACTCAAAAGCCTATAGAGTATATGTAAAAGATCATTTGAGTGTGATTGAATCTTCTGATGTGATATTCAATGAAAACCAATTTAATACAGTGGATGAAGCATCCTGGCTGTTTGATCTTGAGAAGTTAATCAAGTCTTTCAAGATTTATCCTGAAGACTTTGATGAAACTTTGTATAGAACAAGTGTCCATGAGGAAATCAGAAAAGAAGGTTGATTTGGACAAGTTATGATCCAAGGTTGCTGACAGAAATGTTGAATACTCATTTGATAAGAATGCTTCTGACATTGAATCAGAAAAGGAGCAAAATGACAATCTTGAGCGACCACCTATTCAAGAATGTCCTTTCATGGATTATGTGCAAACTGACAATCAAAATGATCAAGAACAAGTTGCCAATAATGAAGAGCAAACTGATGATCAGAATAATCAAGAACAAGCTGAAAGACAACCTAAGTTTGAGACTTTGTTTCAAAATTTGAACATTGGAATTGACTTTGCTTCAACATCACAACAGAATGGTGAGGAAGATGCAGAAATGAACAATGAAAAATCTGATTTGGTCATTGAGGAACCTGATATCAGTTATATAAATCTAGATTCAAATATTTCTTCAGATCAAATTGTGCAAACTTCCTTTTTTGAAAGAAATCATCCTCTTAAAAAACATCGTTGGAGACATTCGTGAAAGAGTTACAAGAAGTGCATCTGAATCTGCAAACATTTGTTTGTACTCCTGCTTCCTATCCAATATTGAACCCAAGAACATTGTTCAAACTTTAAAGGACAATAGTTAGGTGGAAGCAATACAAGAGGAGTTGGCTCAATTCAGAATTTGTAAGTGTGGGAACTTGTAGATAAGCCAAGAGGTAAGTATGCTATTGGCACCAAATGGGTTTTCAAAAACAAAAGGGATGAGAGAGGAATTGTAATGAAGAACAAAGCAAGACTAGTTGCACTAGGATGCTTACAAGAAGAAGGAATTGATTTTGAGGAAGTTTTTGTACCAGTGGCAAGGCTAGAAGCAATCAGAATATTCTTAGCTTATGCTGCTTCAAAGAACATCAGAGTATTTCAATTGGATGTTAAATCTGCATTCTTGAATGAAAAAATTGAAGAGTAGGTATTTGTCACTCAACCTCCAGGTTTTGAGGATTCTGAGTTTCCAAATAGAGTCTATAAGTTGAACAAAGCTCTACATAGACTACATCAAGCTCCAAGAGCTTGGTATGATGAGTTATCAAACCACCTACTTGTTAATGGAGTTCATAGGGGAGCCATTGATAAGACCTTCTTCTACAAGAAAAGAGGAATAGATTTACTCATGCTTCAAGTTTATGTTGATGATATCATCTTTGGATCTACAAATGAACAGATGTGTTTAGAGTTTGAGGAAGTTATGAAGTCATAATATTTTATGAGCTCAATGGGAGAAATGAATTTCTTTCTTGGTTTGTAAATTCAGCAAAAGAAGGAAGGAATATTCATTTGTCAATCAAAGTATGTGCAAGACATTTTGAACAAGTTCAAATGTCAAGACTTGAAGACTGCTTCTACTCCAATGGACAGCCATGAGAAGATGATAGCTGATGAAAAGGGGGAGCCTGTTGATGAACAGGAATACAGAGCCAAAATTAGATCATTGATGGACCTGACTGCTTCAAAACCTGACATTATGTTTGCTGTTTGTGTGTGTGCAAGATTCTAATCAAGTCCAAAAGTGTCTCCCATGACTGCTGTTAAGAGGATTTTTAGATACTGGAATGGAAAACCTGATTTAGGGATATGGTATCCAAAGAACCATGCATTTGATCTAATAGCCTACACTGATAGTGACTATGATGGCTGCAACATGAGTAGGAAGTCTACATAAGGAGGATGTCAATTCTTGGGAGAAAGACTAGTGTCATGGCAATGCAAGAAGCAAACTACTATGTCAATCTCAACTGCTGAAGCTGAGTACATTGCTACATCTGCCTGCTGTGCACAAATCCATTAAATTCAGAATCAACTGCTGGAATATGGTTTGAATTACTTGAACACTCCTATTTTTATTGACAATACTACTGCTTTGTTCATTGTTAAGAATCCAGCCCAACACTCAAAGACCAAGCACATTGAAATCAGACATCATTCATTAGAGACTGTAATGAAAAAGGCCTAATTAAAATGAAAAGAGTTGACACTAGTGACAACTTGGCTGATTTGTTCACCAAGCCACTAGATAGAACTAGATTTCACTTTCTTTTGAAAGCATTAGGAATGATCAACTCTGATGAAGTCTAATTGATGATGTGTGCTTCTTGTGCTAACGAACTATCTTTAGAAAGGTCTTGATGATTGAGTTGTGTTCGATGTATGAATTTGTGTCTATCATTAACTATTATGTGCTTTGAATAAAAATTTGTGTGACTTAGGTGTCTATGATGCTTAGGTTTAAATTCAGTGAATTTGTGTGATATCAGGATAAATGTGTCTGAATATGATTTGAAATGATAAACCAGTATGCTTATCTAATATTTCTGAATGTGTGGATAATCTGATGTGATAATGTGTTTTGATAAAATATATTTTGCATAATTAGTCTTGATTGAACATTATGTTAAGTCTGCTTGTGTTAATTCATGTCATTCATATTTTGTTTGTTCTTGAATATGTTACTCTTTGCTTGTGTCAAAGTACGTCTTTGTGTTAAAATTGCATGCTCAAGGGAATATTAAAAAAAATTCACAAAACATTTTTGACAAACAGATCAAGTTGATGGTGTTGAGATATGATAAGATTATTCAGTTCAAAGTTTTATAGAAGCTTAAAAGGATTTTAAATGAAAATTGATCCAACCTTTTGGGAAATGATAGTGGATTGATTATTTATGCCAATCTTATAGATTTAATAGGCTAAAAAGACTATTAGTGCAGTCATTAATATGTACGGTTGCTTTCATGATGTGTAAAAACTGAGGTGATATAAACATAATGAAAATGCTAAGCTTAATGTGGAGATACATTGTTGAATATGCATGTTTAAAGGTAAATCTTTCTAAATGATAGGCAGAAAAGTGATTACCTAGTCATGCACGAGCCCATTGGTATTTGATCACCAAAAAGAAACATCTTATGCATATGACAAAGAAAAAATGTGAGAAAAATATTTTAACATCCACCAAAAGTTGATATATATGTTCATAAATTTTGAAAGAAACGCAAACGTGAGGGTTAATTATAGAACTACAGAGGTGGGGTATCATTATAAGTCCAAAACACCTTGAATGGATGGCTAGTAAGTCCGTATTATGTGGCATGTATGTCCAACGTTCAACCTCGATATTTTTGAAAACATTGAAAAGAAAAATCCATAAAGAAAATTTATATGCTATGTCACTAAAATTATTTTGACCAAATGTCAGGGGGTTGAAGTTAATTTGGGGTGATCTGGGGAAAGCCAAATAAGCTTTGAGAAGAGATATTGGACATCATAGTACAATAAGTGTTATTCATTTTTGTATTATGCACTAAGTTGAACCTTAAACATATCACCAAAGTAATGAAATTCATGCTAAGTCTAGACCTGCTATTAACATGCTTGATCTGTCATAATAATGCTGAGAATGAAGTATTAAAAGGTGACTTTATCAATATGATCCCATGTTGAGATCTTTTCATAAAAGAAAAGGAGTTGGAAGGAAATAACTGAAATTTGATCTCATAATGCACCATTTGCTCTTAAACTTTGAAATTTAATGATAAAACTGTTTGAAATATAGTTTAAGCCAAAAAGAGTTGCATTTTATCCTTGAATATGTCTGAATATGTTATTTCGAGTAAGCTTTGATGTTCTTAAACTTTCAAGCAAACTTAGGTGTTTTCTTTTGAAGTTTAACTCATTTGAGCAAACTTGTTGATTACTTAGCTTTGAAAAGAACTATTAAAGTATTATCGAGTACACTTTGATGATGTTATACTTTCGAGTAAACTTGGATGTTTAGTAAGTTGTCATTATCAAACACACTTGATGATTATGTGATACTTGTATGAATATGCTTTAAATACCTGTTTCGAGTAAACTTGGGTGTTTTAGTTGAAATGTATGTTTTTCAAGCATACTTCATAGATTTGACTTAAAATACATGTTATTTACTGAAATTACAAGTGTTATCGAGTAAACTTTGTTTATCGGGCAAACTTTATGTTTAGAGCACACTTGTCTATTAATATAATATTCCAAGTTTCTTCCAAGCATACTTGTTTATTTCATAAAATCTCAAGCAAACTTCATTTTCCGAGTACACTTTATGCTTAGAGAACACTTGTATATCAAAGGATAACAAGTTCTCTCAAGCACACTTTGCACTCTTGCAGGTATTTTCGAGTATACTTTGCCTTAAAGTACACTTGAATAAATATTAGTTAACTTTTTGCTTTTATAAGTATAACCGAGTAAGGTTTGTGAAATTAAGGTATTCGAGTAAGATTGACAATTAGAAATGTCTCTAAGTTATTATTTCTAGATTCTTTATTGATTCCGAGTAAGGTTGCATGTTTGATGAATTATACTTGATTATTGACCTTGTGATTTATTTCTCGAGCAATCTTGTACATTCGAGTAAGCTTCCTTCAACTTATCCACTTATTTTTTTTATTAATTACTTTAAAATATCTGAACAAACTCTGGGACGAGCAAGCTTTGGAAATGAACTTTAACGAGCAAGCTTTGTGTTGGTACATTTAAAATTGGGTTTTTGGCACTATTCATGTGCAAAACGACAAAATGCATTTAAAACTCACTTTCAAATATGTACAGCACACACTATATAAGGGGGGCTTAGAAAAAATTTTCATTTCACCTTTTTCCCTCTTTCCACCTTGCATTATTGCCGACTTGCTAGTTACCCAGAATCCCAATTGTTTATTCATAATCCTAACCTAAATTTGTCAGTCAACTTAATCCGACTCGGTAAGCTTCAATTGATAGTTTTCTGACACTCATTGTAAAGATTTAGGGTTTTAATTTCACTATCACTAACATCTTTGTTTTTTGTGTAGGTCGACAAGTTCTTAAAAAATAACTTTCATTTCTTCTTCAATATATGACCTATTACATAATAAAGCTGTGGACTTTAATGACTAACCTTCACTTTGAATGTGTTTTTTGTCTGTGATTGTGCTGATATGTTATATCCATTCGAGCAAAAGCACAATATGTGCACGTTTCTCTAGATCACTGATGACAATAGACCTGTTGAGCTGATGATTAGATGGATGCAGTGGTCTAATCTTCGATTTTCTTTGACTAGAAGTCCAATTATTTACAGAAATCATCAATTGGATTTCTGAAATTCGGCCCAGCTAGTAGATGTTATCAATAGAAGACGTATAGAGGCCATAGTGGCGGGCCATGATATATAAATAACGGAGTATCTTATAAGGGCCAGTCTACAGCTGCATGATGATATGGAAGCTCCCATTCATTTTTCTACAAACCGCCTGTTAAGAATTTTTCAAGAAACAATAGGTTACCAGGGAGATGTCCATGAGGGACAATTCAAAAGGGGATGTTCCCTAACTTGTATAGATTCTTGATCCACCACATTATACAGGGTTTTAAACCCAAAAGGGTTACATGGAACCTGATGAGCAGGGAGATAGCCAATGCTACTTTTACTGTCATTTACAACCAGCCTTTCAATTTTTCAAGACTAATATTTGAAGGCTTGGTGACAAATTTTTAAAAGAAAAGGAACAAAGATTCATGGTCTATCCAAGATTTTTACAGATTATCTTAAATCTTCAGTTACCTGATTTACCAACCTTGGGCACAACACTTGTCATGCAAAATCAAAATGTATACCGACGTTTAGCAAGGTTGGCGGCAACAAGTAACTTTGATCCAACTGTTGAATTTGACATTTTACCATGGTTGATTGATTACAACATGGAAGTTATGGCGGTGCCAGAGTCACCAAGGGTGACATATGAGGATGAAGAGAGTGATAATGATGAATCTGATGACAATGATGATAGTGAAAATGATGATAATGATGATGAAGGAAATGATGGTGATCAGACTTTTGTGGAGGAGGAGATTGTTGAAGGTGATCATGATACGAATGTGGATGACGTTGTTCATACTGTGGTAACAAATATATTGGATCAAGCTCAGGGGGAGAGACCAAACCCTGAAAACCCTATATATACACCACCCGCCTCACAAAAAGACCATTCACCACCCCAATACCAAGCCAATGACCCTTATATTCAATCCCCACCAACCTCACCACCAATCCAAACCCAGTCACCAGCCCAAACTCAACAAACCTTAAACCAAACTCAATCACCAACCCATTCCCAAACCCAAACCTTAAACCAAACCCAAACCTTAAACCAAACACAATCCCCAACTCAACCCAAACCTAAACCTTAAACCAAACCTAATCCCCAACACAAACCCAAAACTTAAACCAACATCCATACTAGCCTGAACATGAACCATACATTCCTGTATATATAAACCCGCCCATCTTATAAACCAGACCAATACACCATACCAATCCCCAACCAATTCACAAACAACTGAAAGCCAAACCAATGAAACACAACAAACTCAAATCCCTAGTCCATTTTGCTTTCTCACCCTCAAACTCACCACAAATCTCTGACCCTACCCAACTCTCACTTGTCTCTTCCCACCACTTACTGAGCCGAAATTTGATCTGATAATTGAAAATGTTGATTTAAAAGCTCAAAACAGTGAATTAAAGAAGAAGAATGAGGTGTTGAAAAAGAAAAATGTTGAAAGTGGAATTCCAGCTGGAGCAGGCTCTTCAAAGGATTCAAACCCTAGTCACTGAGGTTGAGAAGACCTCTGTTTTACCAAAACAGGGGGAGAATCCACCTACTGCCATTAATACTGATGTGGATGTTCTTAAAACAATTGTTGACAAGTATGGAAGTAGTAGTGAAGATGATGAGGAGGAGGAGAATGGGGAGGATGGAAATGATGCAGATGAGTCCGATGGTGATGTGGAAGACTATAATGTGAATGATTACATGGTGGTAGATGATACTGAAGAGATGGTTGATAAGGAAATTATTGATAAGGAGATGGTTGATGATGAAAATGATGATACTGAGGAGATTGTATTGAGAAAGTGGTTGAAGAAGAAGTTGAATATACTGTTGTGAATGAAGAGGAAGAGGAGGGTGTGAATGACGAGGAGGATCTGAATATCCTATATGTTGAATTTGACAATGTTGAATCTTTATTGGTGATGGAGACGGAGAAGGAGGTTGTGAAAGAGAAAATGGTGGATGAGGAACTCAATGACTTATTTGATGAAATTGATAACTTTCCCGATGAACCAACTGTCATGAGGGAAATAGGTCCATCCAAACCTTTAACTGTGGTGAGGAAAAAGGAGGTTGAAGGGTAAGTCTATAGCTGAAAATGAAGAACAGTTGCAACCACTGGAACCCAATAAGATTATATCAAGTGATGAAGTGTTAATGGTTGATGAATCTGTTGAAAAGGCTGTGAAGAGACATGATGAAGTCGTGGGTGAGTGGTTACAAAGGGAGATGATTTCAAGATTCCAATCTGACAAGGAACTTGAAGATCAGAGAATAATATTGGAGGAAATGGAGTCGAAAAGAACCTGGATGAAGGTAAGGGGAGATAGAGCATGAGTTGATTGAGGGGTTGCTAAGGCTACAACAAACTGAAGAGGCTGACAAAACGTTAGCTATAGTCTTATATCAATTCCAGCAACCCCGAAAAACTCATGAATCAAAATCTAAATCACCTGAGCGCGAACAAATCATTCCTACCACTGCTGAGCCTGAGAATGAAAATTATGAAAGGCAGTTGGTAGCTGATATTCATGATGCTAAACCCATGCAACAAGAAATGATAAAAGGGGCTAGTGACATGATGAATCAAAGCTTATTTGATGAAGTGAGTAAAGATGAGAAGAGTTGGCCTTCATACATAATTAAATATGTCAGGAAGAGGAAGAGATTTGGTGAAAACTTTCCTGAAGAGGCAATGCCCAAGAAGAAAAAGAATCCTATTAGGGTTGTGCCTATACAATCTATTAAGCCTGTTAAGATGAGCCCAAAGTGGATGAACCACAAATTGATGCTTTTGTTGATTTGTCTGAAGCTGATGATGATGATATAGCCGATTCCCCACGTGTGGATATGAATGATGTTCACAGGGAAAATATTCAAACCATGTTGGATGAAGCTAAGAAGGAAGATCCAAATATTATAAGCCTGATGAATCATGGATACAAATTTGAGACCCTGGCTCCAATGACTGATGATGAGTTGCAGGTGTTACTTGATGAGGAAGTGAAGGATTTGAAAAAGAAGGGGGAAAAGAGAAACGCATACACTCAAGGCTTCCTTGCATACCTAAGAATTCATGGTTGCTCAGAAAAACAACTGAGTCACGTGAAATTTGAAGAACTGGAGAATGTCAGAAAATCAATCAGAGAGAGAATTAAGAAAGAGGAATGGGAAAGGTTAAAAAATAAAGCAGTTGATCAACAAGACAAAATTGAAAAAGTCTACAACAAATATGGTGGAAAATGTAAGTTCTTGATTGATCATGGTGTTGCCATAGATGATGCGGAGAAAATGAGCAAGAAGGAGGTTGAAGAAAAGTTTAATAAGTTCTCAAAGAATATTCATTCTGAAAATAGCACTAGCAAAAGAAAACCAAGGCTGATTACATTGGCAGATAAAGAAAAGAAAGACTGGGAGGATGAGCAGGTAAAATTGTTTGATAGGTTGATGACAGCGAGGGGTGAAGGGGAGAAAACCAAAAACTTGAGCATCAAAGAATAACTGTCTCTATATGAGTCTTAGAAGGAAAAATACAATAAAGAGAAAGAAAAATCAAAAACCTCTCAGACTCTTCATCTAGTGATTGGGAAGGAAGAGCCTATTGAGGCTACTGTGAAAGTTTGGCGCCCTGGAAGATGAAAACAAGATCAAAACCTTGAAAGGTTTGATATGAGTGAGGGCATGGCTAAAGGAGTATTTGACAATCTTGGAAAGGGCCAGTTGAAAGATTTATTTTATTCTGAAAAAGAAGGGTGGGAGAGATTGGAGGTAGAGGAGATGAGATTGTTGCGATTTCAGTGTGGACCAAGGGGTGAACCAGTTCAAAGTCAAAGATCTATTCCCGTTGGTGTGATGGAGATGATAACAACAATGGCAAAGAAGGCGGAGATTATTTGAAGCTTGTAATGATGCCAAAAGAACAAATCATAAATATGTTTGAACAATTTGGGCATGTGAGAAGACCAATTCCTAAAAGGATATATGCTCCAGGGTCTTCCACTGTAAGTGTCCCAATTCTAACCACCAGAGCCTCACATCAATGGCAACAAAGGCCACCAGCTGATGTGGACCTACGAAAGAGGTTGTATTTTGATGCTAGAACGAAGTCCTTGAAAGTTATCATGAATAGTGGTGATTTGAGGCATATATTCTTCAAGGATGACTTTCAAGATTTTAACAGGGAACAATTGGAAGAGATGGAAACTATGAGCTTATATGATTATCAAGACAGATAGAGCTTTGCCAGGAAACAAAGGAATAAGCTTTCCAAACACTTGAAAGATCAATCCAGGAAAGGATTTCCATTGTTGAGTAAAAAGAGGAAGTTGGAACTCTCTGATTTTGAAAGGACAAAGGCTAAGAAGGATTATGGACATTGTGCTTACTGAAGCTTCATACAAGCAGAACACCAAATACTCCAATCCTCTTGCCAACTTAAAAGAGAGGTTGAGTATGAGGCGGCGGATGACCAGGCCAAACCACGAAATCTAGAAGAATGGCAAAATTTCAAAGATTGTATTTGAACCACAAGATAAATCTTTTATTCTTAGAAATTCTGATAGACTAGCCTTGGGCATCATTCAACATGACACTGATCTAGAATTTCTTCATGTGCAGGATTTTGAGGATATAATCAGATGGAATCTGCCCTCTCAACATCCAAACCACAAGGAGATCTTCTTATTCAATGAGATAGCCGCAGCAGTCAATCTTGACACAAGAAGAGAGGCAACAAGTTCAAGACATTGAAGACACTTTCTTTTGTTTAAGTTTGATTTGTGATGTCCTAGTGATAGAATTATCATTTGTAAATTTTTCATTACGCTATGTAATTTCACTTTTGAGAATTTGATGTTTATTTTTTAAAAGTGTATGTAACCAATAGGTGTTTTGGTATAGCTGAGGATGTTCCAATCTAGGGGGAGATTTTTGGGATGAGAAAAGACTTAAGGAAGATTGGAATCTTCTCAACCTCCTTGGAAAATGGCTAAGTATGGAAACCGAGAAAACTTAGGCCTCCCAACAAGCTTAAACTTGGTCAAGCAAGGTATTTTTCTCTTCTATCAAAGTTATCTTCTGGAATTCTTCTTAAGTGTTAGTTTGAGCAAACTACACTTCATCAAGCGAAGTTGTTCTTCAAGTCAAGCAAGATTTGTTTCAGAGCAAACTCTTGACTAAACCAAGAGAAAACCAAGTATTTGGGTGGATCGGGGAAGGTTATTTATAATAAACAGTGGTCCTAGCAAGCTTGAAGGAAGTTGATAAAGAAATTACTTAAGGACTTCAAACGAGCAAGGTTCAACCACGAGTAAGCTACAGTGTCACCAGCACACTTAGATTTGTTCAAATAAGTTAAAGCAACAAAAGGTTGAAGGGATCTCTAAAGAACAAGTTTGCTCGAAGGATATATACCGAGCAAAGTATGTTATTATCAGGAAGTTTGAAGCCTGCTTGATGAATATTTTCTAAGGAAAATATTCTAAGTAAAGCTTACTTGGAGAACTGTTCCCCAGCACACTTAATGGTTACCATGTCTGCTTGCTAAAAAGATAAAAGCTGCAAAGCTTGCTCGAAGACCTGTTTACACTTAGAATGTTTTGTAATACGTTTGAATATGTTTAGTATCAATCATTAGGGTTTCTATAAGGAATGTCATGTGTTAGGGAAAGCCTATAAAAGGAAACTTTGGTGCACACCTATGACAACAACGGACACTGACGAGTATTGTGATTTGATGACTGTCTATATCTTGTACGGAAAAGCTGCCAAGAATTCAAACATTCCTCCTTGAAACCCTTATAATTGATACTAAAGATATTCAAACGTATTACAAAACATTCTAAGTGTAAACAGGTCTTCGAGCAAGCTTTGCAGCTTTTGTCTCTAGTGAGCAGACCTGGTAACCATTAAGTGTGCTGGGGAACAGTTCTCCAAGTAAACTTTACTTAGAATATTTTCCTTAGAAAATATTCATCAAGCAGGCTTCAAAATTCCTGATAATACCATACTTTGCTTGGTATATATCCTACGAGAAAACTTGTTCTTTAGAGATCCCTTCAACCTTTTGTTGCTTTAACTTATTTGAACAAATCCAAGTGTGCTGGTGACACTGTAGCTTGCTCGTGGAACCTTGCTCGTTTGAAGTCCTTAAGTAATTTCTTTATCAACTTCCTTCAAGCTTGCTAGGACCACTGTTTATTATAAATAAACCTTCCCCGATCCACCCAAATACTTGGTTTTCTCTTGGTTTAGTCAAGAGTTTGCTCTGAAACAAACCTTGTTTGACTTGAAGAACAACCTTGCTTGATGAAGTGTAGTTTGCTCGAACTAACACTTAAGAAGAATTCCAGAAGTTAACTTTGCTCGAAGAGAAAAATACCTTGCTTGACCAAGTTTAAGCTTGCTGGGAGGCCTAAGTTTGCTCGGTTTCCATACTTAGCCATTTTTCAAGGAGGTTGAGAAGATTTCAATCTTCCTTAAGTCTTTCTCATCCCAACATTCGAAATCTTGGTAGCTCTTTAAAAGTTTCTTAAGTTATTCCCCAAACCCTCACAAGAGTGGCGGTTCCCTGGTTTATCATCAAGCTCGGAATTTGGGGGTTGATTTAAGGATTCTTAATTTATCAACCAAGTCCTCACTAGAATAGTGATTTCTCGACTTATCATCAAGTTCGGGGTCCTGGTGTCTATTTTAAGGTTCACCAAGGCTTTGCAAGACTAGCAATTTTTCGGATTATTGTCAAGTATAGCACTTTGGGTATCTTTTAAGAGTATTTTTAAATCCTCATCAAGTGATAATTGCAACACAACCATTAGTTATAAAAAAACGATCACATGCTTTACTAACATTATCAAACTCTAATTAAGATTATATACTAAGATGATACTATGGAAGTTTAGCCACTAATAGACATACTGATAGTTATCAAAGTAATAGATGCAAACGTGATCAAACTGAAACAATCTAACCAAATTGGATGACTAATATTTGATGCTAATGACTTCTCTTAAAAGCTTAATCTCCTTAATCTTCATGTGTTGGATGGATGGGATTGATTCCCTTATTAATGGTGGTGAAAGGAAGTGGTTGGAGAGTATCGAATGCTCCTCCAAGGGGTGTTCAAGTCCATTAAATGAAGGATAAGAACGTTCAGTTTATAGTTTGATTAGACACTCAAGGCACGGCCGTGTTATGAAAGGCACGACGGTGTCTCCTCTTTTGTCCTGCTTCATTAATTGTCATGTCCAATCATACAACTCAAGGGTAACACTATCGTGCTAATCAAGACTCAACCATGTTGAGTTTCACAATAGTCCAAACAATTCCTATTTTGTCTTTTTCTCTTGTTTTGAAGGCATGGCCGTGTTTTGCTCACGAACCTTCGATTTTGTCTTCTCTTATTGTATTTGATTACCTGGGGTGTGTCTTGGTTAACATGGCCATGTCTTGATTTCCTGATTTTTGTCTTTACTTCATATGTTGTAGGCATGACCATGTCTTGATTCACCATGGGGTGTGTCATGTTAGTTTTCACTATTTATCTCTGTTTTTCTTCGTATTTCAGCTTGTTTTATTCCCTAGGGCTATACTTACCTAAAGATAGAAATTATAAACGTTAGTGGTTATTTATTTTAATATAGTTTCCGAAAATATGCTTGTTTGGAGATATTTTAGTACTAAAAAGATGTATAAATTCTTATACATTGAATCTCCCCATACTTAAAGCTTGCTTTTCCTCAAGGAAGCTTTGAACAAACCTCTTCGAAACAACACATCAACCGAAGCTAAACATCCTGAGAAGTTTCAGATGGTCCTGGTAATCCATAAGAGCAAAATGTGTTTGTATATGATTTGAAAAACTATGGTTTGCTTTAATGAGCTTCATCTTATGCAAAACGTCACATGCTCGCAATGTTCACACACACTCGGCTAAATATCCGGACATACATGTAATGTTTTATGTATAAAAACTTTTAGCCTTAGCCAAGATACGAATTACAGAATATATGTTTGTTGAGAGATTAATTCTCCACCCACCTCGTGAAGCACTGCATGCGTCAAAAGACATTATATTTCTAAAGGTTTTGGTATGTCGGTGATAGGTTTTGTCATGTATTTTGGTAAGGATATTTGAGAAGGTACGACTAATCGAGCTTCTTTTCAATATTCTTCTTCTTCTTCTTCTTCTTCTTGTCTTTGCTCCATTCTTCATCCAAAATTGTGGTGAATCATTCTATTTTTATTTTAAAAAAAAATTACAATACTAATGACTCTTTTAAGGTCAGATCGTTAGGACCGGTTTTATCCATGATATGGATCAACTCCTCCTCAATCATATGTTGAACATGACTCCCAACTCTAATGGATCATTCGGTATCGAGTCTAATAGCCCCACCCTCATTAGTTTGGTATATACGTTTTGGGATTGGGTATGACTTACTCTACAACTTCCTTCGTGGGACAATTTCCGTAGCTTAAATATCTTTCATATCTTTTTTGCTTGTCTTTTCATTGCACTTTTGGAAATCCCACAAAATGGTGGCCTTTGTTTCTATTGGTGCCACTTTTTCCTCACCTCATTTCTAAAGAGAAAAATTATCTCCCTAAGTTCTGGAGGAAACCTTGGTTTTGAGAATTGTAAGCAGCAAACTAAATAAAATTCGAAAGAAGCATTCCAGTTCTTTAGGGTCAGCCGGTAAAGGCCAATGCTAAGTTCTACAGGTGAAAGGGTTGGTTTGGTAGGGTAGGTTTTTGGGTAGGTTTGGTGATATGTGTAGGGCTTATTGTAGGTTCCTGGACGGATCGTACACGGGATGTCGCTAACAACGCAGGTGCGGAATCCCTGCGCAGGTAGATACGAGTGTAGAGAGTGTAGAGATCGAACACACGAGCAATAAACCAACCACGTTATATTGATAGCAAACACGTGACACGAGGTCACTATTACAGAGAATATCACGTAACACTCTTAGTGAAACACTGAAACGAAACCTAAAACAATCAACACCAAACTGTTTCGCTGAAACAGTTTATATACACGACAACTTCGCCATTGGCGAAGTTGTCAATAACTTCGCTGATTCAACAAGTTCGCCATAGCGAACTTGTTGACAACTTCGCGTGTTACAAACTAAACATAATCAAAACATAATTACATTACAGACTCGATTACAAATGCTAGACTATGAACTACTGACAAACATGTACCAACAGACTCCCCCTTGGCAGTAGCTTCATATCTTGATCTTCAAATCTTGAGTCTTGTAATCTGCACCTCTACGCGTGCGCCCCTTCTCTTACACATACCGACACTACCCGTTGATATTTCCTAGCTTGATCCTTCCAAGCAGGAATGTAGAAGATCTTCTTCTCGTTGAGCACTTTCAAATCAGCCTGCGACAGATTAACAAGATGCATCGGGTCGTAAACCCGAAGTACTTATTGTTCATCCTCATCTTCCATTACCGCCTCAGCTGTCTCACAATCCACGTACCACCATTTTAGATCTTTGAGCACGTCCTTGGGCATGAGCTTCATCGGTACTTCTTTAAGGCACCGGATCGGTTTGTACTTCATGACCATCCAAGGTTTTCCATCAACTCTCAGACCTCTATCCTTGTCTTCGACAAGTTTCCCTTTTTGTGGTTTCAGTAGCTCAAACTTTTTCTCTTTAACGCACTCTTTCCACACGATCTTCGCGATGATTCTAGCCATGTTGTCTTCACTTCTATTTACCAATCCCAATCTGGCTAAATCTTTTACTTCACATTCTGGTAGTGTTTTTAGAGATCTCAACTTTCTCTGGAAGTACTGAACGCCATCGTATCTCTTGATCACAAAGAGCCGCAGCTGCTCGTCGTATAACCAGCAGATAATACCTTTCTTGGCTTCCGCGTATCCCTTAATATTGTAACTTTTTCTGAACATCTTAGGGACCGCCGGCTTCTTCGTTTTCACGAACCAGTGGGCACAACCCTCCTTCCATTTCGGTTGTTCCTCCCACTCAGCCTCTTCCTCCACGTTCTCATCACCCAAACCTGGTCTCTCAACCTCCGGAATCTCATGTTCCACGGAGTCATCAACAATCTCACCTTCTTCCAACACGTTTTCAACCGTAATCTGCTCTCCAATCCTCTCGATCTCATCAACTGGCAACACATCATCTTCAATCATAAACTCATCATCCTCCTCATCCAACTCTTTCAATGCGTCGATCACATCTTCAACATCAGCATCATCATCAACCGCTACAACGTCGTCACCAGCTGCATTTGTAGACTCCCCCTCAGTTGTGGAAGCCCCAAGAGCCTGAGAGGTTCTTGGCAGCTCACCACCTGCACCGGAAGGTGCATTGGGATCATCGTCATGATCTTCTCTCCTTTTCGTCCTCAACTCATCACCCCTACAAGTCTTCTCCCCCTGAGATGCCAAGAATGCCTTGAAGGCATCTATCACTCTTCCGTGTTCAACTAGGAGAGCTGCTTGTAGTCGATTGGATTCCACTAGGCTTTGAATGGTCTTTGACTGTTCAGCAACAATCCGCTCTAGCGAAGTAATCCTCTCAGAATCTGATGTAGGCAATGGAGTTGGCGGGACATCAGTAGCAGAAGTGACCGCAGGTGGTACACTTGGTAACCCTGCAGTTGTAGTAATGGTCGACTCAACGAATCGTGCAACTACCACCGGTGGATTAAGCGGTTGGGGTGGTAGAGACACAACTGCTGGTGCCGACGTCTCGACAGCAGTAACCTGTGCTGTGGAAGGAATAAGAGACATACCAGACAAGGCAGGTGGAGCAAAACGTACCAGCCTTGAAGATTCTCCAGCTCCCGAACCCATACCTCTCTGTTCTCTTCTTGAACGTCTAAGCACAATCTGCACTGCCTCCTCTTCATCAACTTCTTCCTCATCCTCGTCCACAGTTCTCGGCCTCTTACCCGTAGTCCTTTCCCGAGACACCATAAGTCGTCTCGCCTCAGCAAACGTTTCGTCCAGATCGGAGTCAGCTACCGAAGTAGCTGCTCTAGTAGCATCCATAGACTGAGGACCCGAGACATCCATATCAAACAAACCATGTCCACCAAAAGCAGCATCTAGATCAACATCTTCAGCAGTAGACACAGCATGAGATACAGTAGCTGGCACAGCAGCAGAGACAACAGTAGATACAACAGGCGCAGCTGATACAGCATGAGGTGCTGCCGCCTGATGTGGTTGCGGATCTCTGAACTCGTCCCCTCCTGCAGGAACATACTCCGGGTTGATGAGATACCCGAATAATGGAGTATGCCTGGGACGCAGCTCAGGCTTGCTACGAGTGCTCGAAGTGCGGCACTGCACAAAGATACGTTTCGTCATGCATTCGACGTATCTGATTGGGCGTCTCTGTGGTAGCGACGGAGCGACATGATTCAAAATCATCTGCAAGAAATGAGGATACATAGTGAATCGCTCGCGCGCCACAGCCCGTCTCTGACGATCGATCTCGTAGAATATTAGCTGACTAAAAGAATATCTGCGGTTGTAAGTCAGCGCAATCATGGCCGATTGCATCGTCGCGCCCATCCCGTCTGTTCCTGCCTTCCTGCCGGACATGCATACAATCAACACATGCATCAGGAAGCGCCATTGATCCAGCAGAAACCCTTTCCTCCTCTGCGAGTCCCCCAGCGGACCCGAATAACCCATCCTCAAATAAGCTCCATCCGGAAAGGAGCCACGAACTCCGTTGGGTCATCTCTTGTTTCTTCACCGAACTGCAGAGCCAACCGTATGTCTTCCGAGGAAAACTGTATGTTATGACCATTTACGGTTGCTCGCATCACCGGAGGCTCAGGCCTGCAATCATAGTACACTGTCTGCCAAAAGTCTTCAATGTTAGGCAGAGAAATGGGCAGTGTATTAGTGAGTGCGTGAAAGACTCTTGATCGCAGGAGAAACGTGATAATCTCCCTGTAGTCTTCTACGCCTCGTGCGTCTGGATCTAACGTGATGTACTGGTTATGGGCTGGAAAGAATTGTCGTTGCTCATCACCATCATCACCACCAGCACCTCCAACAGCAGCCATATCTGCACAAAACAAAACAAGTTAGACAGTGTGTAAGCAACTCACAAGTTCGCTAAGTACCACAAGCGAAGTTGTGATTAAAACTATACAGGCGAACTTAACAGTGAGGCGAAGTTGGGAACAACTTCGCTTCAACTGTAATTTCGTCTAAAAACTGTTAAGTAAAATGGTATAGGCGAAGTTGATGATAACTTCGCCGAACCACAACATCGCCACAGGCGAACTTGAGTTCAAGGCGAAGTTACGGATAACTTCGCCACAGGCGAAATTAAGCTTCAAGGCGAAGTTAAGGATAACTTCGCCACATGCGAAATTAATCTCCTGGCGAAGTTGTGGATAACTTCGCCTAAACCTTAACTTCGCCTGAATCTGAAACGCCGACTGTTCAGATTCATTGGTTTAGATCCGATGTTTTCGGACCGATTTGACGATATAGCAATGAAGAACAACATATTGTAATGGTGTTAAGACGAAAAGCTCGTCCATGAACACGTAACGTAAGGTTGAAAAACTTGGTTTCGAAGGTTCGACGACCCGAGGTCTCGAACCGGGTAAACCTATAACGAGCGAGTAAGATTGGATGAAATTGACAACACATACCACGAGTATAGTAGAACCTAGAAACACAAGATCGAAACGAATGATAATAACAAGATCGCCGGAATACTTTGGTTTGATAATATGTTCGCCGGAATTCGAAAATAATGATACTGTTACTGTATCAAAAGCCTTATATAGGGCAGAGTTGGTTCAGGCGAAGTTACGCTTAACTTCGCCTTGGCGAAGTTAATCACAACTTCGCCGAATTCAACAACTTCGCCCGTAATTTCAAAATCAGCCCTTTAAGTTTGAAGAATCTTGTACTTAAGATTATAAGTTTCCAAAAAGAGTTAAACAAAAATGATCAAGACCCAGTAACCAACAATAAAATAATATTACTACAAAAATAGAAAAACTTATAAAATTTTAACGAAATAAGGGATCAAATTTCAGTCTAGTCAGGGACCACTACGTTTTAGAAAAGATCCTAACAGGAATCATACTAACTATGTGACTGGCACTTGGATCCGTGTTTAGCTGTATTATGACATAGAGAAACAGGTTGTAAGCATGTAAATAACTTAAATGGTTTTCATCGTTTCTGTGATACGGATTAAGGTTCAGTTAAGCTCAAAAATTTAAGTTGGCAACAACTCAGAGATAATGATGTCTTCTATCTATTCTCAAAGCGTATTTGGCTATACCCAAGTCACCCCGAGTTAACTTCGACCCATAGTGTCTGATTAACTTGTAGATACTCGTTGTCTGCTTCTCGTTCTCTTCTTACTCCAGACTTGAGAAGTCTTGATTGTTTCTATATCTCATAAGTACTAAAAATATACATTTTTTTTTTTTTTTTTTTTTTAAACCAAACATTCTTATTGACTTCGGAGTACTAAACTACTGCAAGTCCCGAATCTGGATCACTGCAGTGTCTTGAAATGCTTTCTTCACGGGAATCAGAACACTCACGGGCTCGTGTATGACTGGGTAGTCGCTTTTCTGCCTATCATTCGAAAAGATATGTGTGAAGACATTCAAAACTCTTAAGAAGTTTCCACGTAAATTCGAGTAGTTTAAGTTAGTATCACATACACTTTTACGCACCATAAAAATTACCATGACATACAATGACTGTTCTAAAGCCTTTTAAGCCTAATAACTTCACTAGTTAAGCACACACAATCAGTATATATATCATTTTCCATGGTTGGATCAATTTTCTGTTAAACACAGCAAAGAACTTCTTACGAAGTAATAGACTTGAAAAGTAATTTCATTTTCCTAAAAAATTTGATTTCAATCGCCCCAATCACGTCAAAGTCGTCAGGTAAACGGCTATCCTGAAGATCCAATGGATCAACTGGACCGACCACATACAAGTATGTGTCCTTCTTACTAAGAATGACCGACTAATTTTCAGCAACTGAAATAATACACGTCATAACTGCCCCAGTCACTTTCAGTCTTCCGGTTAATGGCTATCCACATTTTCTAAGTCGAAAACGAGGACCAAAACATATCCGAGGATATGTTCATCAAACTGAGGTAACCGACTAATTTTAAGCAATAATGACACTTTTTTTTTTTTTTTTTTAAATAAATCAAAGACATGGTTACTCGGGATTGATCATCCCGTTTAGCTCAATTAGGTTATGAAATCTGGATTTATCAAACGCTTTTGTAAACAAGTCAGCAAAATTTTCAAGTGTATCAACTTTTTCGATCTTGATAAGTTTCTTCTCAGCACAATCCGTATGAAGTGATGACGAATGTCAATTGCTTAGTTTTACTGTGCTTCACGGGATTGTTAATTACTGAGATGGCGGCAGTGTTATCAATTAAAATAGGAGTGAGTAAGAAATTCAGGCCATAGTCGCGCAATTGTTGCTGAATCCACAAAACCTGAGAGCAGCAGTTGGATGCTGCCATGTATTCAGCTTCGCAAGTTGAAATTGCAACTGATGTCTGTTTCTTGCACTGCCAGGAAACTAATCTTCCTCCAAGAAACTGACAGCCTCCTGTTGTAGACTTCCGACTCTGATTACAACCTCCATAATCAGAATCTGAATATGCCACCAGTTCAACGTCTCCTCCCTTTGGGTACCACAACCCTAGTTTCGGCTTGCCCTTGAGATACCGCAAAATCCTCTTCACACCTTTCATGTGAGATTCCTTTGGGTTTGCCTGAAAACGAGCACAAAGACAAACAGCAAACATTATATCAGGCCTAGAAGCAGTTAAATACATTAATGAACCTATTATCGCCCGATACAGAGTAGGGTCCACATCTGCATCACCATCTGATTCAGCGCCCAATTTGTGATTGACGCAGATTCGAGTGTCATATGGAGAACTGTCCTCCATCTTGAATCTCTTTAGCACATCATGAACGTACTTCGTTTGATGAATGAACATCCCATCCTTCTTCTGATCAACCTGCAATCCTAGAAAGAAGGTTAGTTCACCCATAGCACTCATCTCGAATCGTTTCTTCATGACAGCCTCAAAATCTTGACACATGGATACTTTTGATGCAGCAAAAATGATATCATCCACGTAGACTTGAACCAGTAGGAAGTCACATCCTTCTCTCATCACAAACAACGTACTGTCAATCAATCCCCTTTCAAAACCATTTTCCAGCAAGTAGTCC